>NC_088604.1:112127633-112443466 GCF_036013475.1 Columba livia
TTCTTTCTTTCTTTTTTTTTAGTTTCTTTCTTTCTTTCTTTTTTCTTTCTTTCTTTTTGCTTTCTTTCGTCTTTCTTTCTTTCTTTTTTCTTTCTTTCTTCTTCTTTCTTCTTTCTTCTTTCTTCTTTCTTCTTTCTTCTTTCAAATAAAGATCCAAAATCAGCTTTGGATGGTGTGTGTCTGGTTGAAGGGTTGATACTGAGCAATGGCTTGTGTGCTGGTTTGACTGAAAGGGAGTTCATTTTATTCATGCAGTTAGAAACCTTTCTTTTTCATAGCTAGTATGTTCATTATTTGTTCTTAGTTAGAGAACAAGAAGATAACACCTCAGGACAGAGTAAACATTTTTTATTTTTCTGGGCCTTTTTGCCTTTTTCTCTCTTCTGTCTCTGGGATCGTCTTTTCAGGACCAGGTGCTGCTTCCAGAGACTGGCTGCTCGGTGTGGACACAGTTCGTGAGGAATTGCATTGAGTATTTCTTATTTCAATTCTATTTCAGTTTTATAGAGATTAGTAGTAGTAGTAGGATATTAGTGATACTTTCTTACAGTATTACACTGTGTTTATCTAAATCCAGAAATTTCTCTCTTCCCTTTCGCTTGTCTCCCATATTTATGGGTGGGAGGGGGAAAGTGTGTGAGGTGCTGTCGTGGTTATGTTGCCAGCTTGGTTACATCATGACTCCTTGATTCAAAGGGAAGCCATTAAGAAGGATAAAGCTCTGCTATTTCAGGAAAAATGCAGGAAATCAGAGACAATTCCAAAAGGATCTTTTGTACACTTGACATTCCAGGGAGCAACAGTGTGGGGTTGAGTGTTTGATGCTCTGAAGGAAATTTCACCGTTTGGGGCAAGGGATCTAAACCCTCTCTTCTGGGCAGCAGGTGACACGCTCTGGGCCAGGCTGGGAATGGAGAGCCTGGGAGGGTGTGGGGGGTCCCAGCTTTCCCAACAGTGCTGCCTGCTGTGGCTGCTGACTGTTCTGTCCTGCGATGCTGCCGGCACCCACTGTTTAGGGCCATGCCTGGAAAGAGCCCCAGAGGTGGGAAAGGCCCTGACATAGATGGGGAGAGAGGCTGTTCTCCAGAGATTTGCTCTGGAGAGTTTCTGTCCAGAGCATCCCTTTTCCAGCCCAGAAGATTCTCTGTGTGACAAGGGAAGGACCAGCTAACTTCACCTGCTGCCAATGCCCCTTGCATTGGGCTTCATTACTAGTACCTGGCCTCCAGCGACACTTGGTGCCCCTGGGCAGTGCCATCTTCTCCTGGACACTCTGACAGTCTTCCATGTCCTGTACTGCTCATCACTCCATACGGCATTTGCTTTTTAGTGTTCAGGCACATCACCCTTTTGCCATGGCCTCACAAATCCATCTGCCAGATACCTCAGCACTTGAGGGTGGCCCCAGCAAGAACTTGGGCATCTCCATTTTGCTCAAGGGTTGCCTAATATCATCCTCCTCCACCTGATCCCACCAGATCCCCTTGCACTAAGGGTACCTCTTCTTTGCTCCAGCCTCTCCAACCGGTGTCCAAGGCTGGGGTGGCTGAAGGCTGGATTTGCAAGAATCTTCATGATCCAGGAGGGCTGACAGAACCTAGAACTGCCTAAAGTACTACCATAGCCTAGTTAAGGCCAGGAGAGCTTGAAGATGAAGCAACTAAGGTCCCAAAATGGGAGCCTCCGGTGATCTTAATCACTATAGTTCTTCCTAGTAGCTTATATGAGGCGATGCTTTTCATTAGTGCTGAAAACTGCCCTGCTAGTGCTGGGATGTGTTAGTTACTGCTGAGCAGGGCTTGCACACCACTAAGGGCTTTTCTGTTTCTCAGGCTGCCCAGCCAGCGAGCAGGCTGGGGGTGCACAAGACACTGGGAGGGGACACAGGAGGGACAGCTGACCCCCACTGACCAGAGGGATATCCCGCAGCACACGGCCTTGTGTTCAGCAATAAAACTGGGGCGTGGAGTTTGGTGAGGGTGCCCTTGCTCAGGCCCTTGCTCCCTTACATCCTCCTGATTCTCCCGAACACCCCCGTGGTGGGGTGGGAGTGAGCAGCTGTGTGGTGCTCAGCCACCATCCAGACTTAAACAACCAGAGCCTGTGAGCAAAAACATTTGTTCATCCATCATGTGAGTGCTCGTCCTTGCTCCTCCGTCAGGCTCTCGGCATCGACTGTAGCAGACTGAACCACACAAAAACTCAGCACACCGGCTGCTGTTGGAACCACTTTTGTGGGTTGTGCTGCCCAGCACGGGAGTTTGGTTTATCCCATTGCCATGAAGGAGGGGATTGTGAAGAAACTGCCCAACAGTCAGGATGCAAGGATGGTGGCTGCAGAGGACAGCAAGCTGCAGGTGACTGTCTGCACAAGGACCTTCAGCCCTTCCCGGCCAGCATGTCTGCCAAGGTGTTGCCCTCGCCCTGAGCTCATGGCGCTGCTCCCAGCACACATCAGGCCTTAGCAGGAGCTGTGTGGTGCCCACAATCCCAGCAGGAGCTGAGGGAACACTCACCCCCGAGAGGTCCTGTCCGTCCCCCACCCCCTGTGTGACTGTGCTGCGGTTTGACTCCTCAGGTACCTGAACTCAGCCCTGATGCCACTGGCAAGGATGCTGGCACAGGGATGATCCCAACTTCCTCCCCGAGGATTCATCACCAAATAACATCTCCCCAGTCCAAAAAAATCATACAGCAGACATAGTCAGAACAAAGAAAAAACACTTTATTGTGAACATTTTAAACACTTAAAAACATTTTAAAAACATTTTCTTGTGACTTTAAAAACACTTTATTGTGAACATCAACAGCACAAAACATAGGGATTCAACTCTTAACATGAAATCAGGACCTGCAACGAGAGAGAGAGAAAGTACTGATAAACCCACAAAGGCAGGAATAGGCAAAACTTGGTTCCCCTTTCCTTGGGGAACAGCATTTACAAGGAACTGTTGACAGCCCAGCAGAGAGAGCTGTGGCTGCAGTGGCTCTGGGATGGTTGTGGCAACTCATCCCCATGGGTGATGCCCTGAGAGACCTGTGCCTGTGCAGAGATGCCCAGTGTCTCAGTGCCACACAGCAGGGCTCCATCGGGAGCCCCTGGGGAGCTGACACCCAGCAAGCTGAACTGCCTGAGAGCAGTGCTGAAAGCTGGGAAAGATGGGCAAGAGAGGCTGATACACACCTGGGCTTCCTGAGCCTTGGCACCATCCTCCGTCTTCTTAGTTTTCCATCCCCAAACATCTTCCTCCTCTTCTTTTCCACGTTGTTGTCACTGTAATCTCCACAGGTGTGTTTTCTCTTCCTGTTCCTTCTCTTTTCCTCATCCTGGGGAGAGCCTTCAAACCTTTCCATTGCACAGTGTGATTAGATATGGCAAGCCACGATCCACTGGAGACAGTACTTATTTTAGCTAAAGCGAGCTCATTTTACCTTCTATCCTCTGAAAGGCTCCTCAGCTCTTCCGGGAGCCCCAGGGACTCTGCCACACTTCCAGTGGTGGTTGGAGGGAAAGATGAAGGTGCCTAAAGCAGAAATTTGGGAGTTAAAAGCTTGGCAAGAGACAACATAGAGTAGCAAGTGACTTACTGCCCAATCGCCACCTGAGCTCTACAGAGAAGATCCTGGTTTGCATAGCTCACACTTTGTTTTGCTTACAATGTATAATTCCATGGGGAGCAGGAATCCCAAACACACCAGGGATCAGCTGCCAGGAAGAGGCACAGCAGCTCCTTGGCCTCACGAGAAACAAACCTCCAACTGGTGACACTTTGTCCTGGTATTTGTGCAGGTGCCATACCTTTGCCGTTTTGCCCTCCACCACTGTGTCTCACTCAGCTTTTTCATGTCGTCCAGCAGAGGGAGGGAGGGAGGGATCCAGAAAGGTTTTTACCTGGTGGTCCTTGTCTGCTCTGCCTGTAGGGCCACTTTGCTCTTCCACATGCCCATCTAGAAAGCAAAAGCATGTGCAAAGAAGTGATTGCTTGGAATGAAGCAGCACATAAAGCAAACCCCTGCCAAAGCCCTACACCAGATGTCTTCTTGATGCTAAAACTTCTCATGTCCCAAAACCAGTCTGTGACAAAAATGCGTCCTTCCTCTTACGTGTGGATCTTTTCATGGGTACTGGTGACTCCTTCACCGATAGACAGGAGAGACCAGCTGTCTCCTCCCCAAAGATGTTGCCGTAGTTCTCCATCATAAACTCCACCAGCACGTTCACCTGCAGACATCAAAGCCTTGGTCTCAACCCAGCTGCCTGAAAAGGCACCAAGCAGCCTTTCCCGCTCCTGAGCCTCGCCTCTGCGCAGGAGGCTGTGGCTGTGGGGCTGCTCTTCCAGGCAGCCCCCCCACCAGCATTGGCTCCAGGGAGGAGAAGGCATCCAGAGAGCTGCGAGCAGCCGAGCTCTGATGGGCCGGGAAGGCTGCAGCCGGCTGCTCCAGACAGCATACCTTCTGTGTGACCTGCAGCAGGGCGTCCAGCGGCAGCAGCTCCTCCTTGGGTGGGCTCAGCAGATTGGGCCCAACGCAGATGGCCAGGTTGTTAAAGGTCATCTTGCTGGTGGCTGCGTTGTGGCCAATGTGCTGGAGGAGGGACAGCAGCTCCTTCAGGAGCAGCAGATTGGCCGCTGGCAACTTCTTGGCCACCCTAAGGAAAAAGGAACACAAGATGAACAAAGAAGATATTTTATACAGCTTTCCAGCTAGTCTTGACCAGTGGTCATGGCTCCTTCTCAACATTCAGCCTGTTGCCTATACTTACACTTTCAGCTCTTCCATCTTCTCCTCCATGCTGCTCCTCTCCATGGCTGCCATCCACTCCTCATACAGGTCTTCCATGAGGAGCTTGGAGGGGATGTTTCTGAGGAAGTCCTGCAATGACAAGGGCTCCAGGTGAGCCCTAGAAAACACCAGACCAGCCAGGAGCTCCTCCATCTGCAGGTCAGAAGTGCTCACCTTCAAGACGACGGCCAACAGATCTGCAGGTTGGCTTCCCATGTCGGTGTCCAGGCCACGGTCCAGGGCCTCACGCAGCTCCCGAATTGCTGTTCCGCTGGCGGCTCTGCGGAATATCCCCTCCGTCGATGGTCCTTCCTGATGCAGGACAGCGAGCAGCTCCTGTAGGAGAGGCAGGAGGACAGAGGCTTGGCTGATAAGATGCCTTTCAACTGTGATGGCCAGAGCCAGAGCTCTATCCCAAACTGGGCTGGGAACAAAAGTGTAAGCCATGGCTGAAGAGCCCAATTCCAAGTCTTGGAGCCCATGGGGACACCCAGCCTCTCCGTGCATCATCTGGAGGGAGGGCTGGGGACCCCTTGTCCGAGCTGGTTACCTGGATGGGCTGGGGCAGTGTGCCATCCTCCCCACAGAGGGCTGCAAGGGGCTGGCCAAACAGTGCCCTGCTGCAGCCGGAGACCACCTGCCCTGGCGCCTGGGCAGCGGCCCGGCTGTGCCGCAGAGCAAAGGGCCAGGGCAGCCCCCTCCTCCTGCTGCTGCTGCTGCTGCCTCCTGCTGCAAAGGAAAACAGAGCAAGAGCCCATCAATGGAGCCTGCCTGCCCTGCCCTGCCTGCCCTGCCTGCAGAGCTGAGCTGAGCGCTGCGGCAGGACGGGCAGGGAGCGGCAGCTGGAGCCGCAGCTCTGGCTCGGTGTCTCCAGTTTCGAGGATCCTGAGAGCCAGTGGGACAGCCTGGGACAGCCGTGGCCCTGCCCTCCTCCAAGCTGTGGGCAGCACCAGAGGCTGCGTGTCCCCACAGAACCACGTCCAGCAGGCACTGCATGTTGGTGTCCTTGCTTCTGCAGCTGACATCCTCCCTTGGGCTGACCATCCTGCATGGTGACACTCAAGGGCCAAGTGAGCACAGACACACCACTTGCTGGAGGCTGCCTTTCTTGACAAAACTCACCTGCCAAGTGACGAAGTTCTCCTCCATTTCCAGATGGGGCTGGCAGAGGCCCTTCCTTGGGATCAGCCTGCAAGAACCAGGCTGTGCTGAAAGAGCAGCCCTGCAGCACAAAGGGCCACCAGCGAGCTGCCACCAGCACCAGCAGCCTGAGCGCGGCACAGCTGGGACCCTCTGCCCTCCGGGACTCTCTGCCCCACACAACAGCTTTCCTCCCAGCACTGCCAGTGTAGATGTGCTGGTTTTTCCACAGGCTCCCCAACCCTCTCAGCTTCCTGAGTGGCAGCGCGGGACCCTCCCTCCATCCAGCACAACCTCACCCCCCTTGCCGCACATCCCTGGCACCCCGGCACAGCCAGAGGCAGGTGAAAGGCAGCCATTCGCACCTTTGCCTGGCGCTCCATCAGCCTCTGCAGGCTCCTGGTGTTGAACGTCCTCCCCTGGGCAAGAGAGAAGGAGGGGAAGCGGGTGAGCAGCCATGGCTCTGCTGCTGGGCTGGAGGAGCGGTGCTTGGGGACAGAGCCCAGGACAGACAGACACTCACAGCATGGCGGTGGTTTAGCTCCTTCTCCACAAGCTTCAATGTTGGTAGGTGGGTCACACGGGGTCTCTTGGATTCTTCAGTTGTTCTGTCCACCGGGAGGAGAGAGCGAGACAGCTGGCTGAGCCCCGAGCCGCCTCTTTCTCATCAGGCAGCTCTGCCCAAGAGCTGCCCGCAGTCGCGGGGTCACCTCTCCAAAACTGGGGAGCTGTGTTCCCCTGTCCATCTGCACCTGGAGCATCCCCCTCCCTTACCCCAGCAGTGCGCTCATCCACAGCTCCTTCAGTGCCTGCGAGCTACAGAAAGAGAGGAGAAACAGCATCAGGCCCCGCTGCTCACCAGCCCTTGGGCAGAGCCAGGTGCCTGCACAGCCCTGCCGCAGGGGTAAGAACACAAGGACAGGACAGAGCCCCATGGGGCAGGACAGAGGCACTGCCCAAGCCCTGGCTCCCTCTGTTCTGCCAGAGCAACTGCTCTTACCCTCCCCTTCTGTTCACCGAGAGCTGAGCAGGGGATGCAGGACGTGGCAATGGCCCCATCCCTCCCTGCCCAGGCTCTGCACGGGGGGCAGAGGCCATTCCCAGACTGGCATGGGCAACGTTGGGAACCTCCCCTGCCCAGCCATGGCACGTGGCACCACAACTCACCCAAAATGGGCAACGCAGGAGCCTCTGTCCCAGATGAAGATGAGGCAGCTCCCATCCTCATCACTGTCCTCATCTTCCTCCTCTTCTTCCACCCGCACCACCTTTTTCCCACCGCTCAGCACCCACAGCTGGTCCAGGGGCAGGCGGAGCTGTGGGCGCAGGGTGCTGCCACGTCTGCAGAGAGGAGATGCAGGCAGTGAGCTGGGGGTGGCCTTGCTCCTTGGGGTCCCCCCAGGCACAGTCCTGTCCCCCCCTGCCCTTGGCACAGCCATAGGTGCATCCAGCACCTGGGGCTGGTGCCAGGGTGGCCCTGCCCGGCTCCCAGGGCCAGGGATGGGGGAAAGGCAGCTGGGCTCTGAGGCTCTTACTGCAATTTGGCAATGAGAAGGTCCTCCTGGAGGAGGAGAAGGCGCCTCTCGCTCCTCTTGCGGCCCCGGGTCAGCCGCACGTCCGCGCTCAGCACCGGCTCGGTGTCGCTGAGAGCCTCCCTGCCCAGCAGAGAGCGGCGGGCATGAGAAATGCCGCTGCTGCGGGGCCCGACCGTGCCCGCATGTCCCCGAGCCGCAGGGGGAACCCACCTGGAGCCACAGCAGCAGTTGGCCTGGCCCATCCCGCCCGGGACAGGAGGACCCTGGCCGTGCAACAAGGACGCGGTGCAGACGGCCACAGCAAGGACGCGGCGCGGGTGTTGATGCTGGTGTCAGTGCTGGTGCTGGTGCTGGTGTTGGTGCCGGGGCAGCGCTGCGGGGCCAGATCCTGCCTCCTGCCAGCGCTGCTGGGTGCCAGCACAGCTCCGTCCTGCTGTCTCTTCTGGCTGGTGGCTCCAACTGACCAGCAGTCCCAGCCCAACGGAAAGTGGGAGGGGCCTGGGGGGGCACTGGCCTGGGGGTTCTCTCCACTATGGCCATGGCTGCCTTGCACTGGGGAGCCCCGAGCAGGACACAGCCCAGGGGAAGGACCACCTCCCTGCACCTGCTGCCCATGCTTTGCCTACGGCAGCCCAGCAGCCGCCTTTGCCCCAAGGGCACTTTGTGAAGGAAGGCTCCAAAATCTACGCAGAAATCCACATTGTTTTATATTACATAAACAGTGCTTCCCTGTTCTATTCCTGCAAGGTCTTAAAGTCTCTAAAAACATCTCATTTTTGATTTGAGCTTTGCTTGTCTTCGTAGTGCTCATGTTCTGTCTGGTATGGTTTGGGGCTTTTCTCATCCCCGGATCTTTAGGTAGGAGGCAGCCTAGATTATGAGATGGTAGAGAGCTGATTATCTACATTAATTGTGCTAACCCCAGTGACAGGAGGTGTCATCGGGCTCTTGAGCCAAAGGAGAGAAGTCAAAGGTGTCTGTTGCACTCCGTGGGCTGTGGAGCAGTGGATTGAATTCACCATGTTCCGAAAGGAATAGGTACATGATAAAGGCAAATTCTTGCTTTACTGCTACAATGTATACTTTAGGATCTCTGACAGTAAATCATGTGTGTCCCTCCTGATAACAGTTTTCTTAAAGAAAAAAAAAAAAAGAAAAAAAAAGAGAACTAGAGAAAAAAACACTCCAATTGTAGAGCTGTTGGGCTTAATATATCCAAGTGAATTTCCTTATTTCATTCCAATTCAGTGAGCCACTTTGTCTGACCTTTGCTCTGCACTGGCTACCAACATAGGACTCTTTCAGAAAAAAGTAAACCAAGATAAAAACGTGCTGTACATCCATTTACTTGTGCTGTGCTGTGCAAGATGCTGTGCAATTCCTCTCTGACCCACAACTTTCCACCTACAGCCAAAGCCACGGTGAAGCTGTTCTCCATCTCAACCACTGCCTGACGCCTCTTCCCCTGGGAAAGTCCGTCCTCTGTCACCATGTAGCCATCACTGGTCATGGGCAATGCAAGCCCCAAGCCTCAGCCACTGCCCGAGGCCACCACCCTCCTTTAGCCATGGACAATATCTCAAACTCCTTCTCAGCTGTAGGACATCCCTGTTCATAGACAGGGATGCACATGGCACAGCCAGTTCCAGAACAGCCACAGTTGCTGAAACCATTCTGTGTCCTGGATGGATGAATGTCTTGCAGGACCAGCTCCTGGCTCCACTTGCCCCGAGGCTGGCGACAGCTGTATTTCAGACAGGTAGGTCAGGTCTCATCCTTTATCCCCCGACCATCCCCACAGGCTCAGCAGCAGGGGAACTCACAGCGGGCTGCGTTTGAGCAATGTGCTCCATGGGACTTGTGGCAAATGTTGTGTCCGCATCCCTGCTCTTCTGTTTTCCCTGCAGGGTCCTGATCAATCAAACAAGCTGTTTTCCCTAGAAATGACCATTGTTGCTAAAGACACATGCCTCTTGGTGAACACTATCCAAGATGGGGGACTGTCAATGGCACAAATGCTGCTGTGCCAGCTTTCAACCCCCAAGATTTTGAAATAAGTCAGGTCCACCATGAAACGAAATGTGTGGTGAGCTGAGGCAGGAATACTCATGTTCGTAGGGGAACGAACACACTTGGGTGTTTAGGCTTTATCACACTTGGGTGTCAAGGCTTTATCCTTGGTGAATCTGGTTGGAGGAGCACCAGAAAGGAGTCCTCCCTGGCACCCGTGACGTTCACCCACCAAGTGGCCAACAAAGACAGGGACAAGTTTGTGTGCAAGGCCCTCCTGATGGCAAATAAAGATCCAAAGTCGGCTTTGGATGGTGTGTGTCTGGTTGAACGGTTGATACTGAGCAATGGCTTGTGTGCTGGTTTGACTGAAAGGGAGTTCATTTTATTCATGCAGTTAGAAACCTTTCTTTTTCATAGCTAGTATGTTCATTATTTGTTCTTAGTTAGAGAACAAGAAGATAACATTTCAGGACAGAGTAAACGTTTTTCATTGCTCTGGGCTTTTTTGCCTTTTTCTCTCTTCAGTCTCTGGGATCGTCTGTTCAGGATCAGGTGCTGCTTCCAGAAACTGGCTGCTCGGTGTGGACACAGTTCATGAGGAATTGCATTGAGTATTTCTTATTTTATATACTATTTCATTTTTATAGAGATAGGTAGTAGTAGTAGGATATTAGTGGATATTTCTGACCTGCAGCTGCAGGATATTTCTGTCTTCCATTTCGAATGTCTCCCATATTTTTGGGTGAGAGGGGGAGAGTGTGAGAGCTGCTGTCGTGGTTATATTGCCAGCTTGGTTACATCGCGACACCTTGATTCAAAGGGAAGCCATTATGAATTATAAAGCCTTGATATTTCAGGAAAAATGCAGGAAATCAGAGACGATTCCAAAAGGATCGTTTGTCTATTTGACATTCTAGTGAGCAACAGTGTGGGGTTAAGTGTTTAATGGTCATCTTGGCTGGCTCCTTTTTAGTTGATAATTTGTAATTTAATCACAAAACAGTTGTTACCTTATTCCAGGAGTTTTCTTCATTTTACCCTCTCATTCTCCCCAACATGCCTGTGGTGTGGAGAGAGCAAGTGGCCGTGTGGTGCTCAGCCACCGACCAGGCTTAAACCACCACAGCCTCTGAGCAAAAACGTCTGCTCATCCATGGTGAGAGTGCTCGTCCTCCCTCCTCTGTAAGGCTGCAGGTGTCCCCTGTATAACACCAGAATGCACAAAAGCCTCAGCACTCTGGCTGCTGCTGGAGCCGTTTCTAAAGCTTTTAGGGTGAGCCAAGGCATTTGTGCTGCCCAGTTTGGGAGTTTAGTATATCCCATTGCCATGAGGAAGGGGATTGTGAAGAAAGTGCCCAACAATCAGGATGCAAGGATGGTGGCTGCAGAGGACAGCAAGCTGCAGGTGATGGTGGCTGCACAAGGACCTTCAGCCCTTCCTGGCCAGCGTGTCTGCCAACATGTTGCCCTCGCCCTGAGCTCATGGCGCTGCTCCCAGCACACATCAGGCCTTAGCAGGAGCTGTGTGGTGCCCACAATCCCAGCAGGAGCTGAGGGAACACTCACCCCCGAGAGGTCCTGTCCAGCCTCCCCCCCCCTGTGTGACTGTGCTGCGGTTTGACTCCTCAGGCACCTGAACTCAGCCCTGATGCCACTGGCAAGGATGCTGGCACAGGGATGATCCCAACCTCCTCCCCAAGGATTCATTACCAAATAACATCAACCCAGTGCGAAAAATCATACAGCAGACATAGTCAGAACAGAGAACAAAAACCCCCTATTGTGAACATCAACCGCGGGGAAGTGAACATTTTAAAAACACTTTCTTGTAACTTCCAAAACACTTTATTCCAAACATTCAACACCAAGAATCACAGGGCACAACCGGTCAAAGGAAGACGGGACCTGCAACGAGAGAGTCGGAATGCACCGATAAACCCACAAAGGCAGGAATAGGCAAGACTTGGCTCCCCTTTCCTTGGGGAACAGCGTTTACAAGGAATTGTGGACAGCCCAGCAGAGAGAGCTGTGGCTGCAGTGGCTCCGGGATGGCTCTGTCACCTCATCCCCGTGGGTGATGCCCTGAGAGACCTGTGCAGAGATGCCCAGTGTCTCAGTGCCACGCAGCAGGGCTCCATTGGGAACTCCTGGGGAGCTGACACCCAGTTATTTACAAACCTGCACAGCACCATCCCTTGCCGCCCCTTGCCAGTGAGTTGGACAGACTGAGAGCAGTTCTGAGAGCTGGGAAAGATGGGCAGGAGAGTCTGGTACGCACCTGGGCTTCCTGAACCTCTGCACCTTCCTGTATCTTCTTAGTTTTCCATCCCCAAACACGTTGTTTCTCTTCCTCCTCTTCTCTTCTATGTCAATGTCACCCTCATCTCCACCGGCATGTCTTCTCTTGCAGTTTCTTCTGATTTCCTTGTCCTGGGCAGAGCCTGCAAACCTTTCCATCCCACAATGTGATTAGACAGGGAAAGACACAATCCACTGGCAAAGTTCTTAGTTTAATTACAGCCACATTTGGTCAGTACTGATTTTAAGAAACGTGAGCTCTTTTTACCTTCTATCCTCTGAAAGAGTCCTCAGCTGTTCCGGGCGACCCAGGGACTCTGCCGCACTCTCGGCGGTGCTTGGAGGAAAAGTTGGAGGTGCCTGAATGAGAAATATGGGAGTTAAAATGCGGCAAGAGAAGACATGGAGTAGTTGGTGACAGACTGCCAAATCAACACCTTAAATCTACAGAGAAGATCCTGGTTCGCATCATTCACCATTTGTTTTCCTTACAGTGTATAATTCCACGAGGAAAAGGAATCCCAAACGCATGAGGGATCAGCTGCCAGGAGGAGGCACAGCAGCTCCTTGGCCTCGACAAAAACAAACCTCTGACCCAGGACAAGTTGTCCTGATTTTTCTGGAATGGTCATGCCTCTGCCATTTCACCCTCCACCACTGTGCTTCACCCAGCTTCTTGGAGGCTGTTCTGCAGAGAGGGGGGGCATCCAGAAAGGATTTTACCTGATGGTCCTTGTCTACTCTGCCTGCAGGGCCACTTTGCTCTTCCACATGCCCATCTAGAAAGCAAAATCAAGGGCAACAAAGTGACTTCCTGAAATGAAGCAGCACATAAAGTAAATTCATGCCAAAGCCCTACACCAGATACTTTCTTGACACTGAATTTCTCATAACTGTCTGTGACAACCACGAGTCCTTCCCCTTACCAGTGGATCTTTCCATGGGTACTGGTGACTCCTTGGAAGACGGACAGGAGAGACCAGCTGTCTCCTCCCAAAAGATGTCACTGAGGTTCTCCATCATAAACTCCACCAGCATGTTCACCTGCACACATCAAAGCCTTGGTGTCAACCCAGCTGCCTGAAAAGGCACCAAGCAGCCTTTCCCGCTCCTGAGCCTCGCCTCTGCGCAGGAGGCTGTGGCTGTGGGGCTGCTCTTCCAGGCAGCCCCCCCACCAGCACTGGCTCCAGGGAGGAGAAGGCATCCAGAGAGCTGCGAGCAGCCGAGCTCTGATGGGCCGGGAAGGCTGCAGCCGGCTGCTCCAGACAGCATACCTTCTGTGTGACCTGCAGCAGGGCGTCCAGCGGCAGCAGCTCCTCCTTGGGTGGGCTCAGCAGATTGGGCCCAACGCAGATGGCCAGGTTGTTAAAGGTCATCCTGCTGGTGGCTGCGTTGTGGCCAATGTGCTGGAGGAGGGACAGCAGCTCCTTCAGGAGCAGCAGATTGGCCGCTGGCAACTTCTTGGCCACCCTAAGGAAAAAAGAACACAAGATGTACAAAGAAGGTATGTCATACAGTTTTCCAGGTAGTCTTGGCCAGTGGTCATGGCTCCTACTCAACATTCAGCCTGTTGGCTGCACTTACACTTTCATCTCCTCCATCTTCTCCTCCATGCTGCTCCTCTCCATGGCTGCCATCCACTCCTCATACAGATCTTCCACGAGGAGCTTGGAGGGGATGTTTCTGAGGAAGTCCTGCAATGACAAGGGTCCAGGTGAGCCCTAAAAAACGCCAGACCAGCCAGGAGCTCCTGCATCTGCAGATCGGAAGTGCTCACCTTCAAGACGACGGCCAACAGATCTGCAGGTTGGCTTCCCATGTCGATGTCCAGGCCACAGTCCAGGGCCTCACGCAGCTCCCAAAGCGCTGTTCCACTGGCGGCTCTGCGAAATATCCCCTCCGTCGATGGTCCTTCCCAACGTAGAACAGCGAGCAGCTCCTGCAGGACAGGGAGGAGAACAGAGGTTTGGCTGATAAGATGCCTTTAAACTGTGATGGCCAGAGCCAGAGCTCTATCCCATACTGGGCATCCTCGTCTTGCAAAGGAGCTGAGAGCAGAAATGCGAGACACAGCTGAAAAGCCCAATACCCCATGTCAGGAGACCCTGGGCACAACCAGCATCTCCGTGCATCATCTGGAGGGAGGGCTGGGGACCCCCTGTCCCGGCTGGTTACCTGGATGGGCTGGGGCAGTGTGCCGTCCTCCCCGCAGAGGGCTGCCAGGGGCTGGCCAAACAGCGCCCTGCTGCAGACAGAGCCCTCCTGCCCTGGCGCCTGGGAAGTGGCCGGGCTGCGCCGCAGAGCGAAGGGCCAGGGCAGCCCCCTCCTCCTGCTGCTGCTGCTGCTGCTGCCTCCTGCTGCAAAGGAAAACAGAGCAATAGCCCGTCAATGGAGCCTGCCTGCCCTGTCCTGCCTGCCCTGCCTGCAGAGCTGAGCTGAGCAGTGGCCCCTGAACAGTGGTGTCCTTGCTCCTCCAGGTGACATCCTCCCTTAGGATGCCCATCCTGCATGGTGACACTCAAGAGACAAGTGAGCACAGCTCCACCGCTTGCTGGAGGTTGCATTTCTTGACAAAACTCACCTGCCGAGTGACCAAGTTCTCCTCCATTTCCAGATGGGGCTGGTGGAGGCCTTTCCTTGGGATCAGCCTGCAAGAACCAGGCTGTGCTGAAAGAGCAGCCCTGCAGCACAAAGGGCCACCAGCGAACTGCCACCAGCACCAGCAGCCTGAGCGTGACACAGCTGGGACCCTCTCCCCTCCCAGACTCTCTGCCCCACACAACAGGTTTCCTCTCAGCACTGCCAGTGAAGATGTGCTGGTTTTTCCATGGGCTTCCCAACCCGCTCCACTCCCTGAATGGCAGCATGGGACCCTCCCTCCATCCAGCACAACCTCACTCCCCTTGCCGCACATCCCTGGCACCCCGGCACAGCCAGAGGCAGGTGAAAGGCAGCCATTCGCACCTTTGCCTGGCACTCCATCAGCCTCTGCAGGCTCCTGGTGTTGAACGTCCTCCCCTGGGCAAGAGAGAAGGAGGGGAAGTGGGTGAGCAGCCATGGCTCTGCTGCTGGGCTGGAGGAGCAGTGATCGGGGACAGAGCCCAGGACAGACAGACACTCATGGCATCGGGGCAGCTTAGTTTCTTCTCCAGTAACTTCAGCGATGGCAGGCAGGTCACTCAGAGTCTCTTGACTCCTTCAGTTGTCCTGTGCAACACGAAGGGAGAGGGTGACAGCTGGGTGAGCCCCGACCCACCTCTTCTCTCCTTGTCAGGAAGCTCCTCCCAAGAGCTGCCTGCAGCCATGGGGTCACCTCTCCCCAGCTGGGGAGCTGTGTTCCCCTGGAGCATCCCCCCACCTTACCCCAGCAGTGTGTTCAGCCACAGGTCCTTCAGTGCCCGTGAGCTGCAGAAAGAGAGGAGAAAGAGCATCAGGCCCCACTGCTCCCCAGCCCATGGGCAGATATAGTCACCTGCACAGCCCTGCCCCCTGGGGAAGGAAACAGGGACAGGACGAAGCCTTTTGGGACATGACAGAGGCGCTGACCAAGCCCTGGCTCCCTCTGTCCTGCCAAAGCAGCTGCTTTTGCCCTTCCCTTCTGGTCACCGAGAGCTGAGCAGGGGATGCAGGACGTGGCAATGCCCCCTCCCTCCCTGCCCAGGCTCTGCACGGGAGGTAGAGGCCATTCCCAGACTGGCATGGGCACAGATGGGAACCTCTCCTGCCCAGCCATGGCACGTGGTGCCACGACTCACCTGAAATGGGCAATGCAGTAGCCGCTGGCCCAGATGAAGATGAGGCAGCTCCCATCCTCATCGCTGTCCACTTCTTCCTCCTCTTCTTCCTCCCGCGCCACCTTTTTCCCACCACTCAGCACCCACAGCGGGTCCAGGGCCAGGCGGAGCTGTGGGCGCAGGGTGCTGCCACGTCTGCAGAGAGGCAGTGAGTTGGGGTGGCCTCCCTCCTTGGGGTCCCCCCAGGCACAGACCTGTCCCCTCCTGCCCTTGGCACAGCCATTGGTGAATCCGGCACCTGGGGCTGGTGCCAGGATGGCCCTGCCCAGCTCCCAGGGCCAGGGATGGGGGAAAGGCAGCTGGGCTCTGAGGCTCTTACTGCAATTTGGCGATGAGAAGGTCCTCCTGGAGGAGGAGAAGGCGCCTCTTGCTCCTCTTGCGGCCCCGGGTCAGCCACACGTCCGCGCTCAGCACCGGCTCGGTGTCGCTGAGAGCCTCCCTGCCCAGCAGAGAGCGGCGGGCATGAGAAATGCCGCCGCTGCGGGGCCCGGCCGTGCCCGCGTGTCCCCAAGCTTGCTCTTCCCCTGCTTGAAAGGCAGGACATTCCTGTCAGCCCCTTTCTCCAGCCTGTCCAGGTCCTTCTGCTTGCCAGCACCACCCTCTCTCCGACTTGTGTGCCACTGCCTGCTGTCTCAGGGGACACTCTGCTCCACCTTGCAGGTCACTGAATGGGAACAGGACCTGCAGAGTGCAGCACAGAGCCTTGCTGATGTGAGCTTTGATTTGACACAAATCATCACAGAAGGTTTAGAATTCAGTGCAGAAAATCTGCATTATTGTTTTGTGTTATATATACAGAGCCTCCCCTTTCTATTCCTGCAAGTTATTAAAAGCTGTTCAAACTTTTGTATTTGAACGTCACATCTCTTCATAGTGTCCATGTGATGTGTAACACTTGGTTGTATTCTCACATAGGTCATTTGATAGGAGGCAGCCTAGATTATGAGATGGTAGAGAGCAGATTATCTGCAGTAATTGCACTAACCCCAGTGACAGGAGGTTGCATCGAGCTCTTAAGTCAAAGGAGAGAAGTCAGAGATGTTTATTGAACTCCATGGGCTATGGATCAGCAGATTGGTCAAACATGAAAACTTCCATGAGAAAAGCATAATCTATCTTGACCGCTTGTGATGGTTTGACTGAAAATAGGTTAATTTTCTTCATTCAGTTAGAAATCTTTCTTTTTTGTAGCTAGTGCTGTCATTGTTTGAATTTTGTTTGAGCACAAGAGATAACACCCCAGGACAGAGGTAATGTTTTTAATTGCTCTGGTCTGAAAGCCAAGGATGTTCTGAGTGCTCTATCCACAGGTGTGAGACGGCATGGAAGGGCAGCATGGATGGGGCAGAGCTTGACTGACATCCAGACTGATAAATAAGAATATCCCATCCCATTAGTGTCATGCTTCATATTTAAGGAGAGCTGTGATCTTCCAGATTCTCTCTCTGCTCACTCTCTGTCGGATCCAGGACAGAGACTTGTTCAGGGGGGGTTCTGTTCAGGACTTTCTTTAGTTTGGCCTTTTGCCATACTGCTGTTTTACAGAGGCCTCTGGGCCTTTCTGCCTTTTTCTCCTTTTCTCTCTCCAGGATCAGCTATTTGTTGTGGATGTAGCTTGTGATGAACTGCATTGAATATCTTTTATTTTATATTCTATTTCTATTTTATATATATTTACTAGTAGCTTACTCCTATTCTGCTATTTGTTTAAACTGTGTTTATCTCAATTCAAGCTTCTCTCTTCCCTTTTGATTCTCTCCCCTATTTGGGGGCAGAGGGGAGTGAACAAGCAATTATCATGGTTAAATTGATAGCTTGGGTTAAACCATAACACCACTACAATCCATGTTTTAGAAGCCATGAAGATAAATCATTCATGCCCCTCCCCATGACCCCTTCTTAATAAAAAAAAAAATAATAATTTGAGAAAAAAGAGTCAACTTCTAGAGCAGACAGGATTTTAATATCAAAGTAAATTTCCCTATATCATTCCCAGTCCATGAGCCACTTGGCGTTCTCTGCTGGTTCCTGGATCGCAACTGAACTTGGTGCCATTGGACAGCAACATCTGTGCCCAGACACTGACAATTTTCCATCCATCAGGCCATGTGGTGTTTGCTTTCTTTCTAGTCTTCAGGCACATCTCCCTTTTTTCCCTTGCAAGACTGGCCTCGCAAACCCATCTGCCAGCTCCCTCAGCACTTGATGGTGCACCCCAGCGAAGCCCATCAGGGACTTGGGCATCTCCATTTTGCTCAAGTGTGGCCTGATCGCATCCTCTTCCAACTGATCCCACCAGATGCCCTTGCACTAAGGCTGCCTCTTCTTTGCTCCAGTCTCTCCAACAGGTCTCCAGGGCCTGAGATAGCTGAAGGCTGGATTTCCTAGGACCATCATGCCCCAGGTGGCTTGACAGAACCTAGAGCAGCCTTCTCTGGAGACATTCAAAACCCGCCTGGACATGTTCCTGTGCGACCTCACCTAGGCGTTCCTGCTCCAGCAGGGGGATTGGACTAGATGATCTTTTGAGGTCCCTTCCAATGCCAAACATACTGTGATACTGTGATACTGTGAAGTGCTGTCATAGCCTGGTAAAGGTCAGGAGAGTTTTAAGACAGAAGAAAATACGCCCCAAAATGTGACTCTAAGATGAGTTCTTGTTGCCATGGGGAACTCGTCATTTCAGCTGTTTGTGTTGTGTTTGCCTGTGCTCAGTCCTGTGTTACAGTGCTCAACAGCCATGGGCTTCAATTCTCTTTCAGCATTTTTGTGGGAAAGCAGCATCCAGGGTTTCCAGTCAGCACAAAGGCAGTGTTGCCATCTGCTTAGCAAGGAGATCCCTAAGGCCCTGTGCCTCGTTCAAGGGTGTGCACGGCTTTTCCTGTGCCTGGAGTACCCACAGTCAGTCCCCCCCTCTGTCTGCAGCTCTCCCTGGGCCGCTGCCGTGAGGATGACAAGTGCATCTTCTCTCTTTCCAAAATGGGAAGGCTACCCCTTGTCGGGGGACAGGGAGAAAGAGGATGAGAAGCAGTCACTAATAATTTAAAATGTACATAGAAAAACCTTTTTCACATTTTGACACTTTAAAAAAATGCCGTTTTCCAGTCTTCTTCCACATCCTCTGGTAGATGTATACAGGCACAATGCATCATGGTCATGAATCTCCATCTTTAAATTCATGAGGTTGGCATGAAAATCATAATAGTAAATATATATATATATTATAGTCATTTTCATTTTCCACTATATTTCAGTTTTTAGTAAAGTAGACACATTCAGAAATTGCTAGAATTTGCCTCATTAAAAAAAAAAAGCTAGAAATTGCCTCTCTAAAAACAAATACATTAACAAAATAAAAGCCAGATACATATGACAGGACAACGTCCTCCAAAGTGAAACTGAAGGGAAAAAGAGACAACATCATGAGATTCACGATAAAATTATTGAGATAGGATATCAATAATACTAAGGGAGCCCGAAATAAGACACATCATAAAAGACCAACCTCCGAGTTTATATAACTCTGTCTCCTGTGGATGCCTGCAGCTCCTGCTGCAACTTCGCAGGTATTACCTCTGCCTGCTCCATGGCTTTGGACATCAGTTCTCCGTGGAAGGGACTGGAAGAGCTGAACTATCCTGAACATGAACAACCTTCAACCAGTAACTAATGCCTTATCTGACATTCCTTTAGGTACATACCCTTGGTTCCTAGTGCAGATTTCACGAAATAACGATCCAGTAAAGAAGGATCACCTGGTCCAACCTTTCTTGGCAAAAAACAATCTGCAAGACAAATATTTCTGATACACACGTACTATGCACCAGACGTGCAGCAGTTCTATGTGCGAACAAGTGACTCACTCACCAGGACTATCTCCTTAAACACCGGTTTACACAATCTCTGTTACTGAGAACCCCAGAAAACTGAATTCTGCACTGGATTCCTGCACAGCCAGAGCTGGAACCCCTAAGGGCAAGACTCAGACCAGAATAATTCAGGGGGCAACAAAAAGCATGGAAGCCACCTGAAATAAATGTCAAGAGGGGGATGCTGCTCACAGCCCTGGATTCCCTCGTCCATCCATGAAGATGTGAGAGCACTAGCCTGTGAAAGCGCACAGGCGTGTTAAACACCCTGTCCATACCGATAACTGTCATTTGTCTTTCCCACGGGTGAGCATGGGAGGGCAGGATTATGAAGTGCAGGTACGTGGCACTCTGCACTTTAGTCTCGGTAC
The DNA here is from genome assembly GCF_036013475.1 of Columba livia. Lineage (NCBI taxonomy): Eukaryota > Metazoa > Chordata > Aves > Columbiformes > Columbidae > Columba > Columba livia. Next base: position 112,147,436 of record NC_088604.1, read on the forward strand.
ACAGTGCCAGGGGAATCATCCTCAGGACACTTCAAAGCCACACAGCAAGAGAGCAGGTACAACATCTCCCAACCTGCTCTCTGGGCCCTTGTGACACGTGGTCAGCATCATCCTCGCCGAAGCCTTGGGCACCCACCCACGGCAAATCTGTGCAGCGTCAGGTTTGGTCTCCCAGACCTCTGCATGAGGATTTGCAGCAGCAAAGCTACAAAGGTCAAAAGAAAACCACCCAACCCAATTGTTTATCAGCACTGCAGTTTTATTGCTATAATTCTTAAAAGGAGTAATTCCTCTGAGCTATTATAGACTTGGCTCCAACCGTGGAATCAAACTTATTCCCAGACTTTCTCCTTCATTGTATTACTCAGCTTTTTCCAAGTCTTACAAAAAACAGGACTTCAGTGCCTTGCCACCCAGAAACCAAAAGAAGCTTCCACGAAACCAGAAAACACCTCCCATCTTCTCACCAATGTCATTAAAAAAGCAAAACAAACCAGAGAGGTTGTACAAGTCAGCCTATAAAGCCAGCCGTGAGGAGCGCAATGTCAGTGGTAACAGGGCAAGAAATGCAGGGTAATTACACCACACCAAAACTGCGATCGTTCTGCATTCCTTTCCAGTGAAGGCCAGCTAAGAATTAGATACACCTTTTTAAATCATCAAAGGGAGTGGCTGCAAGATACAAGGTGCGGGGATTAAGATGATGTTCTGGGTTTGCAAGTTCTCAGCAATGGCTTTGGTGGATGGGCTGGGCAAGTCATTAACTGTTCCCAAATGGTTTTCACACCATGGCACTTCTTTTTAATCTTTATGCAATTCTCAGTATTTCAAGACTCCCAAGCTCCCGCTGAGCAAAGGGCTGTATGAACCCAGAAATGGAGGACAATACCTATCCACGAGGTTTTTTGTACTTGGCCAACCAGCCAAGTTCAGTTACTTGTACCTCAGCATTATTTCAGCGGAGCACAAATATTTATTGTGTACTACCACAAGGTCTGCAAGCTCAGGCCCTCAAGCATGAAAACTCAAGACCTTCCATGTCGAGAAGGCTCGCAGAAATACTGAACGGGGCCCACTTTGTGCAGATGATTTTAAAAGGACTGCACGGGTGAGGGAACAGATTTGGCTCAGACCTCTCCCTTTTTCAGAGGAGCAGCAGCACACAGCTCCTGCTCTGCCTGCCTCACCTCGTTTGTGGTGCAAACAGGATTTTCAATGTCCTCCTGGGGTGCTATGGGGCAAGAGGATAATGTGGCACAGAAACAGAGAGGCACAGATCGCCAGTGTTTTAAAAACACATGAGCATCCTCCCCCATTATAACTTCATACTGCAGGTCGTTCCAGTCAGTCTTTCCATGGTCAACAGAACAAATGTTGCATTTGTGCTGCTTTTCAGAAAACACACCAAAAAAGGCAAACACGAGGCAAAGCAGCTAGCCAAATAGCCAAGACTTGCTATTTATTTCGAAATGCAAAAGTTCAATTAAAACCAGCTAGAAAACAAAGACATAATGATGACCTCTCTCCTCACAAGAATTCATGCTTTGGCAAAAAGGAGTGGCTGGCCTGATTTTATATGCAACATATTTAATCTTATCCAATTAAGTGGCTCCTTGTACAGCAGAGGAAAAGACGATGTGTTCTATAAAGAGCTCTTTGGGCATCATAAAACACCGCACCACTAAATAAAAATAAAAAGCTTTGGGTGATTTCTGTTCTCTCTTGGGCCAGCAGGAAAAAAGAAAAGCATAATGCAGCTGGTGTCAGCACTGGTGAAGACAGAGGGGAGCAGCACACAGGAGCTGATAAAACCATCAAGCTAACTCCAGTTCCTCTTTGTGGTGAACTTACGGGTGCACTCAACTCACTGCTCGCAAGCCAGCTGTTTCTAACGTGTGATGGCTTCATGTCACTGCACTGTTTACGACTCAGTCTCCTGGCAGTATTGGAGGAAGGTTCTTTTTCCACACAGAGTCAGCTGACAGCCAGTGTTTTGCCATGAAGAAAATAGTGCAGTGGTTTTCCCACACCACAACCTGGGCCACCAGGATGGCTGCTGCCTTCGTGTCCAGCTGTGCTGGTACAGCTGGAGAAGCCATGACTTCAGAAGGTGACTTTCAGCAAAGCTGCATGTACAAACATAAGCTTCTATGATCCATCTCCAGCTGGGCATCCAGAGATGAAAACACCCCTGAATTAGTGGGTATTACTGAAAAAATAACCAAGCGTCTAAACACTTGCACAATCTTTACTTACTCTCGGTAGCTCTTGATTTCTCACATGCCATCACCTACTGATTGCAAGCATTTCCCAACACGCTGTCATATTGAAACCCTAAATATTGCAGTGGCTTAGCTTCTTCCACTCCACTTTGCACAACGTGAGTAATTAATCCTCAGAGCACCTCAGAGGAGGAAAGACGGTGATATTCACCAAGGTAAGTGCCACGAAAAGCCAAGCAACCCACGTGAGGTCCTGCAGAAAACAGGCCAAGCCCCGTCACCGTGTCACATTGCCAAAGGGATGTTCATGCCACCAAATCCCAGTAGCGAGGAAGCCAGAAGAAAGCCTTCCTCAATTCCACCTGCTCCCTAGGACCCTAAACTTGTCAACAGGATCATTACAGCATGCCTGCTGGGACAAGTCACTCCTGCTGTGGTAAAGGGCGAGGGATTCCTGGCGTTGCGCTGCAGCCGCGAGCAGGGCTGGTGGCCTCGGCCGGAGCTTCGCCACGTTGCATAACTACAGACACAACATGTAAATAGGAGCTCCCGCTCTGTAACGAGCCATCCGCAGCCGGCCGGCTTATGCAATTACCGTGTCTCATTAGTGGGTTGGCGGGGAGGAGTTGAAAGGAGCTGCTGCTCGGCTTGGCCAAGGGGCCGCAATTCGGCCGCTGCCACAGGCCGTGTCTGGTGGGACAGGTGTCCCACCAAAGCAGCCGCTCGGGGAATCGACTCCACGAGGGTCCCCGCTGTGGGGCAGGGGACAGCACCGTGGGTAGTGGTTCATTTTGGGGGTGCTGAGCCGTCTCTCCACCTCTGGAGGAGGCGAGTTACCCAAGACGGGGTGTCCAAAATCAGAAATAAAGGTGTTTGCTGAAACCCGGGCACAGGGCTCTGACGGCCCCTCTCCCGGCACCATCACCTGCAGGCCCAGGTGAGGCCCTCTCCCCTCATCCAGCCGCTCCCCTTCGGCGGGGCCAGGCCCGGGTGTCCCTGCTCAGGGCCGGTCCCCGCCGCGGGCAGGCTGCGGAGCGGAGGAAACGGCAGCAGCTCCCGCCCTGCCTGGCTCCCCCCCGGGCCAGGGGCTGGGCTCCCCGGCGGGCAAGGCAGAGCCGGCCACCTCCTCTCCTCCTCCTCCTCCCCTTCCTCCTCCTACTCCTCCCCTCGCCTTCCTACTTCTGCACCGGCTCCGCTCCCGCACCGGCTCCGCCGCTGCCCCTCAGCCGCCGCGGCTGCCGCACGGCCCCCTCCTTTCCTCCTCCCTCCCTCTCCCCCGCCCCGTCCCCAGCGCCGCCGCCGCTGCTTCCACAAGATGGCGGGGACCGTGGCCGAGCGGGACGCGCCGGTGAGTGGCTGCTGTGCCCCCTCCCCGGGTCTCCGGGCCGGGGCTGGGGCTGGGGCTGGGGCGGGGGTGGCGGGCAGGGCAGCGCAGGACCCGCGACGGGCACCTGCGAGCGGGGGGGGAGCGGCCCCGGCTGCCCCTGCTTCAGCGCTCTGCTCTTTTACCTGCAGAAAATAGAGGACGGGCATTTAAACAACTCCCTGGGATCCCCGGTGCAAGCAGATGTGTACTTTCCTCGCCTGGTAAATCACCTTTTTTTTGGGGTTTGGGCGGCGGTGTGTTTATTTTTTTTTTTTTAACCCCTTCTCCCCCCTCTCCCCGGCTGCGCAACTGATGCCGAGTTGACCCTCGCCAACCCCCCCCTGTCCTTTCCAGATCGTCCCCTTCTGTGGGCACATCAAAGGAGGAATGAGGCCGGGAAAGAAGATCTTAGTTATGGGCATAGTGGACCTGAACCCCGAGAGGTAACACCCGGGCAGGGCTGCCCGCCCTGGGGATGCTGGGCATGGGGAGGGGCGGGGGGGCCGAGGCCACACACACACATACACACACACGGATCCCTGCTTTCTGGAAAGGGATTATTTTTATCATTTTAAATATAGCGTGCTGATTTCTCCTTTGACCCATAGAGGGGGCATTTCTTTAAGGGATCCTGTTTCCCAGCATTTCCCTTGGGAGTAAAGGAGCATATATATATATGTACATATATATATATACACACATATATGCACATGCACACACACACATATATATGCTTTAACCATGTTCTTGTCCCTGCTGTGCTTTTGGAGCACTCCCTGAATGAGCTGAGCTGTCACTCCTGGTGCGGCTAGACCATCAATGGCTTTAATAAGCTGAGAAATGAGACCAGTGGCATCTGGGGCTTATTTGCTTGTTTCTGGCTGAGTGAGAGCTGTTCTGTTTATGTTGCAGCTTTGGCATCAGTCTGACTTGCGGGGAGTCAGAAGATCCTCCTGCGGATGTAGCTATTGAACTGAAAGCTGTGTTTACAGACAGACAGTTCATCAGAAACTCTTGTGTAGCTGGAGAATGGGGGGAAGAGCAATCGTCTATTCCTTACTTTCCATTTATACCGGACCAGCCTTTTAGGGTGAGTACCAGGATGACAGCGGCACGCGCCATATCTGATAAAGAGTAATACAATCAGAGTTGCAGCAGAACCCAACTTGCCTCTTGAGAAATCACAGTGTAGCCCGCGCTTCTCCGGCTGACACACCGGTTGCCAGATTGATAAGAAGTTGCGTGGAGATTCCGCTGCTTTGTGCAACTGCAGGCAGTTCAGATGGGGCTGTGGACACCTCACCGGGGTGCTATGATGACAAGTTGGAGGCTGTAATACTGTGTGATGCACTTCCTGAGCTTAGTTTTACAGCTATAAATTAAGAAGTACCTCTATGTTATTACTGCATTACAAGTTATTACTGGAGAATGTAAATACTCTGTGGGAATGCTGTATGTTTTGATGTTTTTTTAAATGGACATAGTGTTTGCAATTTAGTGCAGCTAATAAGGATCTTGTTCATCCTTTGTCTCCAGGGGTTGACCGTAGCTCTTCGTGTTAGCAGATTAAACAGCTAAGCAATGGGGGTATTCTTTTCTGAACCCTGGCATTAAATCTCCTGTCACATTTAAGTCCGTAGTCCCTTGAAAATGGTGTACGTGGAAATGCTGTGATGCAAAGGCTGAACTGGATTGACCTAGAACCATATTCCCATCTGTAGTGTTTACAGTTATATGAAGACGTCTTTGCAAATCAGGACTAACAAAGTATGCAGCTGCAGAGGGCTGCCTCTCTCTCAGCAGCTTCAGTACACTGAGGAAAAAAGGCTGCATGCCTTTTTCATGCTGCTGACCCAGAAAACCCTCCTCCCCTCTTGTGAAACCTCACTGGCCCCTCTGCTAAATGCCAATGCTCTGACCAGCTGCCAAACTCTCCTAATCCTTCTTGCCCCAAAATAATCTCCCCCAGCCCCAAAAGCTGTCTCCCCAGATGCTTGAGCTTTCAGAGGGTGTTTATGACTGGTTTTGCTGTGAATTGGTTGCGCTCTACTTGCTTCTACAAACTCTCCCGTCGGAACTGGCAACACCCTTTGGTGCATGTGGGAAATGCACTTGAAAGGGCTTGGAGGGTTGGTCCTGCTCTGGCTGAGAGTGTTATAATACCTGCTGCAGTGGGTGGTGGCTGGGCCTTCAGACAAGCCAGACAAATTACCCAGAGCATGTTTTGTGGGTGTCCCATTAATGACAGTTGACATGGGAGGACAGCAATGTTGCATGTTTGGCATGAGATACTGTAGGAAGGGAGTTGTTGTTCTTTTTATTTTTTCCTTTTTTTTTTTTCCCCCAAATGCACTAATGGAATTTAGGCTCCTAAATGACTTTTGTACCTTTGATGGTCTCCCTTGTAGTGAATAAATTAGACTATTAAGTGTTCTTGCCAATTACTTGTGATCCAGTCCTATTATTGCTCTGGTGTGGCCCAGGGTGATCAGAAAAAATGGATCGTAAGCAGCGTTGAGGCTAACCATATCTTTTACATAACAACGCCTAAGGCTGGATGCACCTGCCGCAGTGACACAGGAGCTACGTGGCAGCATGGGTGCTTCTCTGTTACGTGGGACGCTACCGGGTCCCCAGGAGCTTAATCTCTCCTGGGCTGTCTGCTGGCCCTTCTCCCACCGTAATGTGCCTGAAGTCAGTCGGGCCTTGGCTCACTGAGTTTATTACTGGCCCCGTTCCCATTTTTTATACACTGTAATAGCAGCAGAGTCAAGTGCCTGGAAGCCGCACTTCACTCCAGACTACCAGCCTCTTGAAATGACCCAAGATTTATACGTGGCTTCCCCGCAGATTTTCTTCTTAGCCTGTCTGGACCTGGAGGTCTCTGAGGGCTTGCACAATAAGCCCACGTTCTGTGCCCTTGTATCTCTGCTTCCTGCCAGGGCAGCTCCAGCTAAGTTTAACTACAGAGCACCCTCTCAAGCCACCCCTAACATCAGGAATCTCCTGACCTGTCCAAGCCTGTTCAGCTCCAGGCTTTGTTGCTTTTCCAGAGCATTTCTGTAGGGCTGTAGGAGGAGGGCTGAGCTGTGTCCCTCCCTGATCCTGTCTGTGCCTCATGCGAACCGTCTAGCTGAATTCAGGACATCCTGCACTGCGTTTCCCTTGCTGCAGCCCCGGTATGGAGTCCAGTCCAGCAGGGAGTCCTGGGCTGTCTGCAGCCACAGCAGTGAAGGCTTTTAGTGTTGCAGCAGCTCTGTATGTGTGGGAGGGGAGGGCAAACTGATCCCTCCTCTTGTGTTTGCTCCCTTCCTTAATGGCAGTGTGGAAAGCATTGCAGAGGGAACTGCCTCCTCATTCTGCAGCAAAATATTCTGTAGCAAGGAATGCAGTATTTGCGTTGGAGATACAATTTCTTCCCCTTCTAATTAGCAGTTTGAGTCTGTTTCTGGCGTAATTCCAAGAGGCAAAACCTCTGTGATGCCAGTGGGACTGGGTTCCAGAGTCCTGCCACGACAATGCGAGATTGAGTTAACATCCCTGTGAAGTAAGAGCAGATCCATCATAGTGTAACTGGTGTCATGGGGGCAAACTCCTCTCAGCCCTGGCTGTTACGTGGCACATAAGTAACAAAATGTGTAACCCCACCAACACTACTTGAAGGCTAATGGAGTGCTCTCTGTATTCTGTGAAATGACTTTGCAGTTACACGTGCTTCATCATTTTATTTTTACAGGTTGAGATACTTTGCGAGCATCCCCGGTTTAGAATATTTGTGGATGGACATCAGCTCTTTGATTTTTACCATCGTATTGAAACACTGTCAGCAATTGACACGATAAAGATAAATGGAGATCTTCAGCTTACAAAACTTGGCTGAGCCTGTTGGGACTGCAAATTCCAAACCGGCTCAGGTGCCATCGTCCATTTGGAGAAGTGACAGCCAGCTCAGGACACAGCTATGGTAGGAAGGCTGCCCTGTTCCTTTACCGCATGCAGTTCTTCACTCCTGTGCCGATGAACCGGGCTGTTGTTTATCCTAATGAAGAACATAGTTGGTTAATAGACATTGAGACATTTTTCTTGCGTCAAAATAGCCCACCTGTGCTGGATAATCAAATTGGAATGGATTCAGAAAGACTTGCAGTCTTGTCTCAAAACTCACAGAAAGGCAATTTCTGAAATGCACCGCTAAAACCCGTTACTGATCAGCAGTGACAACAACAACAAAAAAGACTTTTTCTTTTGCAAATATAGTTTCTGCACTGAAGTGGAGTAGTGTAGCACAACACAGGGCCACGTGCTGACGTCCTTACCCAGGGCCTGAGCCTGGTTCCATGGAAATCAACGGCAAAACTCCCACACACTTCAATGGGGTACAATCAAACTGTCTAGTCCTTAGTCAAGCACAATTTCCACTGATTTCTATGGGGTTTTTGCACACACCAGGGGCCAGCTCTTCTGCTGGTGTAAATCAGCATTACATCCATGGCTTGCAATGGAATTTTGCTGATTGCTGCTAGCCGCTGATTTGGCCCAAGGACTGTGCAAAAACAGAATGAGGGTGTGAGGACACAGCCTGTATGTTTTAGTCAGGGTATTTACATAGAATGTAGATTGTTACGAGTTTTTGCACAATGTATTGTTAATACAATTTTTAAAGCTTATCTGTAGTTTATTTATTTATACTCATTGTATGTATTAGTAAAAATGAACAATCTTATGGGCTAAGAACAGCAAAGTGTAAACATTTTGAATGTACAAAATGTCTTAGGTTCTTTGGGTAAACTTTATATATTGTTCTTGAAAAATCATGTTTCCTATCAAACATTTAGTTAAATTCTAATGTAGCCCTCTAGGCCCTGGGAAAATGTGGGCATGGTAGTTGGTGCGGGTGGGGAAATCTTTGCATATTCACTAGGAACTGTTTTTCAGGGCTTACTAACTTTGCTGCACAGGATAGGTTTGAGTTACAGTCGATTCATTTTAAAATGAACTTTAAACAGCAAACTTTTAGGTTTAACTGTGCTTTTATAACCTGAGAAAAAGTTAAATTTGTCAGTCTCTTAGTTCAGAAAGAGAACCCGCCTCTTTCAAGGGAGATTGGAGATTTTTTGCACTTGTTTGAGAACCTATTCGGCCTTTGATATGACAATTAAAACTTGTCTAGACAGCCAAGTTATTAGTGCTTGAAAATCAGCTACTGCACATGAATAATAACTTTTCAAGTAGCTTTTTAAATAGTAGTTCTATCTGTATAAACACAGTCATTGCGCTACACTATAAATGAACACAGCCACTTTTCTTGACTTCTTCAAGACTAAATACACTTTTTTCCTTGGCTGCTCACAATAGACTATAGCAGGTCTTTCTGAGTAGTTATAATCATGATATAAACATGTATTTAGGCAATCTTGAAAACATGTAATATAGGGACTTTGTAAGACACAGAATACAAAAACATCCTTTGTAGCACAGTATTAAAAAAAAAAAGAGAGAAGAATCTCACAAACTGAACTATGTTAAACCTGCAATAAAGCTGTGGTTCAAAGCAACCAGAACTGGAATATCCAAAGTTAAGGGTAGAATGCCAGTTGCAAAGCCTCATTTTGCGCTAATTTGGCCTGCAGTTAAGAAGCCTTAGACTGCAAGCTGAAATTCCAACTGTGGCTCTAGTCCAAAGCCTGTTGAGGTCAATCAGAGTCCTCCGAACATAAAAGCCTGATTCTTATTTCATGCAAGTGCAAATCTCTTTGTAAAGCCAGGAGGATGTTGCTGCTGCTGCAGAGAAGTTAAGAATCAAGCTGCCTACCTATAAAATACAAGTTAAAAATGGAATTTTTAGCCTTAACATTGACATTCCCTGACTTTTCCTCCTTTTTCCAAATTAAGAGAGAATCTATTGTTTCCCAGATGATCTTTTTATCTGGTGTGTGGCTTTTAAGTTTCACATCAGATTCTATTTGTATTCCAGATTGAATCTTGATATGAAATGTTCCTGTCTTGCTCTGTTTTTACTCTTTTACATGATACATGATGACTGTGTCATTTTCCATTGTATAAAGGATGCTGACAGTGTTTCGGTACAAAATATATTCTTAAAAATTATGATGATAATAAAAATCCAAGGGAAAGGTGCTTCTACATGAGGTGTTTGGATTTTTCTCCAGCTTGGAAGTGCTCTATGATTCCAAAGCAGATGCAGGGAGAAGATGAATTCTGTTTGGAGAGATATTTAGCACCCTCCCTGCCTGGCACTTTTTCCAATTAGATGTGTAAAACCAGGTGTGCTGAGGCAGTGCCGTTGCCTGAGGCTGTCCTGCTAGCCCAGTGGGCCAGAAACATGAGGCTGGAGAGAGTTAAGTAGCACCGTGACCCTACAGTAGCACAAAACCAAAAGGGATCTCGCTGATAGCACACCAGTAGAGATTTCCCATCCATGCCTTTACTGATGCCCAGAAAAAGCAATTAGGCTGACTTGCATTTTGAGCTGGGATTCCTGGAAGGTTAGCACAGCTCTTAGACTTCTGCTGTCCTGCTCAGGCTCAGCACAGCCCCGTTCCTACGCCACAGATGAACTCGATGCCCCACTGTGTCGGCGGCGTCTCTGTCAGGAGTGAGAGCCCAGCGATCCTGCCTCAGTTCCCACCCGCTGCGCTGGGCACTCCCATGTGTTCCTGCGCCTTCTGTCTCGGGAAAATGCCTTTTTGAACCTGGTTCTGGTTTTGCCTTTGCATAACTTCACCAGCCGCGGCACCCACCACCTGATTCTGCACTGTTGTGGTTTCGGAGCTGGGCTTCGAGGCAATAAGGGCTGTGAACCCACTTCTTATGGGTTGTGGTTTGGCTGAGAGCTCGGGAAAGGGCAGAAAGTCACAGTTATGGCTTCCACATTTGTCTAACACCAGTTTGGAAGGCTTTGTGTTTTTCTGTTGCTCTTGGGCAGTACCAGGCTACAGCAGGCAAAAGAAGGATGATGTCTGTGTAACCAAGGGCTGTTCCACAGGTGCTGAGCTTATGTTGACTGGTCACGTTCAGAAGCAACCACCGAACACTTCTGTGTCCAGTGTAAGTCAGAGAAAACCGAGGCCTTAAATGTTTCTGTTCGGTTGGACTTTCAGCCAAATCCAAATGCTTAAGATGAGAGACTGTGCTCCAAAATTTATATTTGGTCTCCACAATTTAGAGATTATCCAGATCTTAATTTTCAGTATAAGCCCTACTAGACCCGAAATAAGGCTGTTTCCACATTGGACCAGGTTTTCAAAATGGCTTTCAGTAGGGACACGCAGTCTGTGAGCTTCTTGGAAGCTGCAATTCTTCAGGACTGAGCATGTGAATCAACTTTTGAAATCTTATGCTAGAATTTATTAGCTGAATATTTCCGTGGTTTCCTGTGAATGAGGAAATTAATTCTGAAATGAAAGAAGCCTTGAATGGGTAAAACCCATGTGGAGTGGAATCACTCAGCATAGCTTTATTTTTTCCAAAGAGGAAAAAAAAAATAAAAGACCAAATTATTTAGTAATTATTTTGTTATGTTTGGAATTGGCTGTGATAAAGCTGATTTAATTTAAAAAAACATACACGCAAAAAAAAAGTGGTTATTGCCTACTCAGAAAGAGCCTTAAAATACTTCAGTATCATGTGAGGTAGTCTGTGTCTAAACATATTTCACCTAAATGCTTTTTCACAGCCAAGTTGTTAAAAATGTTACAAAATACCTTCTTTTTAGTGACACAATTAGAAATGTTTGCCCCACCTTGAAAGAACATTTTGTACTAAATATTCATATGTTGTCTATGTGAACTTGCACTAACATATATTATATTCTCCCTTCCCTCCTTGCCTAGCTTGAGAAAAAATAGGCGTAATATTGCTAAACCGGTTGAATGTGACATCTGCTTGAGGCATAGCATCTTTCTCAAGGGCTGTTTTGAGTAAACATCCTGAAAACCAAAGAGAGAGCCTGATTCACCGTTCTGCTGTGCCAGCTTTCCACCCCTGCCTTTCTCCTGCTGTGAGGCTGAGGCTGAAACCCTGAGATTTTAATGTAAGGGAGCAGCACTGAGATTTTTTTATCTTCCAGGATTTAAAACTATTCGCTGTGGAGGAAACAAGAACAGAGTAGCCACCGTGTGTTTTAGTCCTAATGGAGCACGAGTTCAGAGGGAGGTTAGTGGGCATTTCAGAGCCAGCCAAGAGCACAGGCCGTGTTGATTCGTGACCCAGGGATGGGCATTTGCCACATTGTTAGCTGCCACCTTCTCCAACCCCATAGCAGGACACGCAGCAAAAAACCAGCACTGCTTACAAGTTTGAAAGGCATGAGCTGGTTCATGTTCCTACTCGCCTTCTTTAAAAGAGGCTCCCAAATAAATAGTATGAAAATTTAGGAGTTGCCATGCCGCTAAGGTATTATTTTCCCCAGAGATATTCAAGCAGTGTATCTGATGTGGGGCTCATCTTGCCTCCCATCCACAAGATGTGCTCCCCACAGAAATCCACAGCGCTGGTTTCCACTCTGAGGCTGGGTACAGTGACCTTTCCATGCAGAAAACTGCAGAACCACAGTTCTGCTAAGCCAGTTAGTGGCAGCATTAAGCAACCTCCCGGCACCCCTGAGCTGATACGACAGTGTGAGGAGCAAGAGTCAGGCTGAGGGCAGCTCTGAATGCTCACTGTGATAAGCACAGACAAGCTGTGTGAGTCTGGGACCAGTTAGTGACCTGGTGAGATTTTTTTGTAACCATGGGTATTATTCCGATTTTCTCACGTGGATCAGAAAGCATACAGGTAAAAGTCACTTTGCACTGAATGGTGTGTGGGATTAGAACCAAGGTCAACACAAACAGGGAGAAAAAATGAGCTGCAGACTCTTTATCTGGCTTTGATACACCCTCACAGCTCCTCCCAACAATCACTGCTGTTGTGAACATACACAATTACTACAACAAGGAGTTCAGCAGCATATGCAAAATTAAACTAATAAGCATGTACTTTGCCACAGGTCCTCCCTAGCTTCTGTTGCTAGGCCTCTCCATCTGCCCATCAACAAATAACTATATCCTGCTGCTTCTAAAATCCGTGGAAATCTCTTTAACTTTCATGGAAATAGGTCCATAAGAAAAGGTGTATTTCTAGCTCTCCCTCTCCAGTTATTTTCAGCTGGGGCATACTCTAAAACTGAGTTTATTTTTAAGTATGAATAGAGGACTATTTCTGTCTGCAATATCCATTTGACAGAGTCAACAGAAAGCACAGCCTCTCTCTGCTGCAGTAACACTGGTTTCACAGCTGATGAAATGTCTTATATTAATTACCTTCTGATTTTAAAAAGTGTGGTTGTGCACAAAAGGACTGGGCAATAATAGTAATATGTATCATTCACCACAGATCTATTTTTATGTGTTGTGCCAATTTCATAATGAACTTTTAATAATAATAAAACAGGAAATCCTCACATAGGTTGTTCTGTCTTTTATCTGAATTATTAACGCTCATTACACACCCTCTTGACTCCTTTAACTTCTGGCTTCCTTTATCTTCTGACTGTTTTTCAGCTGTTGCTGTTTCCCTCATAAAACTGTAGTGTGAAACTTTAGAATGAGATGCGCAGCTTTAGTAGCGGCTTGTGTAAAACTTTTACAGTTTAAATGCACTATACGTAACAATCAGCTCCCTCAGAGGAAAGATTATCTTGCTTACTCATGCGAGACTCCTGCTGACATCAGAAGTTAACAGGCACGACTCAGACCTTACGGCCAGCCCATGAGACACAGATTGCTGATTGCTTTTGCATAGGATAAAACAGCCCGTCAGCAGCGTAACTCACACGTGCGCTTCCGTTCGCTCCGGTGGGACTGGATTAGTGGCTGAGGGTTACGTGGTGAGTAAAACCACCAGATCGGCTCCAGAGACATGTTATTATGAGATCCAGTGTTTTATTTGTTGGCACGAACTGAACTAAAGTTCACACTGACCTGAGTAAGTAGAAGAGGAAACTTGAAGGTCTCGGTTTCTTCCAGTTAAAGCTATCGGGAAAATTCTGAATGACCCAAATGGGAAAGGAGTATGCCCTACATCCAGTTGTGGCTGTAAAAAATTAGTGAGGTTTCTGAGGGAAACCTCAAAATCCAAAGAGGATTTGAATACAGCTAGTTCTGTGGTTTTTCTCCTGATAAATTGACTATGAATCAGATGCTCCCCACGCAGTTCATCCAAGGTCTAACCCATCAGCCAGGATCTGTATCCATCCCTGCTCAAAGCCAGCCTGAAATTGGCCCTTTGTTTACAACACGTGACCTTAAAAAGGGGCAGCTAAAGATTCAGAGTTAAAACACAGCACTAGGTAGCCCGGATGCAAACCAGAAATGGCAGTGAATGGTGTAAGGGCAGCATTTAGTCCCCATGAGATAGCAGAACAGCAGCTGCATAAGTGCCTTGGGGGATTTTCAAAAGGGGGAATATATACATCAAATTTTACCACTTGCTTGTGGCAACTCCTGCAGAGGCCCTTGAAAAGCTCTTGTTTGACGTGTAATACTAAGCAAACCACAGGTAGGAGTTTTGGGGGAAAGGAGGATAAGGGGTTGCCCACTCCACTGGGAGCACCTGATGTGGCAAGTGCCACTTCTCTGCCATTAAGATCAGCGCTACGGATGCCTCACAGCTGGGCCTTATTTCAGTGGAGTGTTTCTGAGCTTGAAGTCAAGCCAATTCATGTTGAGGGATTTACTCACAGGAATACCATGAATACGACTCTTTGCTAGCACTGAGCTGGATCTTATTTTTAAATTATGACTTTCAGCATGCTTCTAAGAATAGAGGCTGGCTCCAAAATGTCACATCGGCTCCAGTGCTTGCCAAAGGTTACACATTTCTCATCCCGGGTTGAAATCTCTCCATCAGGTTTTGAGGCTTTAGTTTCCACACTGGTGCCTTGCTAGACCAAGGCTGTGATGCTGGAGGGGGTTGTTCTGTGAAAGACCCTGAGAAGGAGGTGTCTTTCAGCAGCTCTCCTCCTGGCAGGAGACCTGGAAGTCTCCCTCAGCGGTCAGAAGCGACAGCAAAACAGAGCTACGCTGACTCCTGCTTTGCAGAACAGGGCTTCCTTGCTCTCTAAGAGGTAGCAATAAAAGCCCGGTTAATTAGAAAAGCTTCACTGAAGCTGAACAGTAAATCTCAACAGCAGAGAAAAGAGGATTTCAGCACTAGGCAATCTGATACAGCAGCAGAGAGCCATGCTCCCTTGGTGCCCAGAGGCCATGGGCCAATACCGATGGAGCAGAGGCAGAGCTCCATGCTGTGGAGCAGCCTTCACCAAGCACTGATGGGGATACTGGAGATTTCAGAGACTGCTCAGTGGCTTTGCCTTTGTCTGGCTCCAAAAACCCTTGTAATGGGAGCAAAGCCAGGGCTGACAGTAGTGTAATGTATGACAAGCTACAGTAGCAGCTCCGGCACTGCATGCTTGAAGAGGCAAAGAGGATTCTTTCCTGGCTGCTCTCTAAGAAATTTTCTGTTCAATGGGAAAGATAATCACTGTCTAGAGGAGATCCAGACCAGAACTAAAGGCAGAATATGGCTTTGGGTAGAAGAAACATTCTTGGGGAAAAAACAGACTCACTACAATCTCCAGGGGAAAAGGAAATATTTTAATTTAAAAGCATAAAGACAGCAACAAGCATAGTGGTGCTCCTTTTACACCCCATTTTTGTAAGAAAGGTACAATGAGCTAGCCTGGCTACAAAACAGACTTTGAGGGGCAAAGCAGGGAGCAGGTCTGGATTATGGCGTGTGTGCAGAACACAGCTTTCACATCCATTCCCCTCCATCTCCACCACCTTTTCTCAGGGGTGGCCGGTCCTCTGCACAAGAGAGAGACATTGCTGGACACCCCACAGCCAGAGTAATTCTCCTGTGGCTCCAGAGCTTTATGTGTCCTCTACAGACACCAACCAAGGTGTACTTTATTAAGCATCACTCGGTGAAAAACTTCAAAGCACTGACGAACTTTACAATTTGTGTTAAATCATGAATGCTCATTGCCATTTCTAGTGTTACTGTTGTTATTCTGTTGGCAGAGAGAGGGAAGAACAAGCGATGCAGCAACAGTTTCTCAGCAATCGGTGCTGTAATTTGAAATATACTGGTTTGCACACACTTAATGGCTCATCACCATGACTTTTGGCTACAACATTGTAGTTCAATTCCTCTCCTTTGCTCACCAGGCAAACAAGTTATTTTGGGCCAGCAGTAAGATTAAGTCATGCTATGGACCGAGTAACTCCTCTGGGATCAGAGGGGCTATTTCTAATGCAATATCCTTCAAAATATTACTCTTTCAATAGTAAAAAATGAAGGGCATTTTGTCAATTTTTACAGCCTCTACTGACTCACAGTGCTTTCACCTGCAATTTAAATAATGCAGAAGAGAAGCTGGAACATGGAAGACAATGTTTCTTAGCAGAGAGTTGTTTGCTGGACCTTGAATTCAAAAGACAATGTGCACACACACTTCCCTAGATAAAATACAGCAATCACATCCTGAGGGATGCAAACAGGCAGATCTCTCTTGATTTCAGTGAATTGACAGCAACTGAGCACCTGATGGAGTATCAGCTGGTTTAAGGTTCTCATAATAAACCTAACCTCTTTCAGCTATTCAGAAGATGCTCTCAGGCAAAATAACAGGATTCTATTTAGCAAAGGGAAGCACACGATAGTTTTAATGCATTGTACAGCTGAAGCTGTGATAACTCATGCTTGAAGATGATGTTTTTAAGAGAAAGGGAAATCAGTTGTAACTAGAATAGTTGCTGTCTTTACATATTACCAGCTGTATTGATTACCTTCATCCTGTGTGTCACTGGCAACTAGGGAACACGATACATTATCTCATGCTAGCGTTGGAAAGCAGTAGAGTGGTGTATTTTTAGAAACAAGATTCCCACAGTGTAATTGTAGCAACTGGATGATCATACATCTGCATATTAAAACACCAACAGATGAATTCCTGGACAGTGCCAGCAAATATTTCACTGTTTGGGGGTAGGAGAGAAGGGCATGAATTAACAGCTCAGAAGTTCAACAACTGACAACCACAGTGTTTTTACCTCTAAGAGTGTCCATAGAGAGCTGTGGGGCTCACAGTGCCCAGCATGAAAGGGAAGCTGGTAAAAAGCAGAATCTCACTTTCTGGGATGAAGAGATGATGCATTTGCAGGCCAGAGTGTCCATCTCTCTGCTGTCTTACCTGGTTCCGTGACACATGAAATTAGGGGTGCTTGTGTTGCACAATGGGGCATGGTGCAGAGGTGCTCACTAAACCTCATCAAGATTGCAGAAGTGCAAGGCTTATTGCTGGTCACAAAACCATTCAGATGTGGGCATGCAGTTGGTAGGGCCAAGTTGCCTGTAAAGAAAAATCAGTTGGGAGGTAACCAGGAGCATCTGCTTGGAACTTATATGTCTCATAAAGCATTTATACATCTTGTAAAGCAGAAGATGCCATTTCAGAATATCAGCCAGAATAACAGTCCTGTCACTGGGCTGATTTAGACAGGAGATGTACAGGACCAGTCAAAGTCTGAACCTTTCCACTAAGAGCCAACCCAAGTGTCTCTAAGTAGAACACAATATGGGCTGACTTGCAGAATAACTAATCTACACTTGAAGCACTCAGCAGCCATTCAGGTAGGTGTCAGCATGCCAGATACCTTCCAGTAGACTGTTGCTGTATCCAGTACAAATAAACTGATAAACATAGACTATCACAGGAGTGTGGTGACTATTACACTTGACAAAACTGGCAGTCCAAATAGTTGACAGTCTTTGGCTGTGCTAACTGGAATGTGTTTTGGAGGACAGCACAAGTGATGCTGTGGCAAACAGCTATAGCATAGCCTGCCCCAGGTAGATTTTTCTTTCCATTCTCTTTGAGCAGAATTGGCCTGAAACCTTTTCAATAGTCTTGAATTTTATGTGTTTATTACTGCAATAGGATATGTTGGTATTGGAGGCTATTAAATGCCCAATCATTTTCAGAATCCTGTTATGTTTATGTATGCTGGTATTGTTCATGAATGGCAATATACCCCATGCAAAGAAAATTCCCCTGTCTGCCTTCAATATACTACTCTTCTGTTTCATTATATGTCCTTTTATCCCTTAATAGGTGGATGAATAAAGAGAAGACCCTAAACGACCTTTTTAGTGTCATTTAGCTTTCTATACACTTTCATCATGTTTATTACCACCTTCTTCAAGGTACATAGTCCTTTTTAACCTAATGACCAAATACCAGACTGGAAAATTTTCTAAAACATTTTAGCACATGGCTTGAATCCACAATATAAGAATTAACAGTCACCACAGTCAAAGCAAATTGCAAATGGTGGTATATTGCCTAACATCCTGATGTAAGATAAAGGCCTACTCCAGGGGGTGTACTGCAACATGAAATCCAAGCGTACAGACTTTGCATATTAAGTTAGATCTTCATTTCAGAAAAGCCTCTAATTATGCTGAAAAGTGTGCTTTCAAGCTTTCCTACACCTGGCCTCCAGGAACAGCCCTAGTTAACTGCAGGCAATCACTCCATCCATGTCATTCTTTCCCCACAAGGGATTTAAACACTGCATCTACATAGTCATGCCACCAGACCAAACGGACCTCAGCCTGTTCCAACCTGCCTCTGGCCAGCATCCAAGATAATTTTTGTGGCTTCCTTTATGTTCAAGCCGTCTTCTTCTATCTCCAGTGCTGGAAGGGAGCAGCCAGATCTGGCTGCTCAGAGCATACCACTCCCCAGGGAACATCTTGTTCTGGAGCAGGCATGGCAGTAAGAAACGTCCTTCGAGGCATTCAGAGTGATGTGAGCCAGGTTTCAAACAGGAGGCGACAATTTTCACTGCCAGAGACTGCCTACCCATTTCGGACATGTAGCAGCTCCACGTGCCCTCTTCTGAGCTGCTTAGTTTAGACCTCAAACAGATCCAAAGGGAAGTTCTGGATGGAATACCTTCACAGGTGAACTTCCATATACGGCCATGAAGCCATGGGCTGCGACGGCTGGCATGCAGATACATATCAGCATGCCAAAACTTCCACAGCAACATGTAACTAGTATACACAAACACAATTACACACGCATTTATTGGGAGAAGGTGGTAGAGTGACTCGAACATGTGTCAACAGCTTCCCAGGGTGAGGATTTAAAAGAGCTATTTGGTGCAATAAAGACCGATGCTTAATACACAATTTTTCCGCAAAGACAGCCTTATTTGCTTAGGCCAGCTGAGTGACTACATTAATGGGAAAACTGGAAGCCTTTTAGTGGGTGAGTAGTAGCTGAAACTGCAGGGGTATTCATACCACCTTCTGCAGCATCTAATTTCAGCTGTGGTAATTCAGTCTGTTCTCTGTGGGTTCCCTATATAGGCAGTGCAAAGAGAGACTCTTCTCCAGAGAATGATTTAGCAGAGAAAATTTTGATGCCCTGAATGGTCTTCCAGAGGACTTGGCTCCAATATTTACAAAGGGACACTGAGGACACTTGCCTCCTACCAAACACTCAGATGTAGACGCCTGATCTCCCCTTCGCACACATACACACCCTGTGCCTAAAGTTTTGTTTTGTTTTGTTTTAAAAAAAAGAGCTGGAAACAACAGGCCACAGATTGGTGACTGCAGATGTTTCCTTAAGCACTTCCTAGTAGGAAGAAAACTACCAGCCTAAGAAAGTGAAAAACAGCAAAGGTGTTCAGTGCTAAAGGCAGAGAGTTATGTGTCACTCACACAACAAAAAAAGACACTTGCAGTTCTGCTGTCACAGCAATTCACCTGTCCTGCCAGGCTTTGAAAGAGATCTGAATAAAAAGCCCTGGAAGGAGCCGTGGTACTTATGGCAGCAGCTGCACGACATCCCTCTTCACCATCCCACAGGTGATGCGAGCGTCTTCTACGTGTAAGAAACACAATATACTCTGTAAACTAGAAATGCTAAATGATGTGGAAAGGGCTCTATAAACATGTGAACTTTATTTATATTTTTAATTACTTCCCATTTTGCTGAGAGCACAGTTTCCTATTAGCCGGATCCAAAGTAATTACTGGTTATGGGAACTTTCAGTGAATTCCAAGCAGGTCCTGCACTGCCAGAAACAGGTAGTAATTGGAAAATACCATGTTCCTCCCCTTCCACGAAAAGCAAAACCAGATAAAGCAGAATTGCATTTCAAGAGAGCAGTGTTATCACTTTGCTTAGACTGAACCGCGGAATTTGTTTATCCCTGTCCTTTTTGAACTGTTCAACATGGGCATATAAAGGAAGACACAGAACAGCTCTTTCTCAGAACCCAAGCTACCCAACAGCTCATGGCTGGTGGATTTCTTTACAAAAAGCACTGGGAATGCTAAATATTTCAGCATTCAGCCTTCATTCCTTGGTGGTCTCCTGTTCTGGTATGCAGAGGAAACAATGCTGGTATACTGATGTTGAGGTGGTTACAATGGCGAACAAATCTGACCTGAGCTGTTTTGGGCTGCCAGTTTTGTGCATGGTGTATATTTTATCACTCCGAAATGGCTGAATGCCAGAGATGTGTGAATGATCACAGGCTACGCAAAGTCTGAGTCAGCCTGACAGGTGTTTCAGAGGGTTTTACCAAAAGGTATGAATACCAGGTATGAATTATTAACTGGCCACCTCCGGGGGAGTGGGACAGAAACAATTTGTTGAGCTCAGTCTCAGCTAGCACCAACGCTGTGACGTGTGTGAATGTGCTCACCCTCCCAGAGGCTGCAGCCTCTACAAAGGAGGGTGAACAGGCAGAGTGCCTGAAAACAGAAAGGGAACAGGCCCGTGCCTCTGTGCTGGGATAACAGCCCTCCAGCTGCTTATATAGACAGTCAGAATGCATCCCATTTTGTGGATCTGCCAGCACACACGAAAAAAACTAAACATGGGCATGAAAACCCTTGCTCAGCAGATGCAGGACATGGGCTTTTCATTTTCTAAGACAATATTATTTTTATATGCAGATTTCGCTAAACTCAGAAGTCCTGATATGTTCTTACTCACTTTTAATTCCTTGTCTGCTTTGTCCAGCTAAAGACCGAGCAAAGATTTGGGGCTGAAGACACTGATAGACTGCAGAAACAGAGGGACAATATGTTCACCTTTCTTGTTAAACCTGAGGACTTCAGAGATACGACTTTGCATTTACAGGTATTTTTTTATTGCCAGTTGGGTTTGGGGTGGTGAGGTCTTTGGAGCTCAGGCATTCAGAGCCTGAATCTTTGTTCTTTTTCTCCTCACTGTTGCCTATTTCATACTCTTCACATCAGGATAATCCATTTTAATACACCTCGAGGAAATGATGGGGAAACTCTCAGATTCCTAACTAGGTTAGGGCTTTACTAAACCTTCCATGGGCAAAGATCTAGGCAAGGGTGGTCCTACTCTGACAGAGTACAGCAATAAGGATGTGATTTAAAGATAATGGAAGTAAAAGAAGGAGATGTCAAAGAAGGACTAGGACACAGTCTTGTGGGTTTTAATTGCAGCTGGTTCCTCTGGAGTATCCTTTGAAGGAATTTTACAGAGCAGCAGCCCACTACCTCTAAAAGACAATGCACAAAAGCCTCAGAGAAAATAATCTTCATGCAGAAAAAACACCAAAAAACAGGCATCACTTTATTTTCTTTTTGTCTGTTGCAAGAAAAATAGAAATACATACTGGCAGTCATGCACAGCTTTATTCCTGACCCTCAAAATGTTTTTAATGCAAGTAAGTCCAAAGCCTACATACGTGTGTTAGGTAAATATCACTGCCATTTAGCAATAGAGCAACCCTTGGGAGACTCCTCCCTTCCAGCAACCACTGCTTTGGTAGAACAGTGATTCCGTTTTTTTCATAGCTGAGCAATATCAGTGCAATGGGAAATAGAAGTAGTACCTTCCTGCACTGGAGAAGGTCCTGTGATGGTGATGTTTGCTTCTGGGATGTGAAATGGTTGAATTCAACATCAATGTGTTAGATCACCCAAAAAGAATCACAGGAATAAAGCCGGTATTCAAAAGCTCACACAAATGGTGCATGTTTTCCACACGCTAGCACTTGCTGCCACAACTGCAGAGATTATTTCCTGTTCTTCATAGGATTTATGCATTCACCATCATATCCACTCGAACCAAATTATGACTTTCAAGGGAAACCTGGCGATTGCTGCAGGGCCTTACCTAGGGCAAACATCAGACTGGGGTCCAACACAGCTCTGGCCTACCTTTATCTGCCCCTCATATCGGTCCCAGTGCAGAAAAATAATGGTCATCGTTCAGCTCAGTGAAATGGTTCACAGAAAGCCAGGCCTGACACTTTTTGTGCACAAAGCTTTCCCACAGGCAAAAATATGCCTCAAAAAGCTGCAGAAATAAGCTCATAATGCTGTGATGACTGCTGCTACACCATCAGGAGAGAAAAACACACCACAGATACTTATAGCACTGGGCCCTGGGGCATGCTTGTGGCTGTGCAGTGCTACCAGAATACACATTAACAAACAGAGCAATAACAAGGTAATAATTGTGAAGGGGGAAGAAACCTATCTGATCCACTCTTAAACTGAATTACAGGCACCACACATATAACAGAATCTGACTCAGTAGAAACTGGTCCAGCTTTGTAAAAGCAAACGGGCCTAAAGGCAAACGTGAGCAGGCAGTGACTCTTTGTCATGGTTCATAGAGGGTTATCACCCTGGGGTTTTTTACGTAGCACAGAGTTGTAGCTTTATCTGCCTGCGTTTCTGTCAGATCGAGAAAAGGGGACTCTCTAGAGAAGTGGCCTAGTGAGTAACGGCGTATAAATCGTCAGCCAAAACCAGAGATGTGTAAGTAACACAGGCCTCTCTGAAGGCGCAGCCTGTAGGATAATTTAAGCATGTCTTGATGGTGTAGAACTGCAGAGTGGAAGTAATCCTCTCAGTGTAACCTGCTGTCAAACTGCATCTGAAGGCATTCATACAGGAAAAAAGATCGGAAGACTCATGGCTCTGCAGCCACGAAGTGGATACTCCATCCATCCCGGACTGGCTGGCTAGAAGCAAGAGGAGAGTAGGTCAGTTTGAAACAGCTTCTGCAGCGCGTTCAGTCTAAATCTTCCTCAACTCTGAAGTGACCCTGTAAAGTGCCACCTGACAGCAGTCAAGTTCCATCAGCACAATTCAGAAAAAGTGATCCCTGGAAGTACAAGAGGACATGCTAGAGGGGAGGCCAGTCATGTACTAAAATGCCTACATGATTTTTGAACGAGAGCTGGTTCAAATCCCACCATCTCTTTGAATAAGCAGAACAAGCACCTGACTGGTGAGAGGTCTCTACAGTGCTCCTGAAAATCCCTCCTGCTCCATGTGATGATATGCACTAGAGTCTTTGCTCCTCAAAAAAATCCAGACTATAGCCAACAGGTTTTGTATCAAGAATTAGTTGCTGCTCAGAGAGCTGTGAATGATCTCATAAGCTGCAATATTTTCTAAGTGAGATAGGCTGCCAAGGAGACAGAGGTCTGATTTTGGGAAACAGCTGCATCACTAGCAAGGGTCATGCATCTTGGCTCCTCCACAGAGAAGAATTTGTTGGAAACTCCACCCAGTATGGAGTAAACAGTGAGTTACTGAGGATATGCTCTCTGCCCAGAGGATTTCTTGCTGAAGGAGACAACCCCCTTTGCAGCAAAATATGGATAAATATGGATAAAATATGGATTGTGGCCAAATTTGGAAATAATTATATCTGCTCTGCTCATACGACATTCCACAACGGGGCAATTGGCCCAATGCCATTTCCATGCTAACCGATTGTAAGTCGCCATCAGTCTTTTATTTAAATCCATTGAACTGCTGACATACATCTGACCAAGCAAACAGCAAATACCCTGTGGCCTACATTATAAACAATTCCATAAATGTCGGGAAATCGAGACAAAAGTTGTTCTTTAGAAACATCTGGCAATCGGCTTGTGCTGGGAATATGGGTCTTGGTGCTTTTGATGCTCTTCATAGCCATGTTTCCAACTCGCTAGCACTGCGATGATCTTAAAGGTTTTTTCTAACCTAAATGATTCTGTGATTCTAATATTAGGGGCATGAGAATTCCTCAACATCTAGATTTGATTTCAGATCTCTCTTTGGCCAGGTGACGGTACATTGCCCAAGTTGACACTCCAAAAATAGCCATCTCTCGGCTACAGTGGGAATTAAGGCTGCTTGCAACAAGTGCTAGACCCTATACATTGGTAGATTTATTGTGCTTATAAAAATTTTATTTCAGTTCAGTGGTTCAAAACTGAAAACCATGAGCCAAACTCACCACTAATGCACACCCCTTGAGTTCAACAAGGTTAGAGATGGGGTGGCTGCAGCTCACTTAGCACGTTATCTCCCTTGAAATGCACTTTGACCATACGGTTGGTGCAGAGACACAAGGAATGGCAAGGGTGACACACACCCTGGCAAGGACGCCTGTAGAGCACATCAGTGACACCACGTAAGCCTGCTGGGATCATATTTGCTCACTAGAACCAAGTAGCTGGCTCAGAGACAGCACCCCTTCCCAGAGCTGAATCCCAGTTAGCCATGATTTACAGAGTTCTTACTTAGAGCCTGGTGAATTTAAACAGATTTCTCAGGCACCTGGATTTACCTAATCTCATCTTTCTTAGATCTCCTTGTGGCAACAGAACTAGTTTGGCTGTTCTCAAGAGATCTCTGACTGATCTCGGTTATTGAAGGGATGAGGGTTGAACCTCCCCTCCTCACCGTCCTGGTTTTGTTAAAACAAGTTTCTCTTTTAGTGAATTTGTCTGTCAGCTAAAGCCTTCATATTAGCTGCATTTTCCTGGAGAACCAGATCCATGTTTTGGTAAACATAGCAATGGAATGTGAAGTTATGATAACAATTGATACGAGAGGGGCAACGAGAAACAGGTGACCAAGAAACTGACCAACGGAGTATAACAGTCCATTCACGTGAATACTTCATATAAAAGTGGGAGATCACGAGGATCTCGTCCCTTTTCCCTTCTGCTTATGGCCAACATTAGGAGAGGACCTTGCTAGTCGTCCCTGCGAACTGAGGCCTAGTGACAGACTGAATCCAGCTCCGATTGGCTGCAGAGTCCAATCCAGGACTTCAGGTGCCGGCTCTGCAGTTGCTGAGACTTTCAAGATTGGTTTTGTATATTTTGTATTATTTTCTCTATTCTTATTAGTAGCATTAGTAAAACATTTTTAATTTTTCCAACTCTCTTCTCTCTGTCCTTCTTTCCCTCCCGATCACCTGTCCTTAGTGGGAAGTGGGGAGAGGAAGAAGGGAAAAAGGGGGGAAGAGAAGGTTCGCAATACATCCGCCACGGTTTTATTGTCACCCCACAATCAAAACCCTCGACACTCACCAACCCCACAGTCTTCATGCTTGCCTCTGTCATTCTGCTGCCTCCCTCCCTGACCAGCTCTCCACAGTCCCTTCTGGAGGCTCCTTCCTGCATTTTGTCTGTTTTGGCATAAATGTCAGAGGTTCAGTGTTGCTGCTTTCTGCTTGTGCGACAACAGCAGGGGACCACTGAGTCCAACAGACCCCTCTGTCTGAAGGTCTCATCCTGATATTCTGTTAGCATTCAGAAACATTTTTTGGCTATTTGGAACACAGTATTTTCTCTCTAGATTCCATTTACCTATGACAACAGCCCTGTCAGGTAGTTTAGGACCAGATATAGCAAATCTCTCATATTTCTCATGTAAGAGCTTTCCAGAAATCCTCCTGTTTTTCTGAGATCTACCATTGCTATGTGCCTACATCCCAGATGCTTTGCAACTTAATGAACATAGATCAAGAGAGCAAACCCATTGCAGAAAAATACAACAGAAGATAAAATTGACATATGTGGTACTGAAAACAGGCATCAGCTATGAATCTGAAAGACAAAGAGAAGGCTTGTGACAAGTATCTGCAAAAGGAACTACTTTCCTGGCATGACAGTTGCATTTGAGGCAGAAGTTATCATTAACCCACAGAAACTTCAGCCATTTCCATTTTAAAACCTGGAACTGAATCCTACTTTCAGTTACGTTTAATGGACATGGCATGATCTTTGGAAAAAAAAAAATCTCAAATTATTATTATTGATATGCATCACTGCCAGTCACACAACATTGGTTCATGAGGACAACTCATCCAAAATATCCAAACCAGGCACCTGAACTTCGCTGTGTTGACAAGTGAAACAAACATGTATGATTAAAACAGGATATTGCAGGTCTTCTTACATACATTATAAAAAACAGCTGCAGAGGTCGGTTTTAGTGTTCCTAAACCCTCAAAAAAACCTAAACAAACAACAGCAACAAAAGACCTCTGAAATGCCTTAGAAATGAAAAATCCTTAAAACAGATGTTAATAGAGATTATGAGTATATATCTTATTAACCTGAACAGCTCAGTAGGCAAGAGACTGGGGTAACAGTGCCCATCCCATACACAGAGTTAGTAGTTTGTACCTCACAACTTCCTACCAGCTTATCTACAAGGGTGTTTGGTGGCCTTTGACTCCTGTCATCACAGAGAGGAGCTGATACACAAGGAAGAAGGATGGCTGTGGAAATCAACTCACATTTGCCAACTAAATAAATAAAACAGAATAACCATTTTTAGCACTTCTCATCTTAAATGTCCAAAACTCAGAAGCCAGGCCTCTTAAAGGCAAAGGACTGTCTTCAAATCAATATTGTTGATTTATTTCCTTATTGGCTTTCTGTATTTAGAGCCTGCATTGGAAAAAAAAAAAAAAAAAAAAGAAAAAGAAAAAGAAAACAACAACAAAACCCACACGAACACCACTGGAAAGCTTTGCTCTGCCACTGAAGGAGCTAGAAATGCTGCTTTCCTGCTGACAGTTGAGGTACTCACACAATACCATCTTCTAGAAGAAGGAAGTATTGTCAGACCTAGGAGGAAATATTATGTGTTGCCTGTACACCATTTTGCCTCTCCATAGCTCACTGGGCTGCTACACTTGTCAGCTGTTTTTTCCCTCTCAGGTTGCCTGAGTAACACAGTCAAATTCGGGCTGAAGTCAGATTGTTTTCAGCCTGCACTTGTCTTAAAGTTTACTATATCTCCACACCTGAACATACCAGCACTGCCAACAGCTTACCAGCCTTTGCCAGCTACATTAGTTTGCCTGTTGCCTCTTCTGACGAGCCTTGCTGTCATTAGAATGTACATTCACTAAAATACACTTTGCCCGTGCTGCTGATGACTTCCATACAAAAATACATTGAGGCCGGGTGTGCATGTAGTATTGCCACACTGAAGTCATTAACTTCTGCCAATTCCAGGAGGTGGTCTAGACCACGGCAGGAAAAATGGGGCTGTTTTGACATTCATGAGCTGGTTAACCCAGTGGGTAGCCCTCATATGGCAAGAATGTGAGCCTCTGTGTTTGTTAGAGGCTCCAAAACAGCTACATGGTTGAGACTCAGAAAAGAGTTCCTTAGAAGAAAAATAAATTTTAAAAACCCACTAATAACAACAAAAAAATCCTCCCAACAAATACTGTTGAGTGTCAGCAACCCTATCCTTGCTCAAATCAGTCTCAGCTAAAAATCAAAGAACCTACATGCCCTTCGGGTGTAGGAGATTTCCAAGACCCACCTAAAGTAACTGCCACTTCATCTGTTTTCTGTAATTACATAGGTTTCTTTGTAGTTAACACATTTAGGATTGTTTAAGGACAATTCTGGGACTTTTAATGGCTTGTGAATCACAAGAGAATGGGCTGCTGATGTAGTAATGCCTTGTAGCTTTCATAACTATGACTCCAGTAAAGACATCTAGGGAGATTTGTATAAAACAGTAACAAACTTGTACTCCAAACAGAAGATTTACATATTGCATCTAAAACATGCATTACAATGTTTATATTTTATGCCATTGCAACTAGAACAGATGGAGACAGTCCCTTCCTTGAAGAGCTGGGAAAAGCTAAGGACACTTTTGTCAGATTCCCCAAAACAAGAGAAACCAGTGCCTGGTTATTCTGCATGCCCAGAGGTCAACACTAATGGGAGTGGCAGTGATACAGAAGACAAGGGCGCTTGAGGTGTTCAGATGAGTACCCCAGTGCCACTGAACAGATTTGAGAGGAAACAGGGACTGCCACATAGGGCTAACACGCAGCACAGCAAAGCCAGGCTCAGCCAGCTCACAGACCTGGGTGGGGTGTCTGATGTGGCTGGGGGATACCCTGGGACCATGAGGTCCCTCAACCCTATCACAGCCGAGAGCTCGGCAGCGCCCGGTGGAAGAGCTGGGCAGTCTCCACTGATTCTGCATGAGCTGGGGGCACCAACCACTGCTCAAAGAAACAAGTCTCAGCTGTTTAGACATCTGCTGCACCACCTTGCCATGCCACAGGGCAGATCAGCAGTGGAGCTTAGTAACAGGCTGCTTAGTACATTCTTTGCTCAGCTGCAGCTTTGTTTAACTTAACTAACAGTAACTGCACAAATTTTCTTTTTACTAACTCTTGCTCATTCAGAAGCCACCAGAAAGTGCATCTTATTCATTCAGCTGGCTTTGATAATGCCCACCTTATGAAACCACAGCCACGGTTTTCACTTAAAGCTTTTGAGGCTGATTGGTGAATTCAGTCAGACGAGCTCTTTCTGCTTGATAATGTGGTAGTAGGGGTTATTTCAGCGATAATGGTAGAAGATAAATGCAGTTTTACTGAATTAAAAGCATTTCAGAGAAATGTACCAACTCAGTTCCATGTCAGGATGGGAAATATTTTACTTCACATTCTGTGAAGATAAATTGCAATGGTTTGGTTTCCTGTTTTCAATTTGCTTGATTTTCTTATATTTCTTTTCCACAGAAAAATTTAAATTAGTTAGCACTGCACTGACAATAGCACAAATGAAAGCCTTTAGCATTAGTGAAATGAAATAGTCTGGTATGTCCAAAGACCATTTAAAATTCATTCTATGGATAATTTCAAATCTTCACATGTCCAATTCAATTAAAAAAATTAAAAAATCAAGCATCACAATTTATCAGGAAACAGACTATCTAGCTTCTGATCAGCAGCACTGGCAGGCTCAGCAGAGGGAAGCAAACTGCCTGAAGTTTGAAGATTTATCTAGTCTTTGATTACACCAAGTTTCATCCCCACACTGTGACTGGGGAAGCCCAAAAGAGCTTGCATTGCCAGAAGCCATGTTGTACTGTACATATTTCAGAAATGAAAGAAAAACCAGAAATAAAAATAACTGCACTATCCACTGTTAGCAATCCAACATCTTTCAGAAGATATTGTGTATCACACTACACAATATATGAAACAGCTTAGAGTATAACTAAGTTACATTCAGGAACGATGCTGTAAACTCCAAAATGAGAAATAAAAAGCTGAATTGTTTCCTTATAAATGTTCAATTTTCTTGAGAATTATGAAAGACTAAGCTTTATGAAGGACATAAATGTAGACTGTAATAAGTTATCCCTACCATCCTCAATTCCAAACACAGCAGGAGTGTCTGACACTCCAGACCATGCGTGTTTTTGGGAGACAGCCTTTCTGAATAATCTTGACACTCCACACTTTTCCATTTGATACTTCTAGGAAGGCTGCGCCCTCTCCTGACAGTTTCGGACTCAGCAGCAGGGACTGATAAAGCCGCTCTGCTGCAGCAAAGTCAAGGCGAGACCTTGGAGTTATCCAGACCAGTCCTGCTTGACTTAAAACCTCTATTGCGCTATGCAGAGGGGCTTCACATTGAGAAGAATATCTCAAAATTACAAGGTCTTTTCACCATGCTGTAAATAAAGAAATTGCTTGGAAGTATACTCTAAAGAAAATCCACCATATGTTTGAAAATCGATAGACCACCACTCTAGAATAATCTCCAAATAACATACAGTGTTTACAATCCATGCAGTTCTGTAAAGGCAACTTTCATATGTTGAGAATATAACCTTGAAATCAGTGTTGTAACCCATGGATTCCGTTTCACAGAACTAATACATTATGTGGCTAATGCTATCATAGTCAGTCTGCCTTCATAAGCAAATGGAATCTCCTTCAACCAGCAAAGCTTATGCAGGAATGACTAAAGAAATCCCACCCATCTTGTCAATCATACACACTATGCCAAAGTGAAGATCACCGTATTTTCTTTTATGTGGAACGCTTAACTCTGATCTGATCCTCCATTCAAGTTAAATGAATTTTACAGACTCGCAACTGCATACTCATTAAAGTTTCTGGTCCTAGGAACTACCGAATATCACCAAGAAAGAGAAGGAAATTTCCCTCTGGTCAAACTGACAGGGAGGGATTTTTTTTCCTTGCTTAGTAGCTTAGGATATGAGTCACTTCCTCAAATCACTTGGGAATTTTACTTAACAAATTTTCTTTTATTCTAGGACATAATTACTGACGCTGTCAATCTTTTTTGCTCTCTTCCTGCAGTACATGGTTGTGCTTGTGGCTTTGGTCTTTTCCACAGAATGGCTTTACAGTTGTTTGGGGGTTTTTTTAGGGTGCTAAGAAGAATAAACTAGTTTGTCTGTTGCTTTACAACAAAGTATTTCACTGCTTTTATAGGTTCTTCTCTGCATGCTTAGGATTGTAAAACATGTTGCAGTACATTGGGTGAAGGTCAAAGATTTTTGATTGCTAAATTGCCATATCTTCCAGTTTCCCCATCATTCTCCTTCTGTCCTACCAGATCAGCACAAGCTTTACTCTGCATTTCTGACACTAAGCTGAAAAAAAGGAAACAGCCACCAGGCGGCGAAATTTAATGCTCATACAGCCTCATTAACAGTCACACAGCCTCATTAATAGTCACCTATTATTATCTTCAGCTACTGTAACAGGATTCCTAAAGTAACAGAAACATTGTATTAACAAGATAATCTCCCCTTATATTTATTATTAAATTAGCAGATTAATTATAATAACTTTTAAAGGCGTTTGAGGCATTTTTATTCCACGAGCCTATCGCAAACACGAAAAGTTGTATGAATAGCCTTGTTTTAAGCATTCCTCAGCATGTTTAAATACATGATTAAGCCTCTCTAGGAATAAAGCTTTAATATTGCACTTTGATCACTATTTTATTATTGTAATTTGCTTGCATGTTGTAACAGCTCTACAGTGTTCAGTTCACTACTGTCAAAGGATGAATGGCAGGCTTTGCACGTAATTTAAAAACATGTTAAGCATTTTCAAAACCTTAATGTGCTGGTAGTTCTGACAATATTCACCAATACAGCATAAATAGGTATTAGAAAACAAACAAACACACTTGAAGAACAAAGCAGGCATGTATTGTTATTTCTCATTATTTCATTTAGTGGTTTTGCTGTAAGCATTCTTTCACCTATGAGGTCAAACCACTATCTACTTGTGCTCCTTGGGAAAAAGAACAAATAAGATATATATTTTTTAAATATTAAAATTGTTTAAAAAATAGAGTATTTATCTGTATGTCTTTTTGTCAGTCTTTCTACTCCTCTTTACAGAATTTGCACAACCAAAACCCAAACAAAACTGTAAAAAGCCAGTTCAACTAAAGCATGATTTGACTGACAACTAGCCTATGTACACACCATCCCTAGGAAGCGTAGGCATACATGAATCTCTTTTTCCAGAAATAAATTCGCAAAACTACTCTTTGAAGGTGGTAACTCCGTCAGACCCTGATGCTCAGGAGCTGAGGTTTCAGCACAACGCAGACAGGCCCTTGGGGATCCCACCTGGACTAAGAGCTCTGCAAACTCTGAAGCTGAGGAACTTACCCCCTTGGTCACAAGGAGACATAAAGGTGGAATAGTGAGTGGTATGGCAGCCTGTTCCAGACATGGGTTGAGGATCAAACATATGGGATCACACTACTCCCCTCTAAACTTCAAAGGGGTGAAAATTTGCAGTAAGCAAAACCTCCTATGCAGAAATCACAGGACGGGTGGTGGTTGGAAGGGACCTCTGGAGATCATCCAGTCCAACCCACCTGCTAAAGCAGGTTCACCAGAGCAGATCACACAGGAAAGTGTCCAGGTGGGTTTGAATGTCTCCAGAGGAGACTCCACAGCCTCTCTGGGCAGCCTGTTCCAGGGCTTGGTCACCCTCAAAGTAAAGAAGTTTCTCATCATGTTTACATGGAACCTGCTGTGTTTCAGTCTGTACCCATTGCCCCTCATCCTGTCATTGGGCACCACTGAAAAGAGCCTGGTCCATCCTCTTGACACCCACCCTTGAGATATTTCTAAGCATAAATAAGACCCCCTTTCAGCCTTTTGTTCTCCAGGCTGAACAGCCCCAGCTCTCTCAGTCCTTCCTTGCAATAAAGATGTTTCAGACCCCTCATCACGTTTGCAGCTCTCCACTGGACTCCCTCCAGTAATTCCTTGTCCTTCTTGAACTGGGGAGCCCAGAACTGCACGCAGTACTCTAGACCCGCTCTCTGCCAGCCTAACCCTCAAGGCTTGGAAACCAAACACTCCCGCAGCGCGGGCATAACCACGGTCGTGTTGGCGGCAAAGCTCCGAGCCACAGCGCAGCTCCCCCGGGGAGCTCAGCCCTCCGGACAGCTGCCGGGAGGGATTGTCCACAAATGCCCCATTTCTATTTTGGATGGGGGTTTTTTATGTCTCCGCGGGCAAACGCCCGCACGGCCCCGGGCACGGAAACACTGCAACCCGACGCTGCCCTCTTCCTCCCGAGACCAACATGGCCGCCGCGGCATCCCCACGGCACCGCCTCACCCCTCGTCCAAGATGGCCGCCTTGCTGCGGTGGAGGCGGCTTGCCAGCACTCAATATGGCGACAGCGCCGTTAAACCACCATCCTCCTCACCTAGCAAGGGGTAGGTATCACCACAGCGGCGTTAGTAGCTGGTTTGTTTATTAATTTACGTGCCCGCCCCGCCGGCTGCCGCTGGAAGTGACGCGACTCCGGGGGCGGCGGTGCGCTGCCTGCCGGGAGGCCAAGTGGGCGGTGGCGGGGCAGGAGGCGGTGGCCGCCGGGAGGGGGCCGGGCCGCAGCGACGCGGTTCCTGTCGCCGTGACATGGGTTCCCCCTCGATGGCGGTTGCCGCGGGAGGCCCCAGATAACCGGCTGCGTCCCCTGTCCCCTTCCCTCCCGCCGCCATGCCCGCTCGGGCCCCGCCGCCTCCCGCGCAGCCCGCAGGTAAGAATCGGCGCCGCCGCTGCCGCCGAGCGGGGGGCCGTTCGTTCCCTCCGGGCCTGGCGGGGGAAGGGCACCCCCTGCCCCGCGGTAGCTTGCGGGGACCTCCGGGGGCTGCACCCGGGGCCCTGCAGCGGCCGGGCCCGTCAGGGCAGCGCGCTCTCCGTCCTTCTCCCTCCGTCCCCAGGGGAGGGCGGCGAGGCCGGGCCGCCCTGTCGGGGCGGGGGGGAGTGAAGCCCCGCAGCGCTCCCCTTGCGGAGGCGCCTCTTGCTCGGCTTGCCCCGCCGCGGCTGGAGCGGGGGGACGGGCCGCGGCGGGGCCGGGCTCGGAGCCGGGCGGCTTTGTCCTTCGGCGGCGTTGTGCCGCTCCTCGCAGCGGCCCCGGGCGGGGTGGCTGCCCCGCGTTCCTGTGGAGTTCAGCGGGGCCGCAGCTGGAGGAGAGGGCTCGGTCGCTTGAGGTGCGGTAGAAGAAGTTACGCTGTGTTCGGCTTTTCCTCATAAGCTTGCCTTCTTTAAGTGGCGTAAAGTGTGTCAGTTGCTAAATGCATCTGAAGATGCCATGTTAAAACACAGTTATGATTTTAATTTATTTACAATTAATGCCATTCTAAAACGGGGGACAATTGCTGAAATGCTTATTCGGTCCCGACACTTCGGTTTGGTACTGTAAGTGGCTACCTGATGAACCAAAATATGCTTTTTCCCTAGAGTACGCAATCCCTTAAACCAAGGGTTAAACCTTAGGATTCCTTCAAAGCATCAGTAAGTTGTTTTCTTGATAATGACAGCCCCTTCCTTCCAGCTTCAGCACAGAAACTGAAACCTTCAGAGGTTTGACACTCGTTTTAAAGCAAACCTCTATTCATAAATGGAGTGTGTAGGAGAAGTATTGTTGACAAGAGCTGTACTGTGTTGGTCATATAAGTTTTGTTTTCACATGTGATTTAGTGTGATGTGCTTCATTAGAACTGATTTCTTCAGCTGTTCAGTTCATGGTAAAGTGTGTTTGATGAATGCTGGTTTTTAACTAGGTGGTCCTTAGAGGCTGAACAGAATTAAAAGTTTTTCCTCCTTGTTTCATCCTCTGGACATATGAACTAGGCTTGGAAAACCAATTAGCCTAGTTTAAGCATAAAAACGTTAGGCTGTGTTGCTGGCGCACACAGGAGTTTGTGTGCGTGATCATACAGCTGATGTGTAGGTAGCAGTTCCTCTTCCTGAAGTTGGAGCTGTAGCTGGAGGAACATAACATTAATTGGGAGAGCCAAGGGAAGGGGTGAAGTACCTGTGGCTACTGAGAGTCTGTCAATATGTTTTGGTTTGGTGTTTTTTTGAGGGTGGTTGTTGTTGTTGGGAGTCTTTTTTTGTTGTGCTTTTTTTTTAAAAAACATTAATTTCTTATCAGTGAAAATAACTAGCTTAAACTTGAGGATACGAGAATTTAAACTTAAAAATATGAATTAGCTGTATATTAAAGGGACTTCAGAAAAGCTAATGTGGCTATGGTGTTTCCATTCTACTTTATGTTTGCATAAAGTACATGTTGTGTGACCTTCTAAGGTCATGTGAAAGTATGACCTCTTGTTTTTACTTCCTTAGTTTGTTTATAAGTAAGCAGTTGAAGGATCTCGGCCTCAATAGATCAGCTCATGCTGTCCGATTATTTATTTTGTTGTATTGTTATTTTGGTTTATTTTTGCAAACTCTGAAGTAAACTTATGCTTTCGTTTAGCAAAGGATTTAATAGTCTATAAAATTCAGTTATACACAGTGAATCATATTTGTGTTACATAATTTCTGTTGATGAAGGAAGTGTGTGATGTTATGCTTATACTTAAAAATTACTTTAGTAATTTACTAAGTTAATGCCAGCATTTTAACACATTAATTACATAAAATAATGTTCTGAAAGTTTCAGGGCTTTGAAAAGAGTTGTCTTTCACAATGGAAATAATAGAGCAGCTTAGATGGACTTCTGTCAACTCCTTGCCCTTTCCTCCTGAAATATTCATAGAGCTCTCCTTGCAGATGCATAGTGGTATCAGTTGGAAACCTTACGGTAAAGAAACTGTTGCTGGATCTGGTTGTGTTCACTGTACTCAGCAGCATAATCTTTCAGATAATGATTATCTTTTTCAACAAAATGTTCATTCCTTTCTGTGCTATTGTACTGTTTGACAACTTAAACTATGTCGTTGTGAACGTTTCAGTGCAATGACATGCTAACCTTTTCACGGGGATTCAAAATACTCATGACTTTTCTGGATAGCCCTCTTATGAGAAGTGTCTTGGATCCTACCCATCGCTAGGTTTCAGAAGTTTTGTCTGTTAAATTTAGTTTTTCTTTGTGCAGGAAACACACTGTGCAAAGCTGCTTCTATGCGCACAAAAAAAAAAGGCCTTTGAAACTGACAGTCTCGTTTCCAGCAGACTTTCTTCAATGCTCATGTCTTTAGAAATGAAAGCTTTTGGATTGATACTGCAAAGAGTGTTTCTGTGTTGGTACTAGTTGCAAGGTAATGTAATGAGTCTGCTTCTTCAGGGCAAATCATTTGGGCTTTTCAAATCTCAGAGTCCTGTTTTGGAAGAACCACAAGGAAGGGCAAATCATGTCTTTGCTTTAGTATGTTTGAAAGTAGGTACCAAGGGAAAGAAAATATGAAACCTCAAGTTCATATGTGTGTTGAAAAGTGGTAGAAAATAGATTTTATTATTTCGAGTATTAGGTGTCCTTCCTGTATTGTGTTTTTAATATGAGATAATGTCTGTAGGTGGGATAAATTATGAATAATGGAGGCATGTTCTTGCTAAGTGTGTTTAATTTGCTTCAGTCAGGTTGTTTTTTTTTTCCGTTTTCCAAACCCCCTCACCTACTTGCTCTCTGCATGTTGAAGAAAATACTTGTTCACTTAAAAACAAGCAAAAGTTTGCAGTAACAGAAGGAAGACCTATGGTTGTTCTCCCTGTGCAAGTGTATTTCCTCTGCCAAGCTGTGAGAGAACATTTCTCATAAGAGTGAACTTCTGGGCTGTTGTAATCTGCTCTTTACTGTAGTCTTTGTGAAGTCTGAGGGGTTCGTATGTGATGGAGAATATACTGCTCTGTAAATAAATCTCTTGAGAACAGTTGACTTTAGGTAATCTAGTTCTAATACTTTCTAATCCAACATCTTTTCATCTTAATTTAGAACAAGTTCTCAGCTAACATGTTTCAGGGTAATATCCAGAAGTACATTTTCTCACCAGCTTGAACACTGTTTTCAAAGGAATTTAAGAAATTATAAGAATGCAAACATCCCAGTTATGTGTTAGTTACAACATCTGTCTTTACACATTGTGTGGATGTGTACTGTACATTGGACACAAATATTGTGTTCCCACTGAGCCAGATTTTAAACCTGATTGACTTTCCCAGCCAGATGTGTTTGCCTATAGGAATTTAAAACATGCTTGTTCTTGTAACATTTTCCCCGCTGTTTACGGATTTAGGTACAGACAGTGTCTTTATCTGCTGCTGTTAAAGCAGCTCAGTAGATTTAGAGTTGAACCATTAAATTTTTTTGCTTATTGTAGCTTTATAAAAATAACCTGGTGTTTTGATTTTGGAGAAGTGACGCTATTCTTGTTTTTTTTTTTTAAAAATGAGTTTAATAAACTAGCACAAGGTTTAGGTTTGTATTTTTTCAAATGTTCCTCTGGTTCCACAGCTAAGCCAAAATGAAAGAGAGAGAAGTGAAGCAGCACAGGTACTGAAAGTATGTGTTTGATTGCTCGTTTATATAATCTAACAAAATTTGAAGGAAGGCAGCTATATCCAAGATCTGTTTTACATTTCACAGCTGTACCACCTAATTTAGTCTTCCTGTATTGTCAGTGATGAGAGGAAGAGCAGTGCTGTCCCGGAGGTTTGAATCTTGCACAGGCTGGATTATCTGAGGTTACCTGGTGTTTACTGCTGGCCTGGGGAGGATAGGAGGATGGGAAGAATGAGCTGCCTGAGATAAGTGTCTGAATATCCGTGGAAGTCTCCAGAGTTTTGTTACTTTAACGTTCCTTTTACATACAATACTTTCTAATAGAAGGTGTCTGGCATATTCGGTGTTTGTTGAAACCACAGTAATGTACCATGGTATTGATTAATTCAAAATGCCAGGTAATGAGAAATAAGGCTTAGATACATTGGCTGCGTTGGAACTGGAGAACATTGTTTTCTTCAACTCATGTATGTTGAAGCGAAAAAGAGTTGCTCTGAAACTCCTGCTTTGGGTAATGGACCTTCTCACTGGAAGAGCATTAGGTTCAAAATCGAAAACATTGATTTCTTGGAGGCTTTATGAAGTAAACATTTTCTTACTGTGTTTTGTTTACCGGTAACATTCAAAAAATAAAAGTAAACTTATTAAGCAATTTAAGAACATATTGATTTTAGTCTGGACAGTGACTCTCTGGAGTAGATTTGGGTTGTAGGAATGCTGTTTTAACAGACAGGCTCTCCTCATTTGCAACAGCCCATCTAGAAATAAGTTCTCAGATGCAGAAAGACTCTAAATCCATTTCCATTGTTCATAGACCAAAGAATAGGCAAAATTATAACAAAAGAGGACAGCTTTTCCTACCAAAAGCCAACATTTTGCTGTAATGTGAAGTCTAAGTCTGTTATTTTTGGTTTCTGCTTGAGGAATTCCCATGCAGT
This sequence comes from Columba livia, assembly GCF_036013475.1. Classification (NCBI taxonomy): domain Eukaryota; kingdom Metazoa; phylum Chordata; class Aves; order Columbiformes; family Columbidae; genus Columba; species Columba livia. The sequence goes on from NC_088604.1 coordinate 112,184,972, forward strand.
AGAAGAGTTAAATGTTTTTGGAAGGATCAGATACTTGCAGCTAATGACTTGAATCCATCTACTTGCCATTGCAAAGCTTTTACTTTAGGGTGTTTCAATAATGTTGTTTCTGTCATGGAGATCTTTTTCATGCCGTTTCTGATTATTTTCTCTTCTTTATGCTTTAAGTGATGGGTTGCTTAACTCAGTTTTGTTTTCAGAATAATCCACAGCCGGCAGGTTATGCTTTGCTTTGCTAACGTTTGTCTAAAGTTAAAGTGAACATTCTGCTTTACGAGGAGTTTCATTTGAATTCCCATGCCCCAAGTATGTATTTAGAGATACTTTTTGTGGCCTCCCAGTTTTTTAGGTATTATGTAAGAGCCAAATGTGCTATTTCAAGTATTGCCTTAGAAGACAGGCAGAGAAGGAACTAATTATACCTGCTTTTGTGTATTGTAATTGCATTGTTCTCTTTGTTGCTGTGTCTTTGTTAGAATGTTGCTATTATTCTACTAAAAAGGTAACAAACAAGGATGTGATCTGTGTATGAGGAAAGCAAACATTGTTCTCTATTTACTGCAAGCAAATAATAGGATACCTTGGTTTGATAATAAATGCTTTAGGAACCTGGTTAGTGACATGAGATAAAAGAAGGGTATACATTTTGTCTTTCTGAATTCTTGACCTATCAAAACTTAAGTCAACTACAACTCTTCATCTTTTCCAGCGTTGACAATTTCTGTTTTCTCTCTTTGTTTGAGTATTTTAAATTAACCCCAGTTGCATTCTTAAATTCTTGTGACCTTGAAAATAAAGTTTAAACTAGGAGCTGCAATAACAGAATTGAATCTGACCAAAATAACCAGAATTTTTTTTTTTTTTTTTTGCTTCAAAATGTCAATGTGTGCTCAAAGTGCACTGGTGAATTACGCTTATAGCATGACTTTAACAGGGGTCTTATTTATGATACTGATACTTGTTTGTGCCATGAGGAATTGATGGAAATCTGTCATCAGTCTAATATTAAACTATTGTGATTTTTTTAAAAACTTGCTGACACTTTTCAACACAAATCTGTGACTGCAGCTAAAATAATCCAGTCTAATATGAACACTTAAGATTCTTCACTTCAAGGTGTAAGGTCTGATACCAGAAACCTGGGTTGGTGCGTATTACAAATCATAGCAGTAGCTGCTCTATTATGTGTGAGTAAAAACAGTGACAGTTTCCTTCTGAGAAGAATCTTTACTATGTAGTGTGCTGGAAAAATTGGTGGTTTCCATTTGTTTAAAATTTGCATGTTTCCAGAAGGCTTAAATGAACAGAGAAGTGCAAAAGAGCATGTTAACTCTTAGCTGACTTTTAAATTTGGCATCTGGTTCCCTCAAAAGTATGGGGAAGATAATTAATCTACATTTTGGTCAAAGATTGGTTCAAATTCTACTTTGAGTTAAATCACGTTTTAAGTTAATCACTTGAAATGCCAGTTTTACAAAATTATATAACCTAAAGGCTTGACCAAGAGTACGTCTGAGTTGGGTACAAAGTACTACAAAAGATGAAGTCACAGTTCCAGCTCTTATCCCCTATTTGAGGTGCCAGACAAAGCAGGAATTAACTAAATAGATTAATGAACAAAGTTGTTGTTCTGTCAGACCTGTGAGTTTTCACCATGTTAATGTTCCAGTGGATGATAATGAATTTGGTTCAATAGCTTATGGTTGGCAGGTGAAACACTTTTGAAAGTCAAAAAAGGGGATTGTAATGAAGTTCTCTCTGAAGAAAACTAAATTAAGGTTAAAAATTCTCATGCTGTTCTTTATATTGCAAGGAGAATTGGGATTATGCCCCATTTAAAAAAAAAAAATCAGTAATTAGTCAGAGCGAGGGGGAATACTGGTATGATTTTTTTTTTCCCCTTCTGTTACACTTTGGGTATGATATTCTTTTTAGCTCTGTAAACAACTATTACATTGTGTTAACATAACTTTACTCCCTATAAAACAGAATCATACATTTTGTAGCTCTTTAACTCTTTAAATACAGCTGTAACATCATCAGAAATATATACACAGTTCCATACCATCAATTATGCATTTGGTTCTTATGGGTTAAACAGATTAAACATGTAGTATATTATCAAACCTATGATCAGACTTTTAAATGCACAATTAATGTTCCTTGCAGATCCTGTTTTGGCAACTGTCACTGAAGCATATCTGGAGCAGAGTATAGTGCTACTGGACTGCTGCTGTGTAAATGATCTCTCTGATGTTTTGAAAGTGCTTTGAAATGATAAATTGAAGGAAGTTGCTTCTTCTCTGTGGCAGAAATTGCAGGAAAATTTTTAGATGGTCAGAGACCTTCCTACATGTTTTATTGGGCTTTGGTAGTCTGCACCCCCCGCCCCCCGCAGCCTCTTCACGTTATCTTTGACCTGTGCTTGTCCCTGCTATTCTTGTTCCTTGCCTCCTTTTCTTTATGTTAACTGGAGAGAAGAAGAGTCTTGTAGGTAAATTCCCTTTGACTGTGATGTTTGCTGCTCTCATGTCAGTTTGTTTTCTGAATGCTGCATCTTTTTTTTAGAGAACATCCTTGCCCCTAAGGATTTTCTCAACTCTATGATTTATTTTTGGCTGAAGTTAAGGTAATAATACAGTAAATGATCAACAAAAAAATACAGCTAAAGTTGTTATGATGGATAATATATGGAAGTATGTCCAGTGCAGGTTAAGAATTTTTTTGTTGGCATTTCTTGCACAATATCTTCTGCTGTCAAGTGGTGGAGCAGTTACTAATACAGAGCTGAATGTGATATTCAAATAAGTCAAGTGCAAATCCACTTATCCAAGCCTATAAATCTGAGAAGAATTAAAAATAAAATGGAGCATGCATGCTGTTGGTGAAGCATACAGACAAGTTTTCTTTTTAATGGGAAGGTTCAGCAGTTTTTTTTCAAGACCTCTGTTTCATAGTATCAGGATACATCTTTGAAATACGGTACAAAACAAAACAACTTCTAGGCTTTGTTGTTTAGTCCAAGTCGTGATGACTGTAGTTTTTTTATTTAGTTTAGGTAACAGTAGCCTATATAATGCATAAATTAGGAGGCTCATTAGCATCCTCTTGCATCTAATTCCTATCCATAAATCTGTAGTAATCTAGGCAGGCCGCTGAACTGGTGTTGCTTCTTAGCCAAGCAGAAGAGCTGCAGCTGATCAAAGTGCTTTCCAAGATTTTAGAAAACTTTGTGGTGTAGGAGTACAATGTGGATTTGTTTTATTACTGAACCAGCAGAACTACATTTTAATGTCATCCTCTTATGTTTATATATTTGCCAGTTGAAAGCAAATTTGAGTTTGCTTCTGTCTCCAGCCTTTTCCTTGCTGTCTCGTGACTCTTCATCAATAAAAATAAGGTTTCTGGGAGAGAGGAGGCTGATCTACCTAGATTTAATCTCCTTTTTACCTAAATATGGTTGTTTGCATGACTTGATTATTGTAAAATTGTTTCAAAATAAGAATAATCTGACCTATATTCATTTTGAGTTATTTTCTATTTTTGTTATTCTATTTTAAGTTCTTTTCTTTCTAAATGGTTTTGGAGATGTATATTAGAGGGCTTGTACATCTCTGCCTAATGAAAAACAAAGCATCTAATCACTCAATAAAATTACTGTTGAGGTTGCAGTGGCTTCAGACATAGTATTTGTTCTTGGTCAAGAAGCTGCTTATCCCACCCTTCAGTATTATTCCCCAAAAGCTGATCAGAAGTGCTTATTGTAGCATTCATGTTTTCAGCATCCTTCTTACCAACCATTTTATTATTTCTGTTGAAGATCCATTTACTTCTGGGGTGGTGAATGTTTATATCCAGTCAGTGCTGTGCTTGAAATAGCACTGAGGGCTTTTTTCTTTGTTTCAAGAACTAGTTTCTTGCCTTTACAGTCTTTTCAGCTTTCATCACATGGCTAAAGTGATACATACTGTGTCAACTGAATTTTCCAAATAGATGTAACAATTTTTGTTGAATTTCAGGAGGTTTAATAATAAATTTATGCTCTTGCCTACTGAGATGCAACTGGAGACTCATGAACTCAAAATTGGTTACAAGATCATTTGTTGTAAGTAAATAAACCCACTACTTAAAGAAAAAAAAAAAAAAGTCCTGTCCTTTTTCCAGGAGTTAGAGAGGGGAAAAGGAGTCCCATCCCTATTGATGCAGTTTTCTCTGTGCTTTCTCCTAAATGTCAGTGTTACTAAAGAGCTACTGATTCATGACCCTAGGAGTTATAAATTCCAGACAAAATGCCATTTACTGTTGAATCAACACCCCTGTGACTTTAGTGCTATCCCCACGATAAAGTACCTCAAGATAAGCACAGCTAATACATTCCAATATCTGCCTGACCAGCCTTTTTTTGTTTGTTTTTCCTACAAAAGTGTATCCAGCAGTTCCACCTACCAGGGCATATCTTTGTGTATAGCACATGGATCTTCCTCTGCAGTAAAACATTCAAAAAGCAATTGTAGTCTGGATGTACCCAGTGTTTCATCTTAGTGTTGGTGGTTGGCCACAGTAGATCTCGGAAATTTGGATATGAGGAACGTCTGCCATGGTAGTTACAAAAAAGAAATGTTAATATCGTAGTTAGTGGATTGAAAACCCAGAAGCTTGAAAGGTGAACAGGTTGGAGTAATCTTGGTGGGAACTCAAGGTTATGCTCTGCAGACATCTTGGAAAGAATCTTTGTGTTCATGTATGACATTAAACAGCAGTTGCTAGACCTTGATGTAGAAGGGAGTGTCCTCTTGAGAGATGAGGCCTCTGGGATGAGTGAAGCTCTTCTATCAAATACATTGTGAAGCAGCTGGTGCTGAATAAGCCTACGTGGGAGCTTGTTGACAACTTATTCATTATTCTAAACAAAATTCCTTTGCAGTCTTCCTCAGTTTGCATGTGATGTTGCAAATTACTTCATAGTTTATCTGATAAACACGATGTTCTTTCATAACTGCAAAATACCCTTAGAAAAAGCTGTAGGTGCATTAGTCAACATAAAGATGCCAAACTTTCCTGGCAAATACCAAGAGTTGTTTGGCTTAAGTGCTATGGTATGTTGTGCTTGAGAAGAACTGCAAGACCAGTTTCGTTTGTTGTTGTTATACCCTTTGTGTGCTGCCCTTTAGGTGCATGTACAAAGTTGTTTGCTGAAGAAGTTGGAGCTAAGAATCATGTTTTATCTGCCTTTCGGAATTAGTATTGTAAAGTCTGTGCTTATTCTGCTGGTTAGAAATTCAAATTTTTGCTAATATTTTAGGTTTTTTCCACTCTTTTTCTGTAGATAATGCTTACTGTGTTGTTACAGTTTATTCATGACCAAGCATCGTTTGAAATTGAAAGAGCTTGGTTGTGTCTCTCATTTTAAGGGCTCTAAGGTATGAACTAGTTAACTGATGTGTACACTTGTGAATCCATAAATAGTAGTAGTTGTTGCTTCATTAATTGCACACAATATTGAAAAAAAAAGTCAAGATCACTCGTTAGGAAAAATAATTTTCTATCCATACCTTGCTTGTTACTGTAATGGTTTGCAAGATTAAGATGGAGTCTTTATTTCTATCTAGGCCATGAGAATACTTTATTCTTTTTTTTTTCCCCTCTGATTTAGTGATTTGCCTTTAAATATTTTATGGATGATCTTGCTCTGTTCTGCTTTTGCGAATAAGCTTTGATGGAGAAGTTTGTTTTGCTCTAGGCTTTGCTGGTGCTGATAATGGCATTTCCCAACTGGTGGTTCGTAAGACAAAAGCTGGCTGGTGGCAGCAGCTGTGGAGATGGCACACGTGGGCTCGCAGTTATGAAATCCAAAGGATGTGGAGACCCAACAGAAACCCCGGAATTTGTAGACAGAAACTTAATAGAGCAGCAGGTTACAGCAGTTTGTAGCAGCAGTTCCTTCTTCCACCTAAGCTTAAGGAAGCACCTTGCAAAGTCTTTGGAGCTACTGTCTAAAGGTGCCTTAAGTACGTGACATGACATTGTCCATCAAGTGGCTTAGTTTCTGTTGCACAGTCAGCTGAGCGCACTAATGAGTGTGGGAAAAGATGGACCAGGGTCACGGGCTGTTTCACGAGTTGCTGGTGGCAGGAGGCTGAGAACTGATGAATTAAAACTCAATTTAGTTGTGTTGGTGTGTTGCAAACAAGCTCAAGACAAATGCGTTTTGTGTTCTGGCATTTCAGTATTGTTTACTGAGGATATGATCATGTAGTAGTTTACAAGAGACTTGAACTGTCTGTGATTCCCCAAACAGAAGAATGGTTTTAGGATATGTTCCTTTCTCATGTCTAGTGTGGACATGACCTATATGCACAATTATAAAATAAAATGTGAAAAAAATAAATAATAAAACTATGAAATATGACAAAATTTGCCAAATTCTAATATCCTTTTTTCTTTTTTGTAGAAATACATTAACTTTGAAGTGAAACTAAACAATGGAACCAGACATTATTCGAATGTACTCTTCATCCCCTCCACCACTAGACAATGGAGCAGATGATGATGATGAAGATGAATTTGGAGAATTTGGAGGATTTTCTGGTGTAAGCACTGCCGGTGTAGCTTTTGCTGATTTTGATACACCAGACTACAGTCATCCAAAAGAGGAGTTTATACCCACAAATCATTTCATCCCACTCCATGATTATTCTGACAACGTAGCTAGCATTGCAACTTTCACATCTGTTAAAAATGTTAAAGATAAAGACTGCATTGCGGAGCTTCCTGCTCTTACTAAGGAATTTTCTGATACATCAGCTGTTAGTACCAGCAAAGAAAAACCTAAGTTTAGAACTTCAGGTACTGCTTTAGAAGATGTAAACAAAAGAGGGGAACAAAGAGACAACACTGGGAAATTGGAGAGTTGTTCTTCTTGTGTTGTTAAAACTGGTATAGCAGTTGAGAGCCAGGATAAGCAAATAGACGCTTGTAATGGTGAGAAACTTCCATGTCTAGAGATTCTAACAAACGGATTTGCAGGATCGGACCCTGTAAATCCTCAGGGAACAGATGATCTAGACAATATTGGTGACTCAAAGGGACTGAAAACTGTTAGCGCCCATAGTACTGAGCAAAATTTGAACTCAATGCCCAGCTCAGGTGAAGACTTTGCAGATTTTGCTACATTCTCAAACAAAAAACCAATCCATTTAGAGGGAACAGGACCTACAATATGTAGTGTTGTTAGTGAAATAGACTCTCTGAGCATTCAGGAGAACAACAGATTAAACAGAGTAACTTGTATTGAAGAAGATGTTTGCATTTCGCGAATTAGTTGTGAAGAGAGTCCATCCGCACTGGAAGATAATGAATTTTCAATTTCTAGTACATCTCGAACAACTGGAAGTTCAATATGCACTACTGAAAATGGAGAACACAGTGGGAGGAGAAGACAACACGGCATAGAGAATGGCAAAGATTTTACTAAGCCTGATGACTCTTTGGGAACAGAGGACATCACGGTTGATAAGATCCAAAGCCTAAGCTGTGATCTTGTAGAAGAAGAATCAGGTGATTCAGAAGGTCTTAAGAATGGTGGAAGTAGTACTGAAATTGTAGCTTGCAGTGACACACATGATGATTTTGGTGATTTTGGTTCAGTCAGCAGTGCATCTGCCACCTTCATTAATGCTCAAGAATCAATAAATGCTCCAGATTTAGAAGGAACTTCTGAACAGCCTGCACATATTAGTGAACCTAATGATGAATTTGGTGAATTCAGGGATACAAGTACTGTTTCTCAGCAGCCAGCAAGGTTGGCTCAAGCTGAATTAAATCAGGCTGCTGACACTTTAGAATGTGATACTACCAGTAAAACTTCAGGCTTAAACTTCCAGCACACTACTGAGGTAGAAGATGGTGATGATAGTGAATTTGGAGACTTTGATTCGGTGCCAAAACGTCAAGACGAGAGCGTTGCTTTCCAGGACTCTGACGACTTTGCTGACTTCAGTTCAGCAGGTTGTAGCCAGGCTACGGACTGGAATGCTTTTGAAGATGAACAAAAAGACAGCTGTTCTTGGGCTGCCTTTGGAGATGAGCAAGCTGGTGAATCTCATCACAGAAAAGAGACATGGCAGTCACATAGGACAGATGCATCTGCTAGGATTGATGGTCCAGTATTACACAAGACTGACAGTTGTGCTTTATCGTCTTTCCAAGGAACTACCAGTAAGCAATCTCAAGAGCCAGCACCTTCAGTTCAGGTAAGGGTGATTTTGATTTTGTTTGTTCAGTGTTTTTCTACTCCTGTGCATACAGCTCTTCCTGGTTCCTGCTTCTGCATACAACAAATGTTTGGATAGTCCTTGTTTGTCTTGTGGGTGAGACGAGCTGATATGAAATAATATGCTGGGTTTGCATTTTGTGTGTTTTGCACTTTCACACCGCTCGTTTTTCTGCAGGAAGTATGATGGAACTTGTATGCATTTGTTTTGATGATTGTATGCGGTCCTTTACATGAACTGATCAAAGGAATAAGCCATCATAAACTTTACAGAGCCTGTGATAGTTCTTCCTTTGCTTTGGTTTACTGCCTTTTGAGGGGAGCATTCTGATGTTGCCTTTCCGTAGATTAGTGGTGTGACTGGAAGCTGAGATTACTGGTTCCCAAAATTTTTCATCACCGTTCTCTATCATATTTTCAAAATCTGATTTAAAATGACGACTTGATTTGTAACTAGCTGCACTCATTTGCTTAGAGCAGGGAGCACGATAAAATACGACCTATGGTTTTCGTTCTCTGGTATTCTAGCTCCTGGGAAGTCAAGCATTTAAAAGTTATTTAAAAATAAGTCTCTGTACGTTAATTGCGGGAAGCTCACTCTGTGTTATAGCAACACCACAAAAATAGGACTGATGATTTCTTAAAGCTGTTGCTATATCTAATTAGAAGTTTTGAGGAGGGTGAAGTAGATTTATTTCTTACCCCTACCCCCTGGGTTTTCTGCCTTAGTTGCTAAGTATTTATTAATTTGTAACTAATTCCTTCCTGGGTTTTTCACCAGTCATCTCTGAGATCTGTGCCTGCTTATATGTAATTTTTAATATTACTTTTACAAAATTCAGAGCAACAATTTAAAATTCTTTTCAATGCTTCTTTTTAACCATATCATCCTGTGTGAGTAGTTCAGAGTATGCGCTGTCTTTTTGAAGCATGCAGCAACACCAGCAATAGAGTTAGTGGTTAGTATGTCTCAGAAAGGTTTGGATCTTCTCTGGCAATAAAAGAAAACGAGGTAAGTTCCTCCTTCCAGGACCTCGCGTAGACTTGGTGACAGCCCAGCCTCTTTCCCTTTCCTGCCAGTGACAGGTGAAATGGCTTTTCAGAAGAAAATTGTGCCAGCTGGAGCTTTGCAAGCATCAGCAAGTAGAATGGAGCTTTTGGGACTTAGTGCTGCTTTCTTGTCATGGTAAAGATGTGGGCCTCAGCTCCTGACACTTTCTGCTTGCTGTTCTGTGCGATGACCAACACACCAAATTTCAAAGTGGCTTCATGAGGGGGGAAAAAAAAGGCTCACAAGTGAACCTGCAGGTGGACTTTTGTGCCTATGCAAAACCTTGCTCATCATCACCTGAATGTGTCGGTCCATTTTTCAAGTTGAAAACATGAATCTATTGTTACCTCTTCTGTTGATCACTCACCCATAAAACTGGAGAGTACTAAGGTCATTAGAGCAATTAATCTAAATTGTTCCTATTGCCACTTGAAAGACTGTCCAGAATCTGACAAAGAAGTGAGGTGGGGAGATGATTCTAGTAAATCATCCATTTTTCTATTTAATCATGCTTTTAAGGTATAGTCTGAATGCTTCAAACATCTTTTTTTTGTACGATTTTCTGTAATTTTATGATGGAGTTTCAGTAGAAAATGCTTCTGAATGTGATGTTTATAAAAGCAGAACCTTCAGTTTCTGGGTTTGTTTGGTTTGGTTTGGTTTTCCCCTCCCCAAGTCTGCCTTAACAAAAGATAAAAGCCAAGTTACAATGGAGGTTCTTTGGTGATCTGTCATGAAGTCGTACAGTAGTTTGGTTAGATTGTTAAGCAAGATTTAAGACTTATTTTTTGGTTTAATTCCTTCTCTTCACGCTACAGCCAGTTCTGACCATTTGGATATAAAGTGATGTTCTGCCTCCCCTGCCAGTGAGGAAGTACAACTCAGAGAACTTTTTACACAAATAAGCTGTAGAGGAAGTTGAGCTGGATATGTTTTTTCTGTTGCAATAGCTTCCTTAGCCTTGCAGTGACAGTTGCTACTTTTTTTTTTGTTTTTTTCAGTTAACACAATAGCTACACATTTTCAAAACTTATTTTGTTTTTTGTAGGTGCTTTAAGTTTTGGAAGGATCTATGTTTAAAAAATTGCCTATGTTCTGTTTCCTCTGTATTAAAAGTTGACTTCTGGAGCTTTGATACAAAAGCAGAAACACATTCAAAATAAAGCTAGAAAGAGGTAGGTGAGCAAAGTTGTTTTTATTACCCTGACCAAAGAAGGGTAGGGAGGAGCAGATCACTTGTAGCAGTGTGTTGCTAGCAAAATGAAAAAGCACTTCCTGTAGCAATTTGACTTGAAGGGAGCAGGCTGTGCAAGAGAGAAAGACTGCGTGTGTTAGACACTTGAGATAGATGTGAAAATTGAGACCTCGGCATAAGCTAAAGGTGAACTGGGATCGTTTACAGGATACTGTATATACCTAGTCTGTAGTGTTGAGGCTAGGAGAGTCACTGTAATGTGGTAGTGAAATAATTTTGAATGGTGTATAAACAAAAGTCCCTGATGTAATTCTTCAGTTTTCAGTTCTTCAATTCAAAAATTCTTCATTTTTTCAGTTTTCAGCTTTTGTATACTTAGCCAGCAGCATTACTGTTTAAATATGGAAATTGTGTATATGGCAACTTTCTTCCAGCCAGAATGCAACATGAAAGGAAAGTTATTTACCAGTAGTTCAAGTTTCCCTTGTCAATGGTCACTGTGTATTTTCTTTTCTGCTTCCTTAGTTTGTGTATTTTGGATATAGAAGCAGCAGCAAAATTTTCTATTTTTTGAATGTGGTCTTGATCATAATGTAGATTGTAAACAGGCAAACTGTTTTAGAGATTGTAGGTTTGGTATAATGTTTAATTAAAAAATAGACTTTGCTAGAATTCGACTAATAAACCCATTTTTTCCTTAAAATATTGTCGAGGGTTAAGATTGCGGGGTGACAATAAAACCCTGGCAGATGTATTGTTAGCCCCCTCTCCCCCCCCACACTCCCCCCTCCCTCTCCCCCCTTTTCACTAAGGAGAGGCGATTGGGAGGAAAAGAAGCACAGAGTGAAGAGAGTTAGAAAAAATTAAAGATGTTTTACTAATGCTACTAATAAGAATAGAGAAAATAATACAAAATATACAAAACCAATCTTGAAAGTCTCAGCAACTGCAGAGCCGGCACCTGAAATCCTGGATTAGACTCTGCAGCCAATCGGAGCTGGATTCAGTCTGTCACTAGGCCTCAGTTCGCAGGGACGACTAGCAAGGTCCTCTCCTAATGTCGGCCATAAGCAGAAGGGAAAAGGGACGAGATCCTCGTGATCTCCCACTTTTATATGAAGTATTCACGTGAATGGAATGTTATACACAGTTGGTCAGTTTCTTGCTCACTTGCTTCTCGTCGCCCCTCTTGCGAGATGTCCATCCGTGCTTATCAATAAGTTTGCATTCCATTGCTAGGTTTACCAAAACATGTGTCTGGTTCTCCAGGAAAATGCAGCTAATATGAAGGCTTTAGCTGAAAGGCAAATTCACTAAAAAAGAAACTTGTTTTTAGCAAAACCAGGACAAATATATAGACTATAAAAAACCAAAGGGAATAGGTCACAAAAATAGCCTTATGTAGTGACATGTAGTGGCAAAAAGATTATTATGTCTTTTTGCCTTTGGTCTCAGTCTCTCTGAATCCTGCACATGATCTGAAGCGTAGGATTTGTTACACGCTGACTGCTTCTATTCAGTAGTGGAACAGCTGCGTGGAGGGGAGAAGAAAAAGGACATGGTGTCATGATATTCGGATAAAATGCCTGAAAGAATTTGTAACCCCTTAGGAAAGGTTCCAGTTCCAAAGGCTGATGGACACAGATACGCAAACTGTTATTTGAACCCATAGTAATACTGCTGTATACCCTAATCATTTAGTGTCTGTCTTCAGCTGAAAAATATGTAATACTTGGTTTCAGTATGGCTGTGGGTTTGCATTAAATATAGATTTGCCTTTGTGTTCATTAAAACTGATTTAGGGTGCAGCGGTGGGTGAACTCATTGATCTAATAAGTGTTGAGCAAACCTGCACTGTACCATATGCATTAACCACCTTTATGTGGTTATGTTTATAAGGAATAACATAAGTTATTCCTGAGTTATGTTTATAAGGAATATAAGGCTCATAGCACAGCTTTTCCCATGAGATAGTGTTGAACGTGAGTCAGCTGAGGGTGCTACTCTGTTGTGTTGTGCATTAAGAATATGTATAGGACTTAGGCAGCAAAGCACAAAAGCAGTTTTTACCTGTGGTAATTGTGGGTGGGTAATACAGCTGGGCCTTGCTGTGTTCAAGGAGTATAGACATTGCTAGAGGAGAAAGAGATTAATAGTGGCTTGGTTGGAAGGCCAAAAACTCTTCCCTGATGTAGCTCAGACTTAACAAATCCTGGAAAAGGGAGGAGGGGAAACCTGAACTGTCCTCAAAGTAGGATTTAAGATCCTTTGCTTTTTAGAGAGCCTGTGCTGACAGGCTATACCTCTTCAGATTAATCAGACAGTGTGGATGATGTACAGTTACTAAGCCACAGGTATGCATCAAGACAAAGAAAACCCTGGATCACTGTTACTTAGAGGGTACTTTGTCTTGGGCAATGAAGTCATCTTCTCAGAAAAAAGTAATTATGACCATAAAGGCTTAAGCCTCCCAGTTCACTAAGATAAATTTAAGATAGTGTTGGCTAAATTAAGTTCTGACAGTTGGGAAACAACTTGCAGAGTAAATATATCTGTCTGGAAAGGTCTGGGGTTTTTTAAGTTCATAGCACAGTTCTTAAGTGTGTGCAGCTGAGTAACAGTGAAAAACAGACCACTGAAGTGAGTCCATAATTGCTGTATTTCAGAACAGGCTGACTGAGGGGATCTTACCAAAAAAATACAATTTGGGAGGGGGTTGTTTTAGCGCTTCTGTTTATATTCCATAGAACAAAATTATTTTACATCCTCTATACATAGGTTTTGTCCACTATACTTCCACTTAGAACCTGACTGAAAAGTTAATACAACACCACTAGATAACATGACCAGCTGAAATGTGGAGTAAATTTTGTATAGTCTAGATAAATAGCTGATGAACTTTACTTTGCCTGCATGGAAAATGCAAGATTTGGTATGTTCTTCAGCTGATAGAGAATTACCGTGTGAGCCTTCCATCAAGAAGGAGGGAGACTGCTTCACATTTCTACACTGAACTTCCCTGCAGTTTGTAACTCTTTTATATCAAGCAATAAAAAGAGCAGAGAAGTCATTTTCTTCTTTCTCAATCCACTAAATTTTCAGATTTGCTTTGCAGCTGAGCTTAAGACCTTAATAGGTACTGTTTAAAAATTATTTTGGCATATCCAGGGCTATCTTTGCCTTCTTTAATTCTTTAAATTATTGTAAAAATTCTCACTCTTCTTTCCACGTTGGTGAGGGTTTTTAGCTCTTGTGGCATCCTCTTCTTGGCTTGTAAATCTCAGTTCAGGACCAGTATTTCCATTATTAGTTACCTGCAGTAATAAAAATGAAAAATTTCTGATTTGGTATGGAAAATAATTTTTACCTCTAAGAAATCTATGGCACCATCTTAAATTTACCTGCTTTTTAAGGCTGGTAGAGAAAAGCCATTGTATTTGAATCATGAGAAGTTAAACTAGTGTGCTTTGGAAGCTTTGCTTCTCATTTTTTTTCCTCGGGAGTTATTGCTATGTGGAAGGCAAATGAGATTCTTAGTTTAAGCGGTCCATAAACCTTTCCAAAGAAAAAACTGCCCCCATTTAACTAGGAACTTTGTTTGCTTAAGTGTGTTTAATTAACTGTTAGCTTTGCTTAAAGATTTTGAGACCCACTGAAATTGATTGATATGTTCCCATGGTGAGTTGCATCCATTGAAATCAGTGTCTCAGCTCCCCTGTGTTATCTGCATGGCCGTGTTGCTTATCTCTTAAGGACAAAAAAAGAACAAAAAATTAAATAAAAGAAGAAAAAAAATATCACATGCATACAAAAGTCCCTGTGTGGTGAAGGTACAGGAGCATATGGTGACTCAGCTCCACACTGGCAAAACTGTTGCTGGAAAATATGGTTTGATTGTGAAAAAAACACAGCAAAGGGAGTTTCTCATTTAGCCTCTGCCTTATTTTGTTAAAATAGTCATAAATACCTGTGCTAGGTACTCTCTAGAGCAGTGGGTTTATGATTTAAAAATAAATAACATCTCCCTGGTTAATCCGTTTCTTGTTTTGGCTTCTGCCCCCTGAGCTTTGTTCTGCCGTTTTTTGAGAGCCTTCACTCATCTTCTGAATTCTAACTAGAAGCCATATGGACTTAATTCCTTTCCTAAATCGTGCATTTAGCATCTTGGATTCTTCATGTGCTCATTTCTGTCTCCTTTCTTATGCTTTTCTATCAGATATCTAAATAGTCTCAAAAATCTGTCTATTACATGAGCTTTATTTATTTGTAGATCCTCCAGTTTTGTGCTTGTTAAGTGGAAACAGCACAGATCTTGAGTCTTGCATCCTCCTGGCAGCAGGAGAAGGAGGGCTGAAGGTGTGCTCTGCTTTTGACTTTTGACTCTCCCCCTTCTTAAAGCACCTCCAAAGACTGCCAGAGATGCTGCGGGTTGTAAGCAAGAGTGGGGTGGGGGAGATAAGGGGTTGCATTGAGGAATGGGGCTGTCCACTCTCATGGGAAATGGGGAGGAAGGAGAGAAAGCGCCGCTGCACCCCCGAACTTCCAGTGTGAGGAGAAGGTCACTGGAGGAGCTCTCGCGTCTGCTCCACTGCCCATGTGTGATTGTGACCGTGGAGAGAAGTGAGTTTCTTCCCTTCTTCCTTGTACTTAATGTTCCCTGAAATTTCAGCAGTGATATGGTGAAAACTGCAATTCCTATCAACTGTGGCCCAAGTAAGTTGTCTTTATGGCAAGTTTTCGTATCTCCTCTTTTCAAAGCTCTGAAGAAAGGCAATGCCCTGTTGCCGGTGAGTTCACGTGGAGGTGTCTGGCGGGGGTTTAGTGTGCTGGGTGGGCAGTGTAGATTTGCTGTGTTGAAGAAGTTCATTGATTCTGTAGTATCATGGTGGTGAAGAAGAGAAAAACAAATTCTGTAAAGCAAGTACTTTGGCATTTCAGCTCTGAGGGCTGGGCATTGTCCCTTATTTAAACAGCCAAGGAGATAAATTTTAATCCTGTGGCTATCATTCTCATTTGAAATTCTGTTACATCTGTGATAATTTTTTTGTTTCAGGTGATGATTACTATGTGTCTTAGGGGTTTTATAAAAAACTTCTATTCTTTCCCAGAAACTATGGGCCTGTTTGGAGAATCGTGGTTAATTTGTAGAATGGCAATTGTAGCCTTTCTTTACATCTTCAGTAAGTGCCTTTAAGAATTACTTTTCTCAAATGGCAGTGCAGAACACTCAGCTACCAAATATTTTTAGTGACATGAAAAGTGGAGAAAAGTTCTTGTTTCCTTTTGTGCTTTTTTTTTTTCCCCAGGATTTTTCACAATTAAAGACATGACACTACTGTGAATGGCAGAAGTAATATTTTCTTACAGTCTGTTTTGTGTAAACAGCAGACTGACATTTATAAAAGGTGGCTATTTGCACTAATTTCCAAAAATCTTAGTAATGCTCTTTAGGCAGGGGAGCTGTGACCACAGGCTTTCGCTACCAATTAGAAGAACAAGTTCAGCTGCTTCCATTAGGTATGTTGCCGCTGCCCATGGGATGTGTGTATGTATGAGCAGCCCTGTGTCCTTTTGCACACATAGAATTAATTACTCTGGTTTGCTATGGAAACCATTCTTCTCTGTCATATATAAATAAGGCCTAAGCATTTCTGGAAATGCAGAAAAGATGAAAGGAAGTGTAAAGAATGCTATAATTGAACTGTTCCTGAAACTTTGGCACAATTCTTAAGCTCAAATTTGAAATTAGGTGCTGACTGAGATGCTGCTTGGTTCTTAGAAACTTTCTGTTAATATTTTCATTACCTAAGCAGCATATTCTTAGTTACTAGCATGTTCTCAGATGTTGATCCTTTTCAGGAAACGTGATGCCTTGCTGTTTTCATTGTGCAGTGCCTTTCATCTGCCTCTTTGTTTTCATTGGGATATGTATTCCTGCTGTATTACAGAAACAAAGTGAGCATCAGCCGTTCGTGTTAATGGCAAGTGATGTAGTGGAGGCAAAGTTTTAAAACATAAGTAGAGCATTCTTTACTTTGCTGAAACATTACAGTAGAATCTGGAATACTATTCAGTTTTACTTCCCAAAATTGTAAATTAGTGTCTTAGTTCCATTCAATGAACACGAAATAGCCTACAAGCAATGTGACAAGTACTGTAACTTATAGGATGGTCAAAATGATTGGGCATTAAGAGATGATTAAAAGAATTATATACTGTAGAACATGAGCCATTATGGCCAGTATATACCAATGAGTTAACGAAGAGGAAAAGAAAAAAAAGTGAGTCAGGTATGCTGTGTAATTCACATCCTTTTATAGTGTAATAATTATGGTGTTTTGACATTAGGCTTTGCAAATAACTGAACCTGGTGTCTGTCTGCATCAGGCCTTTCTTTCACAGGCAGCAAAACTGAAGAGCTGATGTTCTAAGCAAATTAATGTTCCTGCTTTTTGCAGTTAGAGGCTGAATAGGGTTCCCAGTTCCCAACTCATCATCCTGACTCCAATAGAGAATCAAGACACTATGATAGTGCGGTATTTGCCTCTCTGTTGTGTTTCCTGTACTGTGTTTGCTGATGGACATGGTCAGTGGTTTGCTTAATTGAGACAAGAGATGAGGCAAATTTTCAGATAAAAATTCAAATGAGAAGTGTTGTAAATAACTATTATAGTTATGAAGCAGATACTCTGCATAATGGTTTGTCCCAACTGTATCGGTTGGTCTAATTAAAATCTGTAACTTTCACTTGGTTCTCTGAACCTTAAATAATTTCAGTTGTAACAAAAAAAGCCCAGTGTTTGAGGTTTATGTTTGTAAATGCAGAGTTGCTGCTGGAATATGCTGCATCTCCACAGGAGGGCTCTGCTGGCAAGACTATATCAGCAGACACTGGAGGATGCTGGTGGGAGTTTCTCCTACTCTGTTTCTTTTCCATTTTCCCAGTAGATCAGCAGGTGTTGGAGCTGCTGGATGCTGCCCTGTGTGCAATGCAGCACAGCATTGGAAAAAGTGCCTGTTGAGGAACCCCAAACTAGAAATAGAAAGGACTGCTTTTGTGCCAGGCTTGTGTCTCCTCCCCTTAGCAAGAAGAGAGATTCAGGTGCTTCTGGTAAAATACATTTTAAAAGGCTTTAATTTCATTTTTATGAGCATATCTTGCAATTGGTACTTTTTAATATATGTTAAGAGCTTGCTGGTTACCAGTTTTTAATGAGTTGAGTTTGGGGCAAAAATATACTCCATGTCAGTGGTATGTCTGTCTGAGACAGTTCATAGAGCTATAGTGAAGTTGAAATTCTGTGTCTGTATAGAAATACAACAGAGAGAAGAGACAGAAATGTAGGGGAAGAACTTAAAAAGAAGAAAATATACTATACTTGTCAAAAAAATAGGAGATTTTTTTGTTCCATGGGGGTGGAAGGTTGTCTGAGGGTCTTTTTGTTTTTAATATTTAATCCAGCTGCAAAGTCCCATTGTATGCTGTGGAATTAAAATGCTTGGAAACCATTAGTACCAATATGTGCTGTTTATATCGCTGGGACTCTGTCTTACCCAACAGCAGTGATTGTGGCTCTGGTGGAGAGAAAAACAGGAGACATTTGCTGTGTTATGAAACTTAAGAAGAAACTTAAAAGTTTGCCATTCTAAGAAGCTGAAGTTCCCTTTCTCTCAAGGGTTGCCAAAATAATGGTGACATCGAGACACGGTCGCAACTACTTTTGACAGGCAGAAAATCCCACCTAGCATCTCAAAACCGTGGAATGTAGATCTGTAGCCCTCCTGCAAAACTTCTGAGTATTTGCATTTCCACACACTTGGTGTGAGTTTGTATTATTATGTAAGGCAGCAGAAAGAAGGTCAGATGAGAGTAACATTGATAAGGTTGTGGTTATGCAAACCATGCTGCTATCTGGCTGGCTTCTTGTGCAGCTGAAATGCAAGTTTAGTGTTCTTGTTGTTCTTTAATTTATTTGGCTAGGATAGAAGCATTCCCAAGGTTGTCTCTTGACCCCTGAAGGATTACAGCATTCACCATCAAGTGTCTGAATCATGAATGGGAGGAAGGGGGAATTGCTTGGAGGAAAGTAATTCTTCTATTTAAATAAGCAATCTCTAATGTGTGAAAACATACAAATTGGTTTGGTGGAAGAAATTGAGGCATCTAATATTTCTTCTTTGGTTTTGGCTTTTTTGGGGTTTTGTTTTGTCTGGAGAAGTACAAACCAAATCTTATTAATATTTTTTTGACAGCATATTTAAATGCCATAGTCTTGACTCTTCTGCATTATACCTGATTATCACATGAAATGCAGCAAATGAAGCTGGGGGTTATAGTTTTCCTACATCTGAGTCATTGTTACTAACAGTTTCTTAGGAAGTGTGCAGTCTTTGGACTCTAAATAGTTTTTCCTTACCATTTTTGAAGTTGTTATCACACCATGAGCGTGTTGCACATCAGGCTGAGTTTTGTGAGACCTTTAACTGCGTATATCTTATGAGTGAAACTGTCTTCCGAATCAATGTTATGTCTCAAGTTTGGGTTGAAGTGCATCATCATCATGTGAAATCATATTGTTCAATACCAAGCTTGCTGAAAAAGTGTTCAGTAAAACCTTTAGGATGTGTAAATTTGGAGACTTCAACACTTAAATAAATATAGCTTAATACTTATTGCACATATTTTCTGCTAGTTTATAACAAAGAGTGACTCTGGTAAGAACTGTTGTGAATTCTTCTGTAAGAACTCACTTTGCAGAGGACAAGGTCTTTACTGTTTCTCAGTAACTAGCAGCTTGTACTTGGTGCTTAGAAAAAGTCTTGTGATCCTTTGACAACTATGTATTTTGTGGTAAGTGAAACTTTGTGTCAGCCACCTATTATTTTCCATCTTAACATATTTTTATAGTTTCAGACTACTTTTTTTTTAATAAGTTAACAAAACCTGACATAGGTGTTCGCTCTTTGATACAGACAACATTGCTAAGTCGTCTGGAACGAATATTTGAAGTCTGTTTTCCTTCCATGCCTGTTCTTGAAATTGAAGAAGAAATAAGTTCCTTGAATCATTTGTTGGAAGCGGGTGAAAAGCAGACGACAACTGAGGCCACCTTGGCAGATAGCAGGTAAAAAGCCACAATGCAAACAACTTAATTTGAAGTAGAAATGTGTCTTCTTTGGGAACTTAAAACATATAGCAGTAATTCAAAATGAGTTGTTTGCGTCAAGCGTTTTGAAAAACTATTGAGTAAAAGTTAGCTGTCTAGCAGAATGCTTGTTTTCAGTGACAACATATGCCAGGAGTATTTCACTTAGCATATCAACTTAGCAGCATATCATCTTCTTTTAAGTGATGTCTTGAAGTTAATTATAATATGTCTTATTAGTTACACTTGATAAAAATTGCTATATTTATTCATGTGATTATGAAGTTTAAGTAGACCCTGTCCTATCTGCTGTGGACATCATTTCCCAATAAGTCTGAACTATAATTGTTCTCAGAACACTATGCTCCCCTGGGTATTGTGCTTGGGCGTGAGTTTAATTTGAATTTATAATAAGTCACATTAAAAACTAGAATAAATATTCAAGGGTGCTAAGCTGTTACTCCACTTGGTAACTTGATTTGTGACGGGCTGTATAGGGAACTGATGGACGTCTGGACAGAGCTGCAGGATATCCATGATGCATATGGACTGAGATACCAGTGGGGTGGCTCCCACAGCAACAAAAAGCTTTTGTGCTCCTTGGGAATCGACACAAGAAATATTGTGAGTCTGTCAGTAAAACTTGCTTTCTGAATAATGGAGCTGCTTTAAATGTAGAGTCAGGTGGAAGTCTTCTTTTGTGAATGTTTGTCTCTTAATTGTGTAACTGTCCTGAATATGGCTTTTCATGGCAGACCATCTGACTACTTTTTGTAAGTCCTATTAATATTAAAAGTTGCTTTAGTTTTTAACCATTGTATTATTTTTAACATAGTTTTATTCTCTGTTATTAATCTTATACAAGTTATAACATACTGGGAAAGTATTATCATCACTGACACAGAAGCACTTAAGTAAATTTTTGTTGTTGTTTTATCAGCTCTTTACAGGCAACAAGAAACAACCTGTTATAGTACCCATGTATGCTGCTGGACTGGTAAGCTTTTTTAGTGTTACTTTTTGTTATATTTCCAACAACATTATATAATGAAAGATATTAAAGCACATTAAGCACCAAGTATGCTGAAAGCTATTTTTGTAAGTACAGTTACGCCTTAAGCATCAGTAGAAATGCTAGAAAAGACTCATCAAACGCACAGTTTTCAGTGTGTGTGCAAGCAGATACTTTAAGTGAAGAAACTATTGATTTACTCATTTCATAAAGCAAGCTATTTGTCTAATAAGGTGGGCTACATAGTCTAAGCTTAGTTTGAGGCATTTCCTAAAAAAAAGGAAAAAATTACTGAAGTAATATGTATGCAGCAATAAAAAGTTGTTGTTGAATTTTAGCTATTAAATACAAGGTATGGACATAAAAATGTCAACTAAAACTTGACATAAGAAACTAGATCATTCAGTGGTTGTCAAAAATTACAAAGGAGCATTGAAATTAATCAAAACATCAATTTGCATCCACACCTGCCATCAGGGAAGCCCTGCAACCAAGACCAGATGCTTCAAAGGAAGGTTAAGAACTGCAAGATAGATACAGTATTCTGTGACACGTGTGTAGGAAGTTCTCTCAGCTCTCTCGAGCATTCCTCTTTGTGTAACTGTTTCTCTGACAGACCATTAATTACTTGGTTGCATCTCAATATGCCGAGGTCAAGAGAGATGCATAGTAATGCTTTGCAGTGTTATTGGCATATTAATAAGGGACTCACATTTGTATATTAGGCTATTTATGCATACAAAAAAAATCGCATAGCCAGCATTGTTGTGTTGCCCCAAGTATTAGATAACAATAACAGGCATAATTTAGATTTCTGTAGATTGAAGGAAACTCAAGTAACCTAGTGCAGTAAGATCAACTGTTTTCACTTAAGCCAATATTCTGTAACTCCTGTTCGTCATTTCATATTTTCTGGAAACCTATGTGTGTGTATATATATATGCATACAAACACACATAATTTTTTTATGGTCATTCACAAATGGAAAATAAAAGGATTACAGTTTTCTTTGGTGTGTCTTAAACAAATGTGGTCGGTAGGTTAATTTTATAGAGTGACTTCTACAATCAGTTTCTAGAGCTGTTGTTTTCTGATGCGTCAAAGGTCAGCTCATGCACTTGTATTCTGATACAGAGGATAAAACATCTCATAGCAATTGCTGTTTTCTTCCTGTAATGTATTTGTGAGCAAGACTATGTTTGCACTCAACATGTGCAGTTATTTTTTTGCAACAGATTATTGTTGCTGATTAATTATCTCTTAATTTTTTTCTATACTTGTGCACGCAATAAGCTGGATAGAGATGATGGTGAGAGTAAAGTGGCTTGCTGCTTTCTGTTGCCACACTGCTTCATGTGTTTCTCCACTGTCCAAAGTAATTGATTCATCTGGTGGTTAAATTCTAAGCTCCCCTAGCATGGTGTAGAAACATTTGTGGGACAGCTGATCTTGGTGGCTTGCTTCCTGAAATTATTTTAAAATATACTAGTTGCAAATCAAATGGTTTTAGTTGGGGGTTTCTTTTCTCATACCTCGTTTTTCTGAGGTGGTTTGCATGTCCCAGTGCAAACTATGGGCTTTCTATAGATCTTTCTCAGCCTCAGTTTTATTCAGGAACACCAGAGTCTTCAGGTGTTTTTCATAGAGCAGTTTAGCTTTGAACAGTTTGTTTAAAATTGAAAATGTGTTTTAAGTATTTTCTTAATGCTTTTTAATGCATTTATTTCTATGTCAATAATTATTGTCCTTGCTATCATTCTGCAAACTAATAATTTGACTCGTTTCTTCTGAATTACCCAATTGTTGAAATAAAATGAATGCATTTGTGCCTTTCTGATGGGGCCATTTAATATTTCAGGAATAGTTTATACACAATTGGTAGGAGATGATGTCACCTTATCAAGTAACTGTTTCCTCCAGCTTAAATTACATTACTGAAAGTTGTAAACAGGCTCCAGCTAAGCACTTGGGTTCCTGTTACGGGCTCTAAAATGTTTCTTAAGCCTAAGGAACCATGATGATTCTCTCCCCTGCCCCATCTCTTTCTGTCCCCCTCACTGAAAGTGTCACAGGGATAGATGGTTGCTCCCAAGCCTCTAATGTAGGGTTGTACTACCTAGTAGTGTATTTTCTACTTTTGCAACTGTAGCTCTTGAAATATATAAAAGTGTGTGTTTGTGTCCACATGTGGGGTTTTTTTTAATCCTTTTTTTTTAATATTTCTTTATTTAGGGCATGTTAGAGCCTACCAAGGAACCTTTGAAACCAATATCTGCAGCAGAAAAAATAGCTTCAATAGGACAGACACCTCCTGTATCACCAGAGATGAACACATGTACATCTGATCAGTTCCAGGTAAAAAATAGAGAGAGAAGGGGGAGGAGAGGAAAAGAAAGAATGAGGGAAACAATGGGATGCCTTGCCTCTTTCTTCATATTTATTATGTCTACATGGTGTGTTCAAAGACACCTTGAAGTCCTGCTCTTGGATCTGCTTTTCATGTGTGACTGGAAAGGAGTCCGTATGATAAGACTGGAGCAGTTGGTGGCCAGCATTTAAGTCCTGATGATATCTGCTGTTACAGTTATTTGCTTTAAAAGAGAGTGGACAGTTACTTCCACGAATTTTAGATGTAATTTTAGACTTGTCCTTCCTCTAGCTAAGGTTCTTCATCTTTGCTTTTTTGGAGCTTTGTTGTTTTGATACTATGATATTAGAAAACCACTTAATGCCATGTGTGTTGCAATGTTTGTGGTTGTCAAGAAGCTAATGGGTTATGCAGAGACACTTAATTTTTGGTGTCGCTACAGTGGTACTCGGCACACATTCAGAGAGTCAACTGTGTCCCTTATTGCAGGTCTTGTTTAATCTGCCCAGCATCTTTGTTTACCTGCTATGCTTGTGTCTTCTGATTGAATGCATTCCAAAACTAATTATCTTTGTGCTACACCTAATGTTAACCCTAGGTACTTCTGGCTATAGTAATTTCCTTGCACTCTTTGACATGGTTCAGAGCTCTTATATGCTTGTGCCAGAGAAGAAATCTTTCTTTGTTTTAGAATAGCAGTATGTCAAGTGGGCTCAGAACCGGGGGGGGTTTTATATAGTAATACAGGTGTTTGATGATGCTTCCTATGCTGCTTCTCAGAAATGCTGTAGTGGAACTGGGCAGCCAAACTGAGTATTAGAAAAGGTAACAGTAATAATTATTGTAACTAGTCTGAGCTGAACAAATCAGTTGTGGAATTTATATATATGAACAAAGTAGGAAAATTTCACTGGCTTTCTTGCAGCCTTTGAATTTGCCTTTTTTACATAAATGAAACCATACACTTAACATAGTGTACAGAGCTGTAAGAGCCTCAAGTAGCAGCATCTCTGACGTGTGCCAGTTTCTCAGTTGCTTTGCAGTCGTAATGCTGAGTGCTGAAAATAAGAACTCTACTTATCAAAGTATATATATATATATATATATTTATTTATTTTTTTTCCCTCCAGTTATGAATTTGTACTTTTGGGTACTCCTGCAGCAGAATTTCCCATTACTTGTCACACTTTGATAATCTTGTCCCATAACTTGTTCTGACAAAGCCCATCTCAGTTCAATAGTTGTTGTCCATTAATACATACAAGAAACAACTATACTGTTTGTCTGCACTGCTGACCTTAGGTCAGAAAGACAAATATTAAAATAAGCTTTTTGGGAAGATACAAGTTAGAGCTCTAACCATTAAGAATGCTAAGAAGTCACAGTTAAGTGACATTCAGAAAGTTTCAGGGCATGAACGATCAATTCTCCACTTCAAAGACCTTGTTTCTTTCTTAGCCTCATCTTCTGTTAATGTTTAGTGGCTTCTGTTTGCTTTTGGGGAAACCCAGTTTCATTCCCATTGTGCTGACTACCTCTTAGGAATATTCCAGAGTGTAGTGGTATTAGGATGATGTGCCCAAACTTTGGTAAACATTTCATTAGGAACTGTGCTATAAACGTTGGTAAATATGCAGTGGAAACACAGGCAATTTTAGTGGACCTCAAAACTTCTAAACATAGGTAATTCAGGTGCAACAATTTAGGTATATTTAAGCTTACCCAATTCATGTGTAATTGTTTATTTAAAACTTCTAAATTCCTCCATTTTCAGATCATCATGATGATGAGTCATTCCTCCATTCAGAAACTTCAGAATATTAACTTTCTTATTGGAAGGAGAGTGGTTAGTGGATTCCTATGCTTTGCTTAAGGAAAAGGCAAGATTCTCCTTTGAAAGGCTGGCATTGATGGGACTTGTATACAGATCAGTTGTATGTGCTTACACGTGCAGGACTCTCTGCTAAGGGAATAAGACATTGGAAGAAAGACTCTGATGATGCGAAAGCTGGAGTAGAAAGAACATTTGTAGAAACACAGTAATGCCACAGGTTTTTTTTGTTGTTGTTGTAGACAGAGGAACGCATGCAGGGATTTAAAAATAGCATTAGAGTGTGGAGAAAAGCAGCAAATGAGCCCCCATGTTTTTTCCTAGTTATTACATTAACTCTGTACATTTTTGCCTCATTCTCTGCAAAGGATCTCACTGGGTTGGTTAAGCTGTGGAAATACAATGGACAAATTTCCATCTAAGCTGCAAGGACAAGGTTTTTGAAATTATGATTTCTCCTCTCAAGCAAGTTAAGTTACTGACTGATCTACCACGTTAGTTTATTGTATAAAGATGACTTTCCTAGACTCATTCTGTTCTATATTTGAAGTTAGAGTCTAAATTCTTCTTTGATCTGTTGTTTATCTTGACAGTCACAGGGTTTATTTCTCTATTCCTTTGTGCTCATACCTGTAAAGCAGTAAACCTAATAGGAAATAATCCCCAGATATTGTTGCCTCTAAGCACAGTGTCTCAAAGACTTTGCAGGTCTGGAGTAAAAGGCTCTATCAAGGCACGTCAGGTGTAAGAGAGAATGGCGGCTCAAACAGGCAACCTGTGATTGTGAAACCTGAGATAGGTGCCCTTCTCTTCTGTTTTACAGCATCTGCTGCAGTGGGGTTCTGCACCAGAGCCAAGCCTTAAGCACTACGATTTAAACATATTCCACTGCTTGTTGAAAAGGTTGCTCTCTGGAGTTACTGTTGACTGCTTTCTCTGGATGTGATACTGTTCTCTGGCTACCATAGTTATAAAGTTTATTTACCTTCTTTAGTTTTCTTTAAAAAGTTCTCTAGATATTTCTGCTCTTTGATACTGCCACAAAGCATCCTCCTCTCTCAGTTTGAGACTGTTTCTTTGGTAGAACCTATCAGCAGCTTTGTCCCAGCATACTGGATAACTTCAGAATTTCTTGCCAGCCTAGTTTGCTTAGTAAGTTTTATATTGGAATAGAAATCTGTAGTGACCCAGACCTTTTTAGAAGAAAATTACCAGTAATTCTTTTCTGTGGGTGCCTACTACACCACATCTGCCTTAATGTAAGCCACTGAATTAGAGATCAGGTTGTAGTAGAATATGTATCTTACACTTGCTGGCCATTAGGGACTGAACCTTAATTAAACCCCATGGGGTGACAGTCTTTAAAACACTTTTAATTACATAAGGGACCATCAGGACTTCTAACAATGACAGATGTGTGCTACCATATTATTGGCCACCAGCCAAAGGCTCCATCATGGAACTGCTCTCCAGTTATACATATGAGAAAGATCCAAGAATATATGTAGCTTTGACAGAGTAAGAGAGAAAGGTTTGCAGGTAAGAGATATTACAGAACTTACTCTTCTATCAGATGTGACAGTCGCTTAAAAGTGATGTCTAAGAAAAATAACTTTCAAAACTGTTGTGATTTTGCCAATGAATATAGAGAATGAAATGTATTAATTACTTCCATGTAAATCTTTTTCTGAAATGTTTATGATGCTCACTTGTGGGATCTATCTAAATATTATTTGTGTTACAAGCCCTTCTATCCTTCCCCCCAGCTTTAAGACAGCAAAAGACTTCATTCTGCTAGGGATGGGGGGGAGGGTCACAGGTAATTCTTGGCACAGAGACAAACATTTATATTTTTGCTCCCTTGGATTATAAAAGTTCTTACATAGTACCATTCTAAAATTACTGTGTGAAAACATCTCTCGCTTTTATCAAAGTGAAATACGATGCAGTAAAGCCAGCAGGCATTTTAGTTTCCTCTTTCTCACTTAATGTCCAGTGCAGTAATCTGACAGCCGAGTATACTTTTTTCATTTCGTTACCACATCCTGTAATCTAAGATGGAGGAGTGAAAGCAGTTTGCCCTGATTCTCAATATCCTTCTAGATTGGGCACTTTTCCTTTAAAGCATGTTATTAAAATACTGGTTGTAAATACAGGAGTCTAGAAACCTTGCAATGTCTGCAAGACAAAACAATTTGCAGGGCATTTTCGCACTGTTTGACATTTCAATGCTGCGTTAAGGTGTCCCAGTATAGCTAGTTTTCTTAAAGCTGAGCTTACTAGAAACTGAAAACTTTTCCTCTGTAATTGTTTTTTGCCTCTGCTGTCTCACTTTGTTTGCTGTTGTATAGACCAGGGCTTGCCAGCATTCTGTATAGATGGGGTCTGCTTCACTTGCCACCTGCCTTTTTTGCAAATAGTTGAAGCCAGCAGAATGGCCTCATCCCACAGAGCAGACTGCTATACTTAGTACACCCTTACTGATTTGGAGACAGTTTTTTTTTTAACTCCCCATTTTAGGAAGAATTCATCACATCCTTGGCAAATTTGAGAATCAAAGTCATCCTTAAAGGGAAAAGCTTAGCCAGCCATTGGTACCTCCTTTTCCATGCAATTCTGTCACACTCATGAGTTCTGACTCAGTCTTTTGACACAAAATGTAGTGGGTGTTTTCCTCAATAAGTAAAAGTTGGTAGGAAGTTACTTTGCTTCAATTTGGCTTCATTTTCCTCAGGGCAGAAAGCTACTAAATTATCATACTTGCCTGGTTCTCTTTTTTATTTTTTTTTTATACAAAGCCCTTTTAATCTTAATATATTTTGGATGCGACAAACTGTAAACAAGCTACTGATAATAGTGGTTATTACTTCATCAGGTGTAGCTTCCACACTGCTGACATTGTTTCCATGCAAATCATTTCAATGCTAATAATTCCGTTACCAAAGCAAAGTGAAAATCATAGCACCAGCTCCTTAAGCTCCATGGAGTGATTACTATTCTACTTGTGCTCAGTACTGGAAATATTTCCAAGTCATTAGGTAGGAAAGATTTTTCTAAGCAAGGCTTTTACTGTAGATAAATACAGAAATCACCATCTCCCTTCATTTTTCTTTCTGTAAACATCTATCACCTAGCAAAAGCCCGTTTACAGTTAGCTTAATTGTACGAAGCTAGCTCAGGTTGCTACAGCCTTGGTTTGTAAACCTGCATATTTTTCAGTGTTGAAAGTCTTAAAAGTAGGGAAAAAAAAATAAAGCCTGACTTCCTATGAAAGCAAAGAGAACGTATATCTCAGCCACTTCAAGATTGACCACTAGTGATGAAATTTGAATAATGTTGCATGGAACTTCCAATGTTTTTCTTCCGTAAGTGTGATTGTTCTGTTAGAAGTTGAGGTTACATCCTTTCCCAGTACTTATTGACAGTTGACTTCACTGGGGAGGGAGCAGAACTGTAATGCGCAGAAGTAGAAAGATCAACTAATTTCAGTCATTTTGATATTGTCCCATCAGTTTGTGTCCTGAGGACAGCACTTGCAAGTTACGCTGCACCTTGAACACACTTTCCTTGTAAAGCATGCTGCTTGCTTGGTTTACCTGTGTTTGTGCAAAAAACTTAATAAGAGGAAATAGAAAGGCAAGGATGGGCTCCCAGGAGTGAAAGTTTATGTGCTCATCTTGTTCAGGTGTTGTTACCAATGGTTTGTTTATATATTGGAATGAGTTAGTTGTTAAAGGATAGTAAGTCACAGGATATTTTTTTTTGAAGGGGGGTAGAGTGGAGATGGTTTTGATAGTTGGTCCCTCACACGTAGGGATTATGTCTCTTAGAAGCAAAACAAACCAAAAGAATCATGGTCTATTTGATGGTAAATAACTGATTTTATGTATATTCAGGACAAAGCGTGGATGTGCAGACAGCTTTCATTAATAACCTTATTCTAAATTTGCCCTATAATTGTGTATACATAACTTTTTATGCAAAATGCCTCGTCTTCCATGGAAGTAGTAGTAATTTAACTTTCAACTATGCCTTAAGGTATTTAATTCAATTCGTATGTTTTAGTTAATTTGCAAATCCTGTTTGAGTTAGAAGTTACCTAATCTGTACTGTTCAGAATTTAATGAGACTTCCTGTGGTAGAACAAATCTGCTTTGAATCTGCAGTGCATATTATAAAAATACACACCTTCCAAAAGTTGAGGCTTGCCTATTTAGTTGTCTTTTTAGTATTTAGACACTAAAGAATCTGTTGTTTGAACTGCTTTGCATTGTTGTAACCTGAACTGACTATGAAATCTGATTTCTGACTTTTCGACTCTAGGAATCTCTACCACCTGTCCAGTTTGACTGGAGTAGCAGTGGCCTTACTAACCCTTTAGATGGTACGTCTCTCCGTAGAGCCTCTAGCACCAGAGCTAGAGATAAGAAACCTACAAAGTTCAGACAAACATCTATCTGCTGATTATTTTTTTTTTAAATATACACACACATATATAAATATATATAATATTTATTTCTTACTCCTAACTTTGGAAATTCAGGCTTTCTTTCTGATTAACTGTGCCCCTACATGACGCATTATGTAGTCTGAAAAATACTAAGTTACGTATTTTAGGTCCCTGCCATATGCTAATGACACAGTGGCAATATTAACACTTTATTATATACATAACTGCAGATTATAATGAAACTGAACCAATGAGCATTTTAGATTTACAAGTTTTACTTAAATATTTTTCACCAATGAACTATCTCTTTAGCCATCCTTTGAATGCCAAACTTGTGTATAGTGGCTACTTCAAAGCACAATATTTTAACCACAAACAGTTTGCAAAAGATACACTTCTTGAGCTGAAAGTTTTCAGATTTACAGATAATTTTGTATTTCAGAAATGTCATCTGTTATCACTTTTGCTTATACTCAAGAGCTAATTATAGCTAAATATTAGAGGTAGCTACACACTTATTTGTATCTGTAAATGTATATAGTTATCACATAAAAGACTCTTCATTATGTCTATTTTAATAGCAAAGTGAGTTGTACTATCGCCTCCAGTCTCAGAAATGTAAGTGCATGCAAAGGAAATAAAACAAGTTTTGAAAACTTGTTTGATTGACAGACTAGAAACCTGTAAAGAAACTGATCCCTTTACGAGGAGCCTGCTAACAGCAATTAATTCATAACATACAAGTCATTCCAAAGCAGGCTAAAATAAACCACACCTTGTACTGCACTGGTGTTGCCTCACAGTGTTGTTTCAGAACAAGTGGGATGTTGAGAGTCTGGATAGCAATATCATGGTGCTGAAGGAAAGCCTGGATGGACCCTTTTGCTGTTGTCTGGTGTCTTATTACTTCAGTCAATCATCATGCTTTCTTTTTAAAAAACCAACTTCTTTAAAATGTATCTTGGTTTGATTTCTGTTTTAGTCCTAAAGGGGAACAGTATAATTTACCAGTGAGGAACTGGATATAAGAGTGGCATTTGATACCCTACGTTCACATTGCTTTAGGATAATTATAATTAATAGCTTAAAGTTGCTGAACAAAACTTTAAATTTTTTTTTTTTTTTTTTGTACTTTGGTATTTGGGAATCTGCTAAGTTTTCCTGATGGAAAGAATTGCTTTCGATTTCAGTGAGGGGAGAAAAAACCTGCTATATTCTAACTATCAATTGACCTATATATTGTTTCCCTTTAACTGATGACATCTTTCTCTCTGGGTCGTGCTGGTTCTCTTTCATTTTTAGATTGAAATAAATATATCTATTTTAAAGTTACTAGTGTTGATTTCCTTGCTGCGTTGTACATGAGGAAATGTGCACTGAATTAAGTTGTTAACATTTTAGAAGGTACAAACTAATACTGTAAGCATTGTTTTCATGTCGATTTTTAAATTGCGTACTGAGTACTAATTATAACTTGCATGTTCAAGTGTGTGTCTTACCCCTTTTTACACATAAACCCCTCCCTTGGCTTACCTTCTATATGGCTGCCTACCAACACGGTCACTGAATTTCAAGCTAGTGGAGGTTCCACTCTTCTGAACCTTGATTTCTTTGGGCCCGTGGATGACAGTAGCTCTAGCAGCACCACCACAATCCCAGGTCAGCAGAGTGTTAAAACCACAACTGTACTATTATAACGACTTGCTAAAAGCATGAGCACATCACTTGACTTTCCTATAAACAAGGAGAAATTCTACATTGCGTTTTGCTTAAATGTCTTTCTGCTGCGTTTTTCCTTTAATCTGTGTTCTGTTTTCTGATGTTTTGTATCGGGTGCGAAGTGTTTTAAAGGTACTGTCAGGTCTGTACTTGCCACATGTTGAAGGAATGAATGGCTCTTACGCTCTCGCAATTAAGATGTTAAAACACTTGTTTCAAATTAAAAATTCGGAAAGTTAACTCTTCTAAGGACTTAACTAAATTTATTAATTTAATTAATTGAAAAATGCTGTAGACGTGATGATTTCCAAAAATTGAGGTTTGTTCTCTCCTCTAAATGAATGCCTCCAAATTATAGGATTGTGGTGTTATTTGGAAGTTATGTATAAATATGAAGTTATGGAGTTTAACATATCACAACCCCACTGGGCTTTGCTGCTGCCAGGGAGTTGTAAATTTATTTTTGTGCGAACTACTAATACTAATGATAAAGTGAAAAAAGTGTTTTAACAACATTCATAATAGAAAACAAGGATAGTTGCATGTTTTTTTGACATTAGAAGTTCATGAATGTT
This sequence comes from Columba livia, assembly GCF_036013475.1. Classification (NCBI taxonomy): domain Eukaryota; kingdom Metazoa; phylum Chordata; class Aves; order Columbiformes; family Columbidae; genus Columba; species Columba livia. The sequence continues at coordinate 112,216,591 of NC_088604.1, forward strand.
AATTATAAAACGAGAGCACTTTATCTGCAACTTACTCCCTTAAAAAGGAGATAAAAACACCACTCTCCATTGAATAATATGTGAAAGTAGTTGGATTCACTTATCACATGTTTTTTCTACCTGCTCGAAGTATTTGGCGTGAGCTTGTAAAAACATACCCTTTGAATAAATTTCTGTAGGAATTCAAGGGAACATTTGAGAGATTTATGCCAGTGCACAGGTTAAGTAAATAAGGCAAATACTCTTTCAGTACAATGCCTGAAGCTATAATAATCACTTTTTTCATAGAAAGGGGCTTTTCCTCTTAGTGATTTTTAATTAAAAAAAAAAAAAAAGAGGTTTGGGAATATTCCCACATTTTAAAAAAGTACTTAAAATAATTATTGTATTTTTTTCTTTTTAAAAACCTGCTTTTTTTGTTTTGAAATCTGATCATTGAAGGCAGTTTTGTGGCTTCACATTCTGAGTGTCTTTTTATTCCACGCTTGGAAAATGCCATTATCAAATGAAAGATGGCAGGTTTTGTTGTGGAAGTGATAGGTAGCAAATCAAAGTCACTTGAGTCTTACAGAACTTTTCTAAGTGTGCTCAAGCCTGTTGGCATAGAAGTTGTCAGTACCCAGCACATGTACTGCTCATGCAGTCGGGCACGTTCCTGTGTCCTGAAGTGACTACTGGAGGAATACTTTATTAGCCTTTTATTGCCTTTTTTTTCTTTTAATGTTGTTGTTTCATCAAGTTACAGGTATTATCATCTTCCCCGGTATGCCCTATAGTGCCTAGTTTTGTTTGTGGTATTTTTGTTGTTGGTTTTGGGTTTCGTTGCTTGGTCGGTTTTTTGTATGTGTGTTTTGTTTTGGTTTTCTTTTGTTCGTTTTTTCTCCCTTTCCTTTTTGGCTTTACTTTCCTCCTGACTTGTTTCTGGGAAAGTCACTTGTTCCTTGGCTTTGCAGCTCGTGTGTTTGTGTGTGTGTGTTCAGGAGCTTTGGGTGGGGTTTGGTTGGCTAACCTTTCCTTCAATATCTCATTAAGGTTTTGCAGTGCTTTCCTTAAATATTCTCTAATCATTTGAATAAAATGGAGAATATGCAACTCTTAAAAATAACAAAAATAATTGAAAGACAAATTGTTATATCTTTTTGGCTTAAAGAAGAAATTTTTATCAGTAACGGAAGTTTATTCTCTCTCTGAAGACCTTAATTTTACTTACTATAGATCTGCACTGTGTTCTTCTCAGTCTGATTTTGTCAGTAGCCAAAACCACTTTTAATTAAAATTTGTGTTCTACTTCATGACCAGGGATTTAACTCATTTATAGTATGTTCCCAAAGATTTAGTGTATTGTTTTATTTTTCATGTTTATAGTTTAACATAGATGTAGCTGCGTAAGAGGTACCTAAAGAATATTATATTGAGCAGTAACATTGCACTACAATTAAAATGAATTCAGGACCATAAATGTGAATACCTAAATGGTGTAATTTAAAAGGTTGCATTTAACATTTGTAGCAGAGTTGCATGTCAGAGGACACCTTGTTTCAATTGTTTTACAATTTGTACCTTAATGGGATTTCGCAGGCTTCTGCAAGTCACAGTGTATTTCTTCAAGTCTTCTTCTCCCTATTTGGAAGTGAATATTTTATGGAATAGCTGGGCTTTTTACTGTTTACAAGTTCTGTAAACATCTGACAGTACTTAAAGTCTTGGTATACTGGTCTCAGGACAGCATGTATTTTGGTGTTTTGCACGAAACTGGATGAAATTAACTTTGAAAATCCAGACTTAAAAAAAATCTAAGTTGAAAGGAGAGCTGATTAATTTCTAATCAACTCATATTATTAAATGGAACAAATCTTGCCCTCCAGCTTAACCAGATGATTTTCTTAATTTTTCTTTTTGGTCAGCTTAGTTTCCTAACGATGAAAGGGTACTTAATGTGTGCACACATGACAAATGGTCAAGACACTGCTTGGGGAGAGTTCACACAAAGCAGGCATGAGGATTATTAACCTCATCTGTTTGCACATGTATTGCAAGTACTGAGTGGAAAAGGCAGGACAATACGCACAGGCTTTTGGTTTGGTTTGGTTTTTAGTTTAGTAATCTTCCAGTATTTCATGAGTACTTCTAAAAGCGTCTTGATCCAGGCAAGTAAACTGAGTAAAATCACCAGCACGTCAGTTTATAAAAGCTGTTTTCGTGTTAGGCAGCTACGTGGAATCATCAAATCCAAGTATGTGCAGCATTTGTTCTGCAGTAGTGTGAAATGCTTCTGTGTTGTCCAAAACAGCTGGCACTAGTGTTACATTTGTTTAGAATGTAGGTGTCTATAAAACATAATGTTTCTGTGCAAAAATTCCACACTGTTTTTTGAAAAACATTTGTGGATTATGCATATGCACTCTTCATCTAAATCCATAAAGCATAAAACAGCTGAAACTGTAACTAGAGGAACATCACCAGTTTAAAATGCTTTTGAGCAACAAAATGTGCTTTAACAGTCTTTTCTCTTGATTCATTTTGATAATTCTAATTCTTAGAGACTTTTTAAAGAAAAGATACTTAATATCTGCAAATTCTAGAGCTACTTCCTACTGAGATCTGATGCTTGATATTAAACAGGTAGAATTTCCCCCATACATATGTATTTTTTTGGATGCAGATTTCCATAGTTTGTATTGTCTTCAGAATTACCTCTGCTGATCAGATTTGAAATCCATTCGCAATATATGTGATGTCAAAATTTAGCATCTGACTTCTGAAACTAGGAAATCAAGCTGAAACATCCAGATGCTTTGTGCTTTATAAATACTTGAAAGATAAAAAAGAAGCACAGACTAAAAGTTTTGGTAGTGTTATGCATATTAGTATGTAACATTTTTAATGCCATTCCACTTAAAAATTTAACCTCTTATGAAAAGCAAGATACTAAATGCACTCTAATGCATGCCAGTGTTGTGTGTGATCTCTTGTTTTAAAGAGCTGGTCCCTGTTAACATGCACCATTCTTTTAATATGAACAGTTGAGTTCAAGTAATTGAAACAATCTATTGTAGCACAGGTGACACTTTTACAGGTGTTTCACTCTAAAAGGTAAATCAAATTTGTTTTATTTACTCTTAGACTGAGACCTTGTATACCAGACTTGATCCAATGTATGTGTGCTTTGTAGCACAACTATAAAAGCTACTGAGAAAGGGTGGGGAGAGAAGACGGTGATTCAGAAATGCAGACGTGTTCTGTCATGTTCTTTTCGTGTATCTTGAAATTATAAATGATTCAGATGTTTACAGAAAACAGTCTCTAGCAAGTTTGGCTGTAGCTAATTGTGGCTATGCATGCCTCCAACCATCACTGATTATCGTTTCATACTATAAGGTGTGGATCCTGAGTTGTATGAATTGACAACCTCAAAACTGGAAACTTCCAATGCAAGCAACAGAGTGACTGATGCGTTTGCAAGACTCATGTCCACAGTGGAGAAGGCGAGCACATCCACAAGGTAAGTACTCGCTTTTGCACCTTTTTTTTTCCGTTTTCTAAGGGTGGCATGAAACATGAGGAGTGAATGTGCGTGCTGCTCTAGGTCAGAAGTTCTTGAATGATCAAAAGGCTTAAATCTAATAATTCAATTTATATACGAAATTCATAGTACTATAGTTCATATTTCAAATTACAATGGAACTCTAAAACAAGACAGGAAACAGTTCATGAGCTGAAAGAAAAAGGTCACCAGGATGTAAGTCGAGAAGCTGAAGCCAAAAACAGAACTGCAGAAAGTGACTTTCTGGGGAACAGAGCTGATTCCTAAGTATTGAAGGGTAACCTGGACAACGCAGTTCAGTGACCTGGGACTTTGACAGAAGACCCTCCGTAGTCCGCCGTGTCATTTATAGATACAGTGTTCCAAAAGTAAAATGATAAAACTGACTAATAATTATGACTATATTTGTCCCTTCCCATGGATTTCTATCAGCTGTCAAAACTTCAGTAACCTAACATCAGATTCATTTTGGTGTTGTGGGTTAAGGAATGAGCCTGTAGTTGGTTTAGCATGTCCTTTCTGCTTCACAGATCTCATGTGAAGTTCTGTACTTTTTTTCATAGGTACAGTCTATGTAAAAAGGCTTTAGATGTCAAATGTCTTCCTTGAAGTCTGGTCTGTTGAACGGGTACAGAATAGTCTCTCCACTTACAAACTTGTATTCTTTGGGTTTATTTTTTGAATTGTTTATCTTAGGGGTAGAATCCTGGATTGTCTTAATGTGTAATTTATGTTTATGCCTATTAAAGAATCACTGAGTGATTCTTACCAAGTAAAATGTTTCTATTGTTGAGGAAGTGTGTGCCTTGACATGGAACAAATATTAGTTGCATTGCAATTAATAGATAGTAACATAGCCTCACTCATAAGAGAGTTTTAGGGTTTATTCAGCACTCTAAAACTAAATAGGTAAGTTTCCGTGCAGCAAAGCACTTAAGAGAGGAAACAGGCTTGAAGAGAGTTATGGCAAATGTAATGATTTATAATGGTGGGAGATAGCTGGCTTTCTTAAAATGACTAGAACTATAATTTTCAAGAGCTCTTTTAAAACATATTCTTCCATAGGAAAACTAGCACGATAATTTTCTCTGCAGTGAAAAGTGTTCAAAGTGAACACTGAATAAAAAAGATCAACAAGCCATGAAATTTCAAGGGAGAACCAGTAGAGGGAACTCCACACCTCAGTGCTCATTTTGTGTCTTGGCTTTTGGATTGCCTATTTTTCTGTCCACAGAGTGCATAGACTCTGTGCATACACTAGTGGGAAAGTTTGACTTTGGCTGATCAGAAAACATAGTTGCAGTTGAAATATTTTTGTAATATATTCTAAGTCTAGTTTAAACATCACCACAAACTCACAGCAGGGTCATACAGATTCTGAATGTGTCAATATTGATTATTTTATCTCCATTCCTAGATTTGCACCTATTTGCTTGCTTTAAGATATCTTAGCTTACTTTTTTACAAAGGAACAGGGAAGTCTGCTTTGCTTAAATGCATGTTGACCTTCACTTTTCTATGTTGTTGTTTTTTGATACGAAGGGTTTGGGTTTTTTCCAGTGCTTCCATGCTGCACTTAAGAGATCTTATTTGCACTGTTAAAGCTCTTCATCTAGGTGTCAAAGTTCTTCCTCTGTTCTGGAGAGCATTGCTCACTGATAGGAAGAGGTTCTAGATGTGCTGTAGGAAGAGACTGGGTACCTCAGACTTGGCGATTAAGTTCAGACACACACAAGGATTACCTGATTTAAAGCACCTTTTTTACTGTTCAGTACATTTTGTATATTTTTGTCAACTCTGAATTTTAAAAAACTGAAGTGTATTTTTCTTTTTTGATGTCATGTTCTCCAAAAGAAAAGCAGTCTGTTTTTTTCTCTTTTTCAAGCTAGAAACCTTCAGAGATATGAGGCCTTATCTCAGCAGTATGCCAAGTGTGTTGCAGTATGTTAGCTTTTTCTAATAAAAATGGTTTTGTTTTGAATTTTTTTTTTAATTCTTAGCGAAATACCACCAGCTCAACGAGGATGACATTTATGCACCAACCTGGAAATATGGACTATTAGCCACTCATGATAACTGATTAGGGAAGATGTGGCCAGTGTCAACTTCAGTTGTGCTAAGGCCACCCCATATCTGTAGTTTGTCAGAACTCAGGATCTCTGAGGATGAAGTTTAGAGTGAAAATACTGTTGTTTGGCTGTAGGAAGCCACCTGAAGAGTTGTCTTTGTCTGAAATATCTCAGTCTTTTGCTTGCAAACCGGTCGCTTGAAGCTGGAAATGCAGTTTCTCAGAAGGAAATTGTTGGGAGAGGAGCGGACACTTCCCCCTCAGCTTGAACTTGAACTTGCTGGCAGCAGTAAGTGTTGAAGGTCAGGGATCCAGTACAGTTCCACTGAGACACTCTGCAGCCTTGCCCGGTTCCATGCAATTGGCAGAGATCAAAAGCTTATCTGCTCTCTTTTTGAAGGAAAGCAGAGCACTGATGCCTTTCCAAGAAGTGCCCAAAACCCTCATTTAAACTGGAAATACTCCTTGTGGGCGGTGTTGGATGGAGCAGGCTAACTCTTAATTACAGGGTGATTGTTGTTTTTCAAAGTGCTTTTCTCTAATCAGCTCATTGTTGCTACTAGAGCCTGGCTTTGCTGGTGCTGTCCACAAAACCCTTTGCAAACACGAGGGTTGTCTGCAGTCCTGAAAGAACTGAATGCTTCAGGAAGGGGTCGGAATATAAAACAGAACAGCAAGGTGTCAGTGACTCATCGACAAAGCATTCCCTATTTCTTGCTAAATTTTCTTCCAGCAATTTTCCAGCCTTTCAGTCTGGCTAATTTCTTGCAGTTTAGTGTTAACATGCCTTTGAAAAGGAAACCTTGTGCCAACAGGTAGAGGGACTTACCCTTACGCAAGCAAATAATTGTATCCCCTCTGTCTTGGGAGGAACTGTAACCTCGTGCAAGAGAAGACGTGTGGGGGGAAAGTATCCTGTAAAATGTAGTTTTAATACCTGAATAGCCAGGGACCCTGTTTTGAGCCAGGGCTGGGTCCTTTAAAGATTTAGTAATCGCAAGTTCTGGTTCCCAAGCAGGCAGAGGTAGTACAGGTGCCACTGGCAATCCCCTTGGGTGTCCGTTCTGTAAGCCACAGCAGCTAGAAATTAAGAGTGCATGAGGAAAACCCACAGACCAAGGTTTAGGAAAAGAATCTCTTGGCAGTGGGAACCTCTTCAGCAAAAGCGGTGACTGTAGTTAATGCACCTGACATGGTTCTTGCCTCTGTCAAAAGGCATCACAGTTATTAGGCAATTTGGTAAGTTTTAAGGGTAAAAATAGTAGCATCGTCACTGCAGACTGTGTCTTTTCGTTTTAGAGAGTTAGTAAGTAAGTGTTCAGGGTTTGCTGTGGTGATATTTGCTACTGAAGGTGCTGACAGTTGCCTACAAAGGGTACATGCAGTGTCCAGTTTTGTTGTCTTGCAGAGGAACCTGCTTCTCGTGACCGAAGAATGAAACTTTAGGCTGTCTCGCCCCTCTTTGCACTGAGATGATTTTTAAAAAGCTTTTGAGTCTCATTACCAAGTGATTGTGTCTATAGCTGTAACTTGGTCATAGTTAAATAACATTTGCTGTGTGTGTTAGCTCATCCTTTAATAGATACTTTCTATAGAGCACATTAAGTAGTTAGATTATTGCAAAGAGCCTCCAGCCAGAAGGGGAGCATTCAGTAACACAGTGGGATTCACACCTGACTGGTCTCACTGGTGTGCGTGTTCCACGGGGATGTTGCAGAGGCTGTCTGGTGCAGCAAGAGCAATAGCAGCGTCCTGTGATAAAGGTCCTCTGCACCATCACCAAATAAAATGCAGCACTGCCTCTGTGACCCAGCAGTACCATTTCTTAGCATGCCACAGCGGAGGAAGCAGCATATAAATAGCAAGGAGTGAGTGAGCTCCATCTCAGTGCCTGATTAACAATTGCAGGAACTCCTTTTAATGCAGATCTCTGAGTCAGCCCTCTTCCTTTGGCTTCCTCTGTCAAACACTCCTTTGTTAGCTGTTAGTCCTTGATCACCAGGAGTTTGTACCTTTAAGAGGCTTGTGGTAAGTGGTTACTAATAGTGGCACCAGATACTGATAACACAGTGGTGGATGACAGCCACATTTCAACAGCTCAGAGATAGTCCTTGGAGTGCAAACAGAGCCGACTGTGAAGTTTTTAGAGAAGGAGGCACATATTGGCTCTCTGCTTCTTCCTTCAGTAAATCCAGCGCACAGCTTTGTTTATCCTCTAGAATTTGGTAATCTGCCTAGTCAGTGGCTCGTGAAATTCCACGGCAGCAGAGGAAAAAAAATATTGCTATTCTAGTGAAGGAAAGTCAGATATAGTATCTAGGCTGCCTCATCTAGAGATCTTTCATCAAGGGGAGATTTCAAGTAGCAAACAAAAGTGATAGTTCAGTGTCAACACGATGATCAGTGATGTCAAGGATGAGATTGACTCCAGATCTTCTTTTTTCTTCTCCTAGCTAAGAAAGTCTGAGGCTGCTGCTGAAGCACACATGTAGCCCCCTGCTTTTCCCTGATCTCTGATCAGTTCAGGAAACAATCCTGATGTGTGTTGACAGAAGAAAATACAAGTACATGCTGCTTCATGATCAGTGTGATTGCCCTCTCATGGGCTCAGTTTAAAGTTTTATAGCTAAGAAAAAATATAGAAAGGAAATGTTTGAAGTGTTCTGTGAAAAAGCAGTTTATTTGATTTGAACCTTTTGTATCAGTTTTTTGCCCCAACCATGGGGGAGCTTATTTAGGTGGAATTTCTAATGTCATTACAGGATGAAGCAGGTGCCTTTTTGGAACTGGAATAACATTTGATGGAAAACTGAGTATTTCTAGTGATAGGCAGCATTTTTCAAAGATAAGGCAGACATCTGTAAAATGTGTGCCTGGGCAGGGGAGGGGGGAGTCTTCTGTAGCAGACTGAGCCAAGCTTCATTTTACTTCGGAAATGTGAGTTTCTTGCATAATAGTAAGAATCAAGCGACGTGGGATTCAGACCTCTTTATTCATTTGCGCTCAGTAATTCTTGTGAATAATGCAAAAGGCAAAATAAACTCCAGCGATTCCCAAACTGCTGTATGTATCCTTATGGCTACACGTACTACTGCACTTCAAAGCAAGTCGTTACAAATTGTGAGCCACCTTTTGCTGCTGATGAGCCCTAGGGGGACAAGCCTTTGTGGATCATGATATAGAGTGGTATGATGCATAATCTGAGTACAGTCATGTCAGAAACACAGCATAAGTACATCCTTTTTGTTTTAAAAGTATTAAGAAGTAAGTTAGGAATTTCTTAATATCACTTCAAGATTTTTTCCGTTTTATTTTGAAAGATTATACTGGATTTAAGTAGTTTAGAACTAATGCTCCTATTGTCTTATTCCTAGAATATGGGCATGGTTACTTTTTCAAGTAAGCACTCCCAGAATGGCACACTGGAACCTGCCAAAAAAAAAAAGTGTATATATATATATATGTGTGTGTACAAAAATTAGCATCTGAATAGAATTTTTTTTCTCCGTATTCCAACAATATTCAGGAACATTTTGATGACTTTCTATATTAACATTTTGTTGGTAGGCGAGCAGGTATTATAACATTAGACTACCTTCAAGTAGCTTACAGAAGTGCCTGTCAATGGGAGACAAACTGCCAGAACACTGCTTCAATCAGTGGTTCTTTCAGTAATCCAAGGGATATCAGGTACTGGATTAATGCACTTTGTTCTTTTCTTCTCAACAGGAAGCCTAAAAAGGAAGAACATCTTAGTGAAGAGGCTGCCAAGGTGATTTCTAGCCTTCCTGACTTAACTTTCATGCATGCCAAGGTGTTGATGTTCCCAGCCACATTAACACCTTCAACAAGCTGCCAAGAAAAGGTAGACTAAAGTGATGTGAATTGGACGTTTTCTATTGATTTTTTTTTTTCTTCCCTCTGTGGGTCGTAAAAGCAATCTTGCTTTAATAAAAAAAAAGTTCAGCTGATTTGTTGGTAAGCAGCACTAGAAAGGTATACATAGTAATGTATATTTATTTACATACTGGAGTCCTAAATTTATATTAGAGAAAAATGTAAATAATTGGGGGTAAATCTTTTTGAAGACCTATTCTTTTTCTCGTGCTGGGGTGTATACATTTATGTCTTTGTGAAATACACTGGTGGTGTCCTTCTTACAAAACTTTAAAAAGTTTAAAAAAAAAATCCTGGAAACACATAATGAAAACTTCATTCTTCACAATCTGTGAAGTCCCCCTTAAAGGTTTTCAGATTGCATTGAGCATCTTTTCTTTCCTGCATATATTAAAATGGATGTTGCTGGGGGGAAAAAAAAAGGTTACATTGTCCCTTTGCAGGTTTTCAGTTATTGTTGTTTCTTTAAAAACCAATAATTTCTATTTTGTTTCAACCAGTTTAAGATGTGTTTTTCCTTTTCTTCTCCCCCTTTCCCTCTCCCTGGTTGATTGGTTGGCTGATCAATTTTTATGTTCTTAAACTTCAGTAGTATGGCTCTGTCACTATATAGCATTTTGAAAGTTATGCTGTCAGTAACTTCTTGTTCCAGTTATGGATCTCTGTCTGAACACTTGATTTTTGGGGGTCATTAGAAGGTTGTCTGCTTTTAATCAGTTTGATTTTGAAAAGAAGGACCAAAACTATATGAATGTCTTACAATGAAATTTACCTGTTGAATTTTTTTTATGTTCTGTTGTACCACTATTCCTGTTTGATTTTGCACAGTGTAAAATGACATAATCATAGATTGCTATGGTTTTAGGCTGTATATACAGTAAAAACTATGGGTTGTAAATGTCTGGGGAAATTCCTATGGAAAAAAGAGAGCTATGTAGAAGAACCTCTAAAAAGGTCAATGTGCATGCCCAAGGTCTTTTGAGATTTAAGTGTGTAAATTTCCTTTTAGCTTACATAAAATAAAATAATTTAAAAGATACATATGTATATAGTCTGCTGTCTTTTTATACAGAATGTATACGTTCTACATGTTTCTGTTGGATGGTAAAATCAATGCACTGCATTAACAGTAGAACTTTCTAATTCATCTTGTGTAGTTCCACAAAACACACCTGTTGGGGTCCTGCAGAAGCAGACTTCTCTTTAATTGTCCTGTCTCTTTGAACATGTTATGATTTAGTCTTTTATTTCCTTCTCCAACATGCCTTCTGGCTTATAGGGCAACGTGACTCAAGACATGTCGGTGTTTTGGGCTAGAGACTTCTTCAAAGTAATTGGCAATACTCAACCGTAAGAAAAAGTCTGGTGAGGTGAGAAAGGACAACTGGTTTTGCCTATTTCTTAGCTAGAAATAAAAATGTAAGCGTAGCATTCGCTGAAGTTTCCTAAAATGTTAGCTTCCACTGTAGCTCTCTCAGCAACATCTCTTCAGAGGATCTCAGATAAGGCATGTTCTGGGTACTGATATTTCTTAAAGGTGTCTTTCAAGGGCGTAGACTCTCCATGTCTAACCTTTACTATGTGCACAGTTCTTTTAAGTGTTTGGTAGTCACCACTGGTTCATCAGTTAACATCTAGTTCCAAGAAATCTTCAGTGCATTTTCTTACCTCTTCTTTGAATTCTTTATCATCTGACAGCACCTGGGACAGAAAAGTTAGGAGTTTGGTGTGATTAGCTGGTAAGCTGAAATGTTGTCCTTGCAAAAAGAAGCTTTTTTCCTTTCTAGGGAGTTTTCTCAAAATGTCCTCAAGAGATGAGCACTGGAGTTCCACCTTTGTGACCGCAGGAGTTTGTGAGTAGTGGCCACTCAGAATTGAGGGAGCTGCTCCTGTGGTTATGATAAAGCTAATTTATAAAGGCTAAATTGGCTCCTCTGCCCTCCAATTAGTGCTGCAGCGTACAATGCTATGGTATCAAACAGCACTCTGTTGTAGCTGAAAAGGTTTATGCAAAAGCCATCTGCTTTACCGTGTATCCCTGAAAACACTTGTATTTGCTGCTTCTGCAGATTTTTCAGTAGAGCACTGACTTCATGCCTGTTTCATGTCAGAATTGGCTTTACTAATCTTGCAGGTTTAGCGTAGTATTCTTTAGTGTGTGCTTTTCATATCATTCAGTTCTGGTGTTGGGCTGCTGTAGGTTAAAATCAGCCCTTTTGTTTTTGTAACCGTGGCGTGTCCCTCGGAGCTGTATAGCTGCAGCGGAGAGCTATAGCTATTGTTTCAAGGAGAATATGTTTAGGAGCTGACTCATGATCCTTGTCTGGCAGCAAGTGGACTTAGTATTAAGGAGAGGTGGGGGTGGAAGTGCCAGCTGCAAGTTGATCTTTAGTCTCCTCACAATTGCCTGTAGAGGCAGCTGCCCATTTGTCTTCCAGTCTCCAAGTGCGATACTGGTGGCCTGCGGTAGGTGGGGGAGGGGAAGAAATGGCAGGGGGAAAGGAGATTTCTATTATGACTGATGTACCAATCTGAAGCTTGGTGAAACCTCGTACTACGTAGAGTCTAAAAAAAAGGCATCCCACAGACCTTCACACTGCAGAAAGATATAAATCTTCCATCTAAAACTCAGGAATTCGGCCTTTTGAGGTGAATGCTGCTTGCCTTAAAAATGTAGCGTTGCTTTTTGTCTCCTAGCTTAAGCTCACTTCTTTTTTGTTGATCGTGAGATGGAGAGACAGGTTTCTCTATCTCTCTCCTCCGGTCTTGTACAGACAGCTTTGTTCTTATGCAGAAGGTTTTGTCTAGCAGATCAGGCTGCACTGGAGTTGTCCTTCCATGCTGTTGCCGTTGACACGGCATGCCTTATCTAGCTTAATCTTGCCAGTAGGCTTATGGGCAGGATGGTAATTGATACTTTCTGCACATACGTGTTGCTGTGCGTTGTCATCAGACATGTCAACGTGCATCACGTTTACTTGAGAACTATTGTCATTTAATAGCGAGGCGCTCCTGTGCTCCTCCAGCAGAAGCGGCAGAGGACACCCGGTTCAGATGGAATTGCCGGAGCTGGAACGTGGCCATGAAGCCAAGTCCAAAACTCCCACTGTGAAGCGAGCTGCAGGCCCCCATATGACGGCTCAGAAGAGCTGGACTCTGCTTGTATTGTCCAAAAGGCTGCACGCTGACACTCAGTGGTTCAGCACCGACTTATCGGGAGCATTACCACCTGCTGCAGGTGTTGGCAGTGCTGTGCTTCCCACGGCACTCGAAATGTTAAGACCTTCTCAGAATATCATTAGCTTGACAGATTCATTCTGAAATGCCAAAAAGAAAGCTTACACATAATGTGTGTAGATGCCCTCATGTGCAATTAGCATGTACTGAAGTTAACCCTTCATCACGTTGGATTGTTGCACAGAATTTTACCTGGTAATCAGATCGGCACGTGCAAAGTTTTGTTGTAGGACCGCAGGACTGCAGCATTTGGGTTAAATATCTAGTAGTCTTTATAGGACGCAAGGGAGGCTTAGCTCACGGCGTGTAAGATGGATCAGCCTTGGCCCAACTCCTTACTTCTCATTGCAACTCTTTTGTGCCAGTTCTGTACCTCTGCATAATTATCTTTTACATTTTAGAGCAGTCTGAAAATGCAGGATAGTTGAAAAATACACTTGAGTGTAATTTATAAAAGCATATGGCATCTAATAATTGCATAGCATCTGCTAGGAGTGTCTGCTACAAAAGCAGAGAAATTTTCATAATTTGGCCTCTGTGCTGAAGAGTGTAGCCACTAAAGGCAGAGGCAGCCTGGTGAACCCAGGGCATCAAGGGAGATGGGGAGAAACAACACATTCCAATTCAGAGGGCTAAAAACAGGGTGAAGAGGAGCTGGAAGAAAATATAGACCAAGAGCTCAAAGAAGCTCTGAGCAGGGGAAATAAGGAGGTGAAGCAGGACCCAGCGTGCAGGCTGCTGGGATAGCTATTGGGAGAGCAGGTGGTGGAGAAAGTGGGATACAAGCATGAGGAGCAGGGGCATTTGGAGAGGAGAAAAAGCCTGGGATGGATTACAGGCGCTCACACTGTGCCCACTGGCTGCTTTTCTCCAAAATCTGGACCTGAGCCTCAGTGACCCATGTCTCTGTGTTACTATACCACAGAGAAAATGTGTCAAACCCATGGGGTGAGTGTGAATTGCATGCGTCGCAACAGCCTGCTATTGCTATCAATTATTTTTGGTAGAGAGCTGGACTGCAGACATAAGGGGTTTAAATGCAGCTGCTGGTGCACGTTTTAACACTGATACAAGTCCAGATGTTAGAAGACCTTTTTTAAAAAATATTTTAAAATAAGGGAGTACATTGTAAATCCAGACTGTAGGTATAAAATCAAGTCCTCAAAAGCTAATAAGCTCCACTGCTGTGATTTGGAACTGCAGATTTAGTCCTGTCATGCATCTGCAATGTGACAGTCGTTACTTACATATCATCCTGTCTTCACTTGATCCTTGCCTCATGCCCTGCGCAGATTTATTCTCCAAATCAGCGTAGTGCAGTGAAACTCTTCTCCATAGGGCTCCTGCTTCGTATAACTAAAGAGAAAGGATGGCCTTATGTGGAAACTCCAGAGAAGGCACAGTGGAGCGCAACGCCGTCCTGGCTTGAAGCAGCTGGCCATGCCGGCTTTTCTGCAGGAGGTCACTTGTGCATTTCTGTCACTTGGTGCTCAGCATGAGTTGCCTCATTGGGATGTGCAGAAATGTTAATTGCTCTGGGACGTAGCTTAAGCAGTTAGGAGCTTTGCTTGTCTGATATACAGTGAGGGCTCTGTGACACCAGGGGTCAGGTGCATGTGCTAAGCACCCAAAACTGCTGGAGCTCTTGTTTTCACCTTGTCAACCTGTTCTTAAACCTGTGATGTAAGTTGTTATCCCTGCATTATAGCAGGGTTGCAAAGATCTACTCTTGGAAATGCTGTGCTCATCTTTGTAGTTTGTCAGCAACATCTCAGAAGCATTCAGCTGACAGATGTATCACACATCTCAAAGGCATAGGGAAGTGCTCACTGTATTATGTCCAAGTTCACTGTATGGTCACCAAAGAGAAGTATGATCCTAGGTTAGGAGCTCTGAATCTTTCTCTGCAGGTCCACTGTTTATTTTTTTGGTCACGATGTACTCACTTAACATTAGGGCATATACCTGCAGAGCTGCTTAATACTGTACTCCATATAAAAACTAGATTATGTGCCTTAAATAAGGCTTGAGACTACGTGTAGAACGTGAAGGGCCAAAAAAAATACTTCTCGTTGAACTGAAAGACACCGTGGTCCTGTGGAAAACAAAACAATGAGACTCTGTAACTAAAGACTGATTCAAAGGAGAATCAAATTAAGGTATCAAAGATATTTCTAAGCAGGCTTCATTATCCTTCTGGCATGGTTTTCCATGAGCTTAGTCATCCTTTTGACATAGCTTTGTATGTTTAGAATATGTACTCACATGTGCATGTGTGCAATAAACTGAACTGAAGTATCAAACTGAAGCTGACCCTTCGAGGCTGTATGCCCTAAGGTGTGTTCTGCTGGGCTTCCACCTGTGTCCTCACTGTTTGTGTCACCAGGGCAGCGTTTGCTGCTGCCCTGCTGCACCTGTGCTAATGCTGGCGGTTCAGCTGTTGTGACTGATCCTTACTTGTTAGAGCTGGACCTTAGGGATTTATTAGTACACGTGCGTGCTGCAAGTGTCGCATGTTTGGTGGCAGGTCTAGCAAGCAAATCCCCTCAGAATACAAGGTTTCTTACCAGGATTGTTACCATTGTGTGAGCTTTGCCTCCTGTATTTAAAGAAATGAAGGTATTAAATGGGGAAGGAGGGGAGTCAGGGGAGCAGTTTCATCTCAGCAGCCTTGTCTGTGCTTTTGTCCCTGCTTTTCCAATGAAATGTGCTTCAATTGTTTTTAAATCTTTAAGCGATAAAACACTTGGTGCTTGTTTCCCTCAGAACTGCAGTGAGGGCAGCTCACTGAAGCCAGCTGTGATTTTCAAGACAGCCTTAATCTTCCAAACGGCAGGAAGTGTTGTCTCACCTGAGCTGCTCTTCGGAAGGCATTACAAGGGGAGAAAAGCAAGTTCTTTGGATCTGACTTAAATCTGTTGACTGGCCTCCAGCTACTCAGGAGGATGACTCCTAGGAAGAGCTCAGGTAGTTGTGACCTCCTGCCAACGCAAACCTGGTTGTGGTACAAGCCCTGAAGACCACCATGGTGTTCAGCTCCATCCTAAGGAGCCATGCTGTGTTGGAGCAGGCCTGGCACTGCAGAGGGGTAAGGCTTCTGGACTCAAGTTGTGTCTTTAGGAGAACAAGCCCTCCCATCCCACACCAGCCACTTTTGGTGTCATTGTTAAAGCACCTCACACATCTTTGGGGAATTTATCTGCAACAGGGTCCACCTCTAGTAGAAAAAGGAACAGACAAATTGGCTTCTCCAGGGCTAGTCCTGGTGGTATTTCTAATTGTTAACGGCAGCCTGTTTGTGTAAATATCCAGAAGAACACGCTAGTCAGGATCTGCCCTGTTGCTTGGGATAGCAAAAGTCTTGGCCACAGTGACACAGGGAAAGGGATGGCAGCCCTGCTGTTCCTGCCCCACAACTTCATCCTGGTGTGCTTTTCCAAAGTCAGTGGATAGTCTGATGTGTGGTGGGATGTGCAGAAGATGTATGTGGCCATGGCAGACCTGGCTCTGCCTAGTGTTCGTGCTGGTGTCCTCTCTGGCTGTCACTTGGGTCTGCAGAGCTGTGATATTGGCTGAATTGTAATTTTTGCTGTGGTTGGAGCTGGTTTTTCAGGTCTTTTTCAGCTGAGGAAAAGAAGGGTGTGAGGAGACTGTCTGGAAAGAACAAGCGAACACTGTCAGTTGTGTTCAGACACAGAGTAGTTGGACTGCTGATTTTCTTACTCTCTTATGCTCAGCAGTCCAAGGAGTTTACAGAAGATGAGGCAACAAATTCTGCTGGATCTCTTCCTAAAGGCACAGCAGCCTTGGAGAAGTCTGGGAGCAGCTTCCGCAGGAGTGCAGAGCAGAACACAAAGTGTCTAACAGCCTCCTTCAAAAAAGCAAAGATTGGCTCTTACACTGCAGGAGTCTTAGCACAAATACAAAAGTGTGGCTGTTTTGGAAACAAATCAAAAGCAGACATGAAGTGTCACACACAGCCCTTCAAACCGTTCCTTTTCCCTTCCCTCTCCAAGCTCCAAATCTCATCAAATGTTTTGTCCAAATCTCAGCAACTTGGACGTGAAGCCTGTTTGCACATGAATTCTACTACCAAAAAGGGTTTTTTCATTGCTGTGTTATTTTGCTGAGCACAGGGACTGTGTTTTCATTAGGAGCACTAAAGCCTCTTGTCATGTAGTTAATGCTGGAGTGTGTTAAGAATCAACATGCAGCTGGTGATGGGCGTTTGCAGCTGTTAGGACTGTACAGGTTACTCTGCTTTCTCTTGGACTGAGCTGCCTCTCTCTGACAATGGCAAAATGAGCAGTGCTATGGCTGCTTTGTGCTCTTAAGGGTACAATTTTCCCTCCTTTTTCATTTTAAGGGGGTGTCCTCTCCCTTTCTGTCTATCCTTATCCACCTAGATGAAGCCTGTTCTGGCAACGTTCCTCCTCGTGTGGCCAGGAAGGAGGAAGCAGGGTGGAATGGGAGAAACAAACAGCTGTCCTTTAGGTTTCGAATCGATGTAGCTCCTTAGCAGGCTGGCAGTGTGAACTCAGTCATCAGGAAAGCTGCTCTTTCATTCAGGAGGCAGCCTGAGCCAAATCTCCCCCGATCCAGGACCAAAGAGGTTTGGTCCTTTCCAGCTTGCAGGACCATTGCAGCTGGCACAGGCTCCTGTTCCCAGTGTCTCATTCGTGTAGTGCACTGGAGGACTACATTGGTGCTTTGGAGCTTAGCCTTTCTCAGAAAACTAGTGAAATATTGTGCTGTGCATGCTTAAATTCCCTCCCCTTCATGAAACCCACCTTCCCCTGAGATTGGGAGTGGATGCAAGAAGGAGATCTGTATTTTTCCAATTGAACCCTGCTTGGCTTAGACCTCCGAGTTGAGCAGGTTTTAATAAAAGGAGATGGATGGGATCATCCCCTTGGGTGCTATTAGTCCTGTAGTCCCCCATGGCCTGCATGGGCCAGGGGTCCTGCATGCAGGGACAGGGATAGTTAATACCAGAAGCTCCAGGTGATACCTGCAGGACTTGGAGGCTTTACCTCAGTCCTGGTGAGAAAGATGGCATTTGCCTTTGCATTCCAAAATGTGTGCTGATCCTTTTGCAGGTTTTTTTGTAAACTGCATGTGGACTGTGGCTCTGCTGAACTGGTATGTTACATCTTGGGTTGTCTTGTGTCATTTATATGTGCTGGAAAATATACTGAACCCCCAGGAAAAAATAGACCAGAGTTGGACTGATGCACACTTAGACTAGACCCTAACTAGCGCTGGTGAGGTTTAGTGCTGCCCAGGCCAGCCTAATGGCACAGCAGCATTAGGGGGGATAGTTCGGGACTTGCTCTCAAGCTGTTCCTAAGTGTTCTGATCCGTGAGGTGTGTTTTGATCTCGGAGAAGTGAGTGGGGAGGTGAAATCTCTTCAGCAAATAATAGGCCTTGTGTGCTGAAATCTGCCTTGCTGACGTCTTGATCTTATTCCACCACTTCTGATCAGCACAGTTGAAAACTCATTCTTGTTTTGCAAGTGTGAACACAATGTCGTTGCCTGTGTTTACAAGTGATGGTGGAAAGAGCTGTGTGCAGCAGCAAGGGGGATTTTAGCACGTTTGCAGGAGGAATTTCACGGATCTCCCAGTGTTGCTGCTGTGGAAGTTCATTTTTTTGAGGGAGACAGAAAGTTCTGTCCACAACTACAGGACTGGAAAAATAAACATGCCTGTAGTAAAGCAGCGGATCTCATTTAGCTGCAGAAAGGTTGGTTAATGGAAAAACAACTTCTTTTTTAGGTGCTCTGTTGTTTTCTCCATGAATTTGGGTGTCTAATACCCTCTTGCCACCTGGCACACTGCTAAGTGGTCCCTAAATCTGGGAGTTCATGAAGTGATGGCTTTGCTACTGGCGACAGATGAAAAACTAAGTAATGCTATGCTCTGCTCCCCCAAATTAAGTATTTCTATCTTCAAAAGAGTAGCCCTACTCTCCCAATTTTAAAGAAAGCTTTTCAGATGCTGTTGTGCTGCAAACAGGGACATATTTGTGGTGTGTTTGAATAGCACGATGCATGTGAGGAACTCTAGACCATACCTTAACACACGCGTCCCCAAGGTAAAGCTGCAGGAGAAGCTGTACGGCCGTGGGATTGCATCACATTATATACGTGCATGTGATTTTTCTGGCCCTGCAAGCTTCCTGGTCTTCTGTGCTTGGGAAAGTTACTCTGCGAGAAGATAGATATCAATAATGCCATTAGCTCCAGGTAGGCTTTCCTTGAATTTGCAGGGTTGTAAGTGAAGGTGAATTCTGCAGATGCTGAGGTTAGCAGGGTGGTTCTGATTGCAAGGAAGTCCTCTCAGCAGCTCTCCAGAAATATGGGGTGGGTTTTTTAACAAAAAAAAAAATATATGTATGTATATAAAAGTGGGGGGAAAAAAGCCTGTGCATTGCTCTGTGTGGGCTGCTTTGGTTATGCAGTGACAGTGGTGTGACAAGCAGAATACAGCAAAGATGCAGTAAGGGTTTCTCTCAGCCTGCTTCCCTGCAGGAGCCTAGCGCTGACTTTCTTGAAACAGAAGTATTAGAGTAAAGCTAAAGCGTTGGGAGGCAGGGAAAGATTTTGATTTATGCACTAGTAGGGTCTGTTCGATCTTTGGTCTGCCTTGTTCTCTTGTTTTCTGTCTGCGTTGCTTATTTTCGTCTCCCTGGGTACTTCTCCCAAGACTTCTTAGCTCATTTGTGTTTAATCTTCCCGATTTGTCTACAGCCTCGGTTGCTCTAATCTCTGCAGGTCACTGTGTAGTTTGCATGTTTGTTACTCTTTGGCTGTTTGCTGCGATCAGCACATTTGATCATGGTTGAATTTACATCAAAGAAACACCTGACAAAGAGGCAAGCCTGATAATGGGCTCTAGTTTCTTCTCAGCAACCCAAGCAGGTAGAGGAGGATGAGGGAGCGCTGGCAGGATCACAAGGGAGTTCATGCTCTACTTTCAACGCGGTTCGCTTTGCTCTCCTGCCTGGCAGAGCACTGCAGACCCCGCTGCTGCTGTACGCTCCCCAAAAATAGAGCTGGAAAAGAGGAAAACAAGACAGCGGTAGGCCTTGCTCTTCTCCTGCAGAACAAACCCACACCGGGGAAATTCTAATTAACTAGAGACGGGGAGGAAAAGGTTTTCCTGAAGTTGCTCTTGTAGATGCAGAAGTGCAGCTTGTGAATTGCAGGTGCCCTTTCCCTGCAAGGAGAGTTGGTTCAAATGCCGGGGCCAAGAGAGATCCTGCATCCACACTGTGATTGTCGCCTGCTGCTTCGAAGCTCGTCAAAGAAGAGGCTGATAAAATCAAGAGTGGCTTCTCTAGCAAAACACTTCAACTTAAGTGTCTAAATAGGGATTTTGCATTTACTTTTGTTTGTATAATTTATGCTACCCAGACCGTTTACCACTTTCCATTAGGAGCTGATTTCATATAATGATCACATATAGTTACCTACAGTTATACACACATACCAATAGATACATAGATATGTGTGACATTTGGTGCAGTTGGGATTATTCCGTGAGGTACTGGATGCAATTCAGGTAGGTGCCAGGGTCTGGTACAGAGATATCTCATGGGTGCCCTGCTCAGGGTTTTGCAGCACGTGGGAGCGGCTCATTTTCAGTGTCACAGAGGTGTTTGGGGTGCTTACAGAACATCAGCCTCTGGCCCTGTTGTGCTCATAGCCAGCTGTCCAGGGATTAAAAGTGCTACTTCAAAAATAATAAATCGAACCTACCTGCAGTGTTATGAAGGGACTCCAGTATTCAAATCAACTCATAATAAATGGAGGTACTGGCTCATTAAATATTGCTTTGGAGTTTGTCCTTGGAAGGCTGCATTTTCATAGTGTAATTGTGATTTGAGATGGTCCAAGTTCTGCTTTGTGTTGTAGTGGTGTTCTTTATTTATATTTTCTTTTTCTTCCAAGGATTTCTCTGGGTTCAAAGCCACTTTCAGCTGTGAGCTGTTAAAACAATTGCCAGCAAACTGTTGCTGCCCATCCTTGTTTGTTTATGAAATGGAAAAAACACTTTTATTTTGTTTTCTACTGTTTTAAAACCAGGCTTGGGTGTGACATTTGGAATATCCGCCCTTTGCTTTCTACCATTTCCAGTGAGGAGCACGACGGGATGTCCGGAAGCTGTGAATTACGAAGGCAGGCAGTGCTAAAGCCCGGCTTAATTTAAAAATACAGCAGGTAGAAAAACACATCACCTCACTCCCGCTTCTTCCCTGTCACACAAAATAATTGCATTCTGAATGAAAATATGGAGAAATCTGGATAAACCCCATCTATTGCTTTGGTCCCACGTGAAAGGCTCCACTCCTGTCCCAGCTGGCCTGCCTGTGTCCCCACTCGAGGTATCACAGCCATCCAGCAGCCTGGATTAAACTCCCAGAAAAGGGCAAAACAGGAGGGGTGAGGCCATCCTGCTTTCTAGGAGTGTGCATGGATGGATGGACAGACAGACAGATGTTAGATGCCTTCTCCACCTTTGTATCCCAAGGGTTTAACTCCTGCCTGCCCTGGGTCCTGCTGCAGAGGTAGATGCCGCTCCAGAGCACAAATAAAGCAGAGCCTTCAAATAAAACAAATCAGGGAAACGAAATTAGAACCTCACTGCGGCGTGGCGTTCAATACTTGAATTGCGTTAGTCTGAGTGGAAAGTCAGAAAACCTGCATCCCAGCGATTAAAAATAACGCTGCCTTAATGAGAGCAGCGAGAGCGCCTGCCATTTGTTGGTCTGCAGGAGAAAAGCAGAAACACGCTGAAAAATTGGCTCACAATAGCCGTTGCTGTATCATAATCTCCTGGTTCTGTTCTTGCCTTGCTAATAAGAAGTAAGACTAATTTAATTTTTACAACATCCCAAATCTGTGGCTATACGATTCACAGACTTAATAAGATTCTCCTGCCAAGCCAAGAAGAGCTTAGTGGTTTTTAGCTTACTTTCTTCTTCTGGGTTTCAGTTTCGGGACATTTGTACAGTGGCTGAGGCCTTTTTTCTTTTAAACCTGTATTTCATCAGGATTACTAATGTCTCTGCTTAAGTTATTGTAGGTGTAAATTGGTTTTGTGGGAGCTGGGCAAAATCTTGAGCAAAAAAGGCAAATTTTGACAAAATGAAAACATTTAATGAGTTGTTTTGATTTGCCAAACTTTTTAAGGGGGGGTGGGGAGGAACCTATTTTGTTTCAGCATTTTCCAAATGAAAGGCTTTGAAATTTTTTCCTCTTTGAAGCAACTTTTCGTTTTGAATGATCTTCAGAGGTAACTTTTGTAAAGGGCTGAAGAGTCAAAGTGAAACTTTTGTTTCAGTCGACCCCAAATGGTTATTTTGTTTTTGAACCTTTTTTTCAGGATTGCCAGCGAACCGAAAAATCAGTTATTCACCCAGCTTTATATACCATATACTGATAGAAACTTCAGAGCACCCCAGTGACTGTTTATGTAGTGCAGCTGCCGCTAAGCCGTCCATTTATACGTTGATAAATTATTATGCTTCTCAGGGTTGCGTGAGATAGTAAACCATGAGTAAGTAACCCTCCCCAGGGTTAACAAGGAGGCAATGCTTTACAAAATACATTTCTAACTTTATTCCCATTGTGTGGCAGGTATTAACTTTGGCTGATGTACAGTTGCAGGACCTGTTTTGTGCAGAAGACACAAGTTAACCTCTTTGGAGACTTGGCTGTGTTAGGAGAAGGCGTCGCGTTAGGAACTGTTTTAAAGCAGCAGGAGTTGAGCTCGGCTTTGGGGATAGCTGTACTGCAAAAAGATGGGTATAATAATAACAATAATAATAAAAAAATAAAGTCCCTAATTTCAGGGTTAACCACAGTTAAAAACCACACTTTAAATGTGCTTGTCCTATGGTTACACTGGGCAATAGATTATATATCAGATGAAGCTATTTATTTAAAACTGGTTGTTTTAACCCATTTCAGCAGGAGGCGTTCTCCCTGTATAAAGATTTGTCTGCAGAGGGCATTCTGGAACAACAGGGCCTAATTGCCAGTCTTACTGAAGCTGATGGCAAAAAAGTTTAGATTAATTCCTGCAGAACAGACACCGTAACCAGAAATTGTTGGGTC
Organism: Columba livia; assembly: GCF_036013475.1. Classification (NCBI taxonomy): domain Eukaryota; kingdom Metazoa; phylum Chordata; class Aves; order Columbiformes; family Columbidae; genus Columba; species Columba livia. Next base: position 112,239,461 of record NC_088604.1, read on the forward strand.
TTCTCCCCTGGTACGGATTGCAAGTCTGCTGGAGAGAGGGAAGTCGCAATGAATAGGTTCTTCTTGCTGTTCCTCTTAAATCTTAATTTAAGCTTAAATCTTGATATTTCTCAGTTGAAGGCCTTTAGCATTTAGAGTGGCACAAGTAAACGGGATTGGCGTGTTAACTGCTCCTGAGGCTGCAGTTTTCCTTCATGCCGCTGTCCCACCAAGGATTTACCAGCCAGCCGGGGTGCATTCCAGCACCCAGCCGGAAGGCATAAAGCCAGGCTTAGCTAGGTGCTGGTGTTGGGCAGGCTGGAGCCGCCGTGCACGCTCTGAACCTGGCAAGCAGGGCCAGGAAGGCACCAGCTAGGCGGGGGTTAACTCGAGAGGGGCACTCTTTATTTTTAAATTACTATTTTTTTATCGCTTTGGACAGCACTGATCCTGGCTCAAGGTCAAAGCACAAACGAAGTCAGTGGGAGCCGAGCAGATTCACTACCCCCAGGACTAGCCTGTGGACTGTGGAAAGGTCAGTTCTTCCCTGGTCTCATTCACTTCATCCCCAACACCTCCTCTGCTCCTGGAGACCTGGTTTTTAGGCTCCCTTTGCTCTGCAGGTGCCAGGTCCAGCCTGGAGGCAGCGGCAGCCGTGGCGGGGGGAAGGTCGTGGCAGGAGCATGGAGCGTGGGAGGAGAGGCAGGAATAGGAGTTTCTGGCAGGAGGGAGCAAGCTGGGACTTGTTGAGCTCACCCCCAGGGCCAGGTCGGAGAGCCATCCCTCCTGCCCGGCACGTTTCTCTCCCCATCTCCCCCACTCCTTCACCAGGATTACACAGTCCCGGGGTGTCTTTGCTTTCGGGTGTGGGACTTAAAACTGGTTAAACCGATCCGTAGTGGATGATTCACGGGATCCGTTTCGGCCCTCGCTTGGTTCCCGCAGCGTCTGTCAGCAGCTTGCAATTTTTACAGGCGTGCTGGATGTTGTTCTGTATCGCTGCTGGCCCAGGAGCCCCCGCCATGCACCAGGCGCTGCCCCATCACACAGCGGGGATGTACAAACCGTAATCCTACTCCTTTCTGCAAGTAATTCTGCGTGTCCCGATGATCCCTGACACATTAAGCCGAGGCTTTTCAATAACAGAATTTGAGTGGCAGAGGTGATTAGGTGATTTTTTAATTTTTTTTCCTTTTGGTTGCATTAGGGTTATTCACTTAAACTGGACAAACCTAACTATCCAGAACTCAGTTTATAGCACTCCAGTGAGACTGGCAAGGCCACGCTGTGTTTGGGAAGTAATCTGTAGCACTGGAGGGATGGAGGTGGTGTTTTGAACTCTGCTTAAAGCTGCTTCTGCTCTCTATATTTGAGCTTGTTGCCAAATGGTGCAGAGGGCCATCTAAACAGGGGCATCACTCTGTGCCAACATCGCTTCTGCCAGAGCTGTTGCCTCCATCTGAGATCTCAAAATGAGCAAACTGCAAGCTCAGCTCTTTTCCAAGTCCCCTGCCCTGTTGCTTCCCTGAATCCTTTTCCTTTCCACGGCGGGAGCAACCGGCTCCCAGAGCAGCAAAATCCAGTTTTCCCTCCCTGGCTAAGGCAGCTGTGAGTCAGTGCGCTCGCGAGGTTCGTCAGCAGGAGGAACTGGTCTGGGGGGACTGTGACCGTGACGCTGTTGGAGCACGGCCAGCTCGGGCCCGTGCTGATGCTGTACCCTGGGCTTGGCTTTCTCGCAGCGTCCGATGGCAGGAGACAGAGCAGCTCCTGCTTGTGGAGGCCACTGGGATCCACAGGTAACCCCCAAAGGCTTTAGAGATCCTGGAGTTGAGTTGCTCCTGTCCTGACCTCCAAGCCCCTCCTTGGACAAGAGCTCCACAGCTGGCATCAAGCCTTGCTGCTGGAGCTGGATTATCCCGGGGCTGCGCTGGCCAAGCCCCTCTGTGGTTTTTGGGTATTGCTGCTGCTTCCATTTGAATGTATTTCCTCCTGGGGAGATGATCTGAGTCCAGAGCCCACTCTTGCTTTCATCCAGTACAAGCTGAGGAGTTACATGCAGGGCAGATGTTCCCCAAATTGAGAACAGGTGCTCCTCAGCCCTGGAATTAGAGCATTAACTTGTCTTCTCTAGCTGGGGGCAGCCATCGGTAGCAGAGTTGACCCTCAGTCCCATTCAGGGTGGCAGAAGCACCTTCTTTACGTTTGCTGGAGGTGGGAGGTGTGAAAGCAGAGTGCTGTACTGAAAAGTGGCTTCTTGAAATCAGTAGCCACTCGTGTCCATGTTCCAAGCCAGCTGCTTGGAAATGCTGCTGTCTACTAAAGCAGGCAGGACTCCAAGCCCCCCTCATCCACGGTCCCCAGGTCCGTGGGCCCTAATGCTGAATTTCTCTGGATTTTTCCCAGTGGGGTCTCCTGCTTCCCCACACCCCTCCCTTAATTTAAGGTGATATTAGGCAGATGTCTTCACCAAGCTTTCCCACCGAGAGGGCAGCCAGGGGAAGAGATGCAGACCACTAGGAGGGACAGCGCTGAAGGATTTAGGACAGGGCTGTCAAACTCATTTTCACCAGGGGCCACATCAGCCTCATGGTTGCTTTCGAAGGGCTGAATGTAATTTTAGGACTGTATAATTTATATATGGTTTAGGAGGAAACCCTTGAATGAAGGAACGTGCCACCTTGGCTGCAATGATATTAACCCCTGGCAGGCCCGAGGCAGGAAAAAGGCAGCGGTAAGTGATGACATGAGGGCAGAGGGAAGGGGGTTTCACCCCTCTGTGCCTCCCACCCCAGTGCAGACCCCCCAGCAGGCAGGAGCCGGCAGCCGTAGCTGCCTGCCCACCTCAGCTCTGCCGGGGAACTGCGAGTGAGACAATAAACACTGTTTGGAGCAGCCTGAAAATCCCTTCCCCACACAAGGCAGCACGCAAAGAAACTGAGAGTGATGTTTCAGTATTGTCCTGTAGCAAACTTCGGGATTTTGTGGCTTTTTCCCCCCTCCTCTCTCTAATAAGTGCAAAGCTTGGTGCAAGCTTAAAATCCATGTCGTTCCCACTCACACCAGGAAGGGAGAAGCAAAGGCAGCGAGTAACAAAGGCTGTAGGACAAACTGCACAAGGGAGAGAAAGCAAGGGGAGGAACAGGAGGAGGGGGAGGAAGCCCAGTGAATAGGGGGAAAAGGAGAGGAAACGTGAGCGGAAATAGTCTGGGGAGAGTAGCATGAGGTGGGTAAGGCAGGGCCAGAAGAATGGAAGGAAATCCTTGCAGAAACGGGCAATTTAAAACCTGTTCCTTCTGTGCCCTGTGATGTGCCTTCCCTGGCAGATGCTCTAGATCTGGAGATGTTTGGGGAGGAGCTGCCTGGCTTTGGGGTACATGTCGGTTGGAAATGGGGATCCCGAGAGGACCAGAAACTTCCCTGCCCATGAACCCAGAACACCTGGTGTACCTGGAGCATTGTCCCTTCCTGCTGCTGCGATCCATAGGGACACTGGCTCCTGGTCTCACAGATCTTTCCCCCTCCCCGGCCATCTCGTTATTTGGAGGAGAGGGGGAGTGGGAGGAAAAACCCATGATCTTGCTGGCCTGCTGCCAGTTGCTAAGGCAGTTTCTTCAAAAGAGAGAGGAGCTGTGGAAGGAGGGAGCTGCCTGGAGAGGAGGCAGATGATGCACACCATAAACCTGCAGCCACCAGCAATGGAGGCAAAAGGGACTGTGGGCTCAGCTGGAGTGGAGGTGGAGGAGCCCAGAGGAAAGGGGTGAAGTGGAAGGGGTGACGAGAAACAGCTCTGCCGTGGAGCCAGCATCCCTACAGACCTGGCTCAGCTGATCAATTAGCTGTGGTTCAGAACAGCTCTACGAGGCACTGCCTGTGGCTGGAGGCGTTTTGTTGGTTTTTTTTCAATGGCTTTACCCCTCTGTGGTTTCTCCGGCGAGTATGAGATGGTCCAGGGAAGCCAGCTCTGCTGTGCAGGCTGGGCTGGGCTGGGGGCCACTGCTGTTGCCAACAAGGGGAGGAATGCATGTCTCTCCTGCCTGGGTTGGACACCAGGTTGGAGGCAGGGAGCGTTATCCCTCCCAGACAAGGGCACCAGGAGCAAGTGCCTTTTGCTGCCCCTCCTTGCCTCAGTGCTGCGTTCGAGTGTGTTTTTGTCCACATGGCACATGCTTGAGCAAGGTTTATGAAAGCCAGTGACTCTGCCTGGCTGCGACACTCCACTCTTAGTGGCTGTCATCAGCTGTGGAGTTGCCACACTGGCTCAACGTGATACGGAGCAGCAGCAGAGCCGAATGCAGAGCTGGGCCAGCTCCAGGCCATCGCTCTCAGCAAGGAGCTGCTGCTCTGTGCTGAGGTGGCTCCTCTGCCTGGAGACCCCACTCCTGGGACACATCAGCCGATGCATCTGGGAGAGGGAGGGACTGTCCCTCAGTCCTGAGGGCACCCCACACTTCTGTCACCCCAAGAAACAAGGTAAGTAAGTGTTCTCCTCTGTGGCGTCAGTATGAGATACCTCAGGCCTGAACCTCGTCCACTGCAGACCCCAAACCTGCTTTCTCGTGCCCCCGCATAGGCGAGCTCAGAGCAGGGGCTGTTTGTGGAGAGGTGCCTGGCAGCTGGGGAGCCCTCCGGCCCAGAGCAGGTACGAGAGGGAGGTGCAGCTCACCAGCTCCGTGCACAGGTACCCCATTTAAAAAGTCCAGAGCAAGGGCTTGGTCTTGCTGAACTGGGAAACTAAAAGGTTGGAGCAGGTGGGAAGTCACTCACACAAGAAAGGGGTAAGCGGGGCTCCGCCTGCAGCCATGGCCTTTTGGGCTGGAGGTATATCTTACTAACGAGTCCCAAGTGAGAAAACAAGATCTTAAAAGGTAGGTGGCAGCAAAACTGGAGCACCTTTAGGAACCCAACAGTGGCATCTCCGCATGTCCTGCGTGAGGCTGATGCAGGGACGACTGGAAATGTCTGTAGGGGAGATGGCAGTCGTTTGGTGCAGGGTGAGCACCGTAGTAGCCTTGGAAGGCAGGGAGCTGCTGGGGAAAGCGTTTGCACCACAGTCCCGGTTGTGTTTCACCCCTTTGAGCTTGCTGAGCAGACAGAAATTCAATCCCTGGGCTGGCTTTAATTCTTGCACTTCTCCTTTCTTTGCGTTTCTTGTGCCTCGTGTCCCCGCAGCCATTTGTCCCCGAGCGGCAGCTGGTGCGCAGGGCTCTGTGCCGCGCCGGTAACATGAGCCAGTTCGCTGCAGCCGAGATGCTATGTGCGGCATGTCGGGACAGGGAAAACTTGCCACTTTTCTGTCTGGTTTTTGGTTCGCCGTAAATGCAAAATGGAGCAGTCGTGTTTCTATGGGTGTGGGAGGCCGGGTGAAGTGTGCGCTGGGGGGGCGGGAGGGGGGTGACTCATGCACTGTACACCACAGCCGGGGCCAGCCCAAACCGGGGCCAGCCCCAGCGGCTCTCCCCGGCTACACTCACTCGCTGCTTTATCGACACAAAAGGCTTGAGCCAAAGGCAGGGGCGAGATCTCCCTCCTGGCTGGCCCTGGAAGCAAACACCAGTCACCTGAGGTGGGGGGACAGCACTGGTCAGTGAAGCAGCGATTTGAGGTATCAGGTGTTTCCTGCTGCGATTTAGTGCCCCGAAGGACAGTGTTGTATCTATTAAAAGCAGAGGGATCGCGCTCCCGGCTGGCCCAGCGGCACCCGCTGAGCTGCAAACACAGCCCAGCGCAGCGTCCTCAGCATCCTCACAGCCCAACAACAGCCACTGAAGGATGCGGCCACCGAGGGCGCGCGTCGGTGTCGGGGACAAGAGCCCCACACCAAGAACAGGCCTCGCACAAGGTGACTTTTGTTCTGTCCCCAACTTGTCCCCTGTCCCCTGCAGGTGAGACCCTCGCAGGCTGCTGACTTGTGGGGTCCATCTCTCCCTTACCGTCCTGTTTTGTGGAGGAAAAGAACAAAGCCAGGTTTTATTTTTAATTGTTTATTGTATAATATAAAACTACAAAAGTAAGACTGCTCATTTCCATGTACATTTGTCCAATTGGTTTTTGATTACAGCCCATACCTACAAGTGAATACAGTAATCTGGTTTCAGATGTATATGTCTGTAATATTGCATAGAAAAGGCACAGCTCTAAGGTCTGTGGGAGGGGAGGGGAAATACAGCCTTTTTTCTTATTTTTTTCCATATTTTTTCCTTTTTTTTTTCTTTTTTTTTTTCTTTTTTTTTTTACAATAACAAGCCCTGTTCAAACAACCATGCACTGAACATGTCACACTATTTACACCTTTTCCAGAATTTGGCCTTTACAGGCGCTAGTACGGATTACGCTCAGAACTAGATAGGAGTTGAGGTTGGGATTTTTATCTGCAATGTGTGTTTTCAAAGAGGTTCCAGAGCTTACATGAGGCTAATTTTCAGGAAAAAGAAAAAGTGCTTATAAAAATAAGTAATTTATTCAAAAATGTTCAGTCTCATTAATTAATAGAAGCACTGAAAGCGACTTGCACAGAAGCAGGATACTGAAACCTGATGGAGGGAAGAAAAATAAAAACAAACCCTAAACCAAAACCAGAAGAAACCCTGTAACAAATTTCACAATATGCCAGACTGAATTAAACCGTTTGCCAGACAGGGCCCATTACGATTTACTCAATTTAATGGTGCTAAGAGTGTAAACTTTGGATTCAAAACGCATTGGTTTTAAACAACCCAGGTTATTACCACACAGCGTTGAGGAAAAAACAAATCACCTTTCACAAGGTCCAAATTTATTCTTCCAGTGATTGCTTCAGAGGGCGGCTTTACTGCCTTGCTGCTCTGGAGGCCTCAAGGAAGGTGCCAGATGGATGCATCAGAACATGATGCTGCTCAAGATGTTCTCCTGAAGTTCCCCTTCCTTTGGACAGGGTTGTGGGGTCCCGCTGGGCTCTGGAAGGGACCTGTGGTGGCCAAGGACCAGGTGGAGGGACACACAGACCAGTGCAGGGAGTTGGAACCCCCCGCAAAGTGTGCTCCTGACTTCCTGCCTGGCCTTACCTTCTGGTGATGAGGTGGTGTCAGCTCTGTCGTCACAACTTCAGGGGCTGGAGGTGACACCCTGCAACCTTACTCAGCCCTCCAGCCCCAGGCTGGGCTTCCCGTGTGTGTTTAAAAACGTTAAATAAAAATTAAAAAATCACCTTTTTCAAACATTTAGGCGGCCAGCAGGCTGGAGGCCATTGCGTTTGCTCCTGGCTCTGGTCGCAGATTCCAGCAGAGCGCCAGGGGAGGCCCTGTCTCGAGAAGCTGACAGGGTTAGGAGCCGGACTAGGACTGATTTTGAACACAAAACTGCCCCTTTCCATACCTTCTTTTGCATATTTCAAACAACCAGACCCATATTAGAAAAAAAGGGAGGGAGAGGAGGGGAGGTCATGTGAACCATGCATATCCTGACTGGAACTCAATTCATTTTTCTCTGAATCTGGCTCCCATACCCTTTTTCATACAGATTTACATTCCTACAAGAGAATACATTCCTACCATACATTCTGTACATGTTACAATCCAGATGTTGTTAGCTTCACAATAAAATAAATATATTTACAGAAGAAAAAAAAAAAGAATAAATAATTTATGAAAAACAAAACAAAAAAAAAAATCACTTCAAATCCAAAGCTCTTATTCTGCTCCCATCTTGTCACTTCATTGCACATTTAATGTCAATCTCCACCCCTGGCGCAGGTCTCGGAGAAATGCCACGTGTGGCTGGGCGAAGGCCACGCTGGTGACACTGAGTGACGGTGAGGGGACAAAGCCACAGCGGGGCCCTTCTGCCGCCATTCCAGACCAGCACCACTTGCTGTTGGGAACGTTTGTGTCCCATGGGATTCCCGTACGGCCGCTGCCCTGGGACACGCACCCAGGATACACAGACAGAGTCTTCCCAGGGGTAAAGGGGATTTAGAGCTCATCTCCTGTTCTGCAGATACAAAAACTTCAACTAATCCCACTTAAGAGCGTAGCTCTCCAAAAATGGCATTGATGTGAACTTTTCCTTAGCATACAGTATTTGTTTAAATGCATTAATTTCCCCCCCCCCCCCCCCCCCAAAAAAAGAAAAGGGCATCTCCAGCATACTGCAAATGAGTTTTTAACCATGGTAAGGCAAGCGTTTACCAAGTTACCATGTGAAACTGCTGATGTTACCGTGTGCGGACAGACACACAAACATCTTTCCGCTTACAAGAGCGCAGGGCTGCTGGTTTTCCTACGAGGATCGAGCAACGTCCCGTCACTGCTGGGGTGAGATGGAGCAGCCCCCTCCTCCCCACCCCCTGCTTCTGATGGTCCCTTAAAGCTACACTTGGTCAATGGTTTTCTGTTTGAAGCAATGATTTTTTAAAAATTTATTATTATTATCTTTTTAATCTGTTTAAGGAAACAACTGCAAATCCATCAGCATCCTGCTGCTTCACTGAGTTCAGCTTGGAAAAGAAAAAATAAGGAAACAAACCCACTCCCTGGGCCTGGTCCCCCCTCCCTCCCCCAGCCCCACGTCTCACCCTGGCAGATGAATTAGGAGCCAGAAGCGCATTTCGTAATTGTACATGATGCATTTCATTTCGATGAGGAGTTCCTTCATTGCAAAAGACGTATTTGCTTTTATACTGTGTCTGTGTGCCTATCTATGTTACATCTCTCTAGCTACATACTAATAAATATATATATATATGGCCCGTTTTAAAGTGCCAATTTATAAAAAGCTGCCTCCTGAAATAAAAGGCAGACAAGACCCAATTTCATCCATGACAAGAAGGGAGCAGAACTGACTGAATATTGCCAAATGACGTAAAACATAATTTAAAATTTCTTAAATAAATATAAAAGTTATTCCTAAAGAAGCCATAGGCATGTCAACAATATAGGTTGTAACCGGCGCTCAACAGCTAAAGTACCATTGAAAAGAAACTAAAATGCCATAGCAACTTCAGCAATAGGCATGATACATTGCAAATATTTTTTTTTTTCTTTTTTAAATTAAATGTACACCACAATGAACTTAAAAAATGCTATTGGTGCAGTAATGAGAAGACTTCTCAGGCGTTACGGGGAACGGGACCATGCATAGAAAGCTGTGTCTGTATATTCGTTGTAGAACAGGTCTATAAAGCGTAAAGCAGGTAACACAGTTGATACAAGAAACCAACCCTATACGAGATGCCAAGTGATGTAACACGACTAGCTCCAGTTTCCACAGCAATGGATTTTAAAGCGAGTCCATCCAGTGCAGGTCAGAGATGAGCTTCACTGCAGTAATACTGAAGTTGCCATTTTTTCAGCACTTAGCACAGCGAGGTGGGGGAGACGCGAGGAGAAATGCTCCAAGAAAGGCGCGTGGCCGCTGTCACGGCTCCCGCCCGCCCGCACACGCGCCCGTCGGGAGGGAAGGTTGACACGAGAGGTTGGTTCTGGGTGAGTGATGGGCACGTCCCCCCTCAGAACCCTTCCCAGGAGCTGGGGGTGAAGCGCTGATCCACACCGCTCCACGTCGCGCGGGATGGACGGGCCCGGGGACCCCTGCCCGGCGCTGGGACGCTGCAGCCGCGGTGGCACTTGGGACCTCTTGGGGTGAAGTTCCACAACTGTTTCCTGCCAACTGCTTCACGTAGGTGTTGGAAAAGGACATGGCTCTAAGTTTCAGGAATCACAGTAGTGTGCAGTGGGTACAGCAGGGAGCAAACACTTGTGAAACTCCTACAGAAGCAGCTCCCAGCCCTTTCTTAAAGCACTTTTTTGTTTGTTTGTTTGTTTGTTTGCACTCAGGGAAACCGACTGCAGGCTTATTTGATCCAATTTTCTCTTTGCACCATACACATATAAAACATTACAACTCTGTATAAAAGTACAAGTGGTTCTTGTACATCTGAATTATGCAGGAACTATGTGAGCAAATCCTATCAAAATAGCTATTTTTTGTGTGTATAAACAGCATTTGTTTTTTAGAAAAAACAATATCATAAACTGCAGAATCTGTACAAAAATATAAAATAAATTTGGGCAGCAGTTTCTAAACAGCCATGTAAATGCAACACTTAAAGAGGAGCAGGTTAATGCCTCCAAAAGGCTGAATTGCTAAGTCAACCTATACAGGGCTAAAATGGTATTGAGATTATCTAAATAATAAAATTTTTTACCTCTTGCAATAAAACTTATAGAAAAAATAGACAAATATGCACATGCAATTTACAGCTTTCCCCAACATAATCCTTGTGCTTAGCTTTTACTTTTTTTTTTTTTACTTTTTTTTTTGTAATAACATAACATTGTCTACAATACATATTCTTTTCCTATACCAGGATATTCAGTCTTCCTTGAGGAACCACTTTAAAAAAAATACATTAGAAGTGGTCATACATGGATGAAGGCACTCCAACTCTGCTCGAAGCAAAAACTAGTGTGATCCTTTTCTTTTCAAAAAAGGCAAGCAAGGACGCATGCACAGTGCTGTGAATTGGGGGTGGGAGGGACTACGGAAATACTACCAAGTGTATACTACCAAGTACTGGTATTTAAAATTAAAAAAAAAAAAAAAAAAAAGGTTGCTATATTTCTATATTTTAAGACCCAACAAGCACCTCCATGATGTGATCCAGTTCTGTGAGGTCCATTTTGAAAGGCTGATTTGGAGTTACTGGTTGACTGCTGTACGGAGCCAGAGTTTTTAGGAGCTCATCTGCTGAGACAGGAGCCATTTTTGAGGCAGCCCCCGTGGCAGATGTGCAGGGGTCAAAATCATACATGGACGTATCAATGTCAGCAAATAGGATATCATCCAGGGTCAAGTCTGTGAGGAAACCTGTGGAAGTTGTTATCTCAAAGTTGCCGGGTAGCGAGTCCATGAGTTTCGAGTCGGCCGTTCTGCTATCGGGGAAGCCCTCGGGCTTCTGAACACCGGACTCGCTGGGGTGGTCTTTAGAGTCATCGGCTGCTGTTTCGGCTGCTACTGCCTCTGCGGAGGTAGGTGCTGGACAAAGCTCCTCGATTTCATCCAAGGCTGAGGAGAAGCTGTCCTTTACTGGTTGGAGAGCAGGAGGTGGTGGTTTCGTCGGACCATCATGCTGGACAGTCGGGGAAGTGCAAAAAGTGTCGTCCTCGAGCAAAGAGGCCGGGGTGAGGCAGGACTCCAGGGGCGTAGTGCTTATGAAGTCGGCGGGGAGAAGGGGCTGGGAGGCGAGATGGCTGAACGCCGGCTGGGCCTCGCGGAAGTTGTCGCTGAGAGGGTCGGCGGGCTGCGAAGCGGTGACGAACACGGGCCTCAAGCTGCCTTCTTGTTTGAGCTCTTCCTGGATTCGCCTCAGCATGTTGTTGATTAAAACTGTCTTTTGCAAGCTCGGCTCGGTTAATGGCCTGTGGTTATAGAGTTTCATAAGGGAAATGTTGAAGATAGTCTGACGCTGTAAGGTGTAAGACACCTTAGAGGGACCATCAGTGGGAGATACCACTTTGCCTTCCAACCCATCTTCATGCTCGTCAAACTTCCGCTTTCCTCCTTTCCCCAACATATATCTGAAAGCAAAGAGAAGAGGCTGATGAAGCCGGCAAAGCCTAGAACCTGTTCTTCCCGCCTCAATCATCACCCCCAATCCACCATCTCCCTTGCACAGGTGTTTTGGACAGACTGGCCACTCTGTCCCCTCCTTGCTCACCCCAAACAGTCACGAGTGGAAATCTGCCCACGTAAGTAACTCACTCCAGGCCCACGGCAGAAGGATGACGAGGCAGAAGCCGCCTTAATGCAGTGCTCTGGTCCGCTGTGCTCAAGCACAGCTACATTGGCAAATTCCAAGCAGGAATTCACGTAAAACTCAAGCCCTTGCACCCCTGGCGGCAAATTTCACTGTTGCATATGTCAAGTGTATGGTTCCCAAATATCTGTGCATTAGGTGGACAAGCTACAGATACTATTTAAACGTTCCTTTAAATTTCCTGACTGACGCAGTACTATGTCTGGCAATACAGATATAATACGGCAAAGTTCCAGCAACTAATCACCTTTTTTTATTTGAAAGTGTGTTCACAGGGGGAAGGGCAGCGAGGCTCAAGCAACTGTATATGGAAACAAAGCTCATGAAGTCAGGAGATTCAACCCTCTGGCACACCAGCATATATGCATATCTGACCTCGTGGGTTTATTTAACTGATCACATAAAGACTGAACTACTAGAGCAGGAAATTCAATTATTACACTCAGAATCAGATAAATTACAGATGAAGAAGATCCATCAGGTCTTTCAGTCTAATCTCCAAGACCATTCTCTGCACTGCACTCTGCTGCTGCAGCCAGGGCCTTTGATCCTGACAGTGCTTGGCTCCCCATCTGAGGATGGGGACATCTGCCTAGGAAAGCTCCAAAGGAGTTTGCTGTCTCCTGAAGCGTTCAGCACATCCCGCTCCAGGAACCAGGCCCCCAGCAACATCCCCAGCCCCACACCCTGAATCCACATGGGAGCAGGGCCTGACCCTTGCACTAGGGGAGGATGTGATGCATCCCCCCTGCGCCGCATCCCCACCTGCACATGCCCCCTTGTGCTGCATCTCCCCCTGCTCTTCTGGATATGGGAAGCATTTTCACAAGGCAGTGTTTGAAATCTTTCAACTTCTGCCTGGCTAAGGCGATGCCAGCAGCCTTTGCCTCCTCTGGTAACAGTTCCAGGAGCCTGCCAGCCACAGCAGAAAAGCTTTTGCACCAGAGCAAGGATGCATCACTCCAGATGCACCGTTTGTAATTCGCTTCTCCCCCATCAGAAGTGTGGTCCTCACTCAGGACTACATCTATGTCAGGTTTCATTTGAGAACAAAACAATGCCGTAGGGCTTTCTAAAGAACAAAAGTCGGCATAAATGCATGTGATTTTCTCCTGGTCAGATGGCAGATTTTGAAGACGGAAACAAAGGGAATTTTATCAAACTTGCCCTGCGTCATAAATCATTTTTGAGCTAAGAGTAAGTAGGGCAGTTGAATCCCTGGTGCTGTCTCTTCCAGGATGTTTCAGAGCGCCTGGATATGCTCCTCTACACAGCACAGTCCCAGCCTCATTTTGTCACCATTATTTCTGTAACATGAAGATCCCTCCAAACGCAAAGGAACGAAGGAATTGCTGCGCTGTGACAGAGGCGCGACCCAACATTAGGGGGAGGGCATTAAGGTCAGAAACCCTCTGCTCCACGCCACCACCCATCTTTGGTGAACAGGCAGGGTTTGGTTTGTTGAAATATCCGTGATTAGTTGGGTGAGACAGCATGGTCGCCATGACAGGCACTTCTTTCGGTGCCTACGAGATGGCAGGTTCCCTCTGACTCTCTCCCCTGCTACCTGCATGGACTGAGTTCACCAGACAGGGTGTTCCATCACATCTACATGTAACCAAAAAGGAGCAGAGGCCATCACTACACTTGACTTGCCTTTCCAATGGGCTGCGTCAAATCAGATGAGGTAAAATCCTGCAGAGACATGGGCAGGATTGCAAAGCAGCACCCCGTGTGTCTTCCATGTCTTACGGCTGCTTGGGTTTCCTCTCACATTTTCCCAGGCAGAGTGGTGAGGTGCTGGAGCACTAATCCAGTCACCTTTTTAATAGGATCACAGCTCCCTGTTCATCCCTGCATCGCTCCCTCCTTTTAAGAAAACACTAATGAAATGGCATGAAGAAGAAAAAAAAGAAGTAGACAATGCTTTCCAGCCCCACCTACCCAGAGAGGAGCTGCAACAGGCATATAGATTTTTAACCCCAAACCTGACTCCTATCATACAAGCTTTATTATGCAGCTATTGCCTAGCTATTGTCTGCAAGACAAAACTCATCTTTCGTATTTGAGTACAATTCCCAGTTCTCCCAATGGGATCCACCCCTGTGAAATGACTGCAGCAGGCAGGTCTAACACCAATTTTATCGTCATATGCCGGTCCCCCAGTGGCTAAGAACTTGCAAACATCCCAAAGAATGCCTGACAAACATTTAAAAGCAAAGAGCCCTTGAGAAGCAGGAGAGGGGGCAAAAGAAGTCAAGGTGTCAACGCAAAAAGAGCTTCAGAAAGCATTTGCTGGATGTTAAATCCAAAATCAGATTGGGTGAAGTGAGCCTCTTCTGGTTAAAAATAAGTCCCAAATCCAGATCATTTTCTAGCATATTATGCAATTAAAAAAAGAAAGGCAGTAGGGAGGGAGCAAGCTGAGCAGAGCTGAGGAACGGGCAGGCTGCCATCCAAGCTCCTTGGCCAGCTACCAGCGATCCCCGCGCCTGGAATCTCGGGTGAACAAAACCTCTGAAATTTAGCACTACTGCTGAAGTCTGGTTTTTCTCTGCTCCCTGGTGTCACTTCCATGGACTACTCCAGAGCTGTGCACGTGGGTTTGGGGTGCGAGGGGGGGTTTGCTGTTCAAGTGTTCACGACAGACACGCTTCCTTCCACTTCGGACAGACAGAGCAAAAAAGGGAGGACCGGGCTGGCAAGAATCGAAACCCCTGCCCAAGTCCAGCGCGTTTTCACAGCAGAGATGGGTTAGGAGGAGAACTAGCAGCTTTTTGTCCCTTCCTACCATCTCCTACCCCTGAAAAAAGACAGACTCTGTCCTAAAGACATACCAGTGCTCCTTCCGCAACGCTCTATTTAAAGAAGAAATTTTTAAATGGCTTGGGGACTAGGAGAGTTTTGAAGTTTGTCAGGCTCTGCGAGGAATGTATAAAAATATTCACCGCACACAGAAAACCTCCATCCCCGTGATAAAGAAAACAGCCCATTCGGGTGGCCACGCTCTGCTCCCTGCACTTGATTATTAATTGTCAAGGGACGCCAGCAGGCATTTCAAATTAACCCAATCGAGCCCATTTGCATCCAAGACTGAGGTGCTGGTAGTTAAAACATTTTTTTAAGCTGATCGGTAAAGGCTACAGGATCATCATTAGTAAACACAACTCACTACGTCATTTTCCAGGAAGCTCAGAAATGATTCAAGGTTTCCTGTATGTATGACTGTCAAGCTTTCACATCTCACTTGATCTTCACGTAGTGTGGTTCCGAGCTTGTTCTTTTAAAAGATAAAATAGATCAGGCAACTTCCAATTTCACCTACTAGCTTTTCAGCGCAGCTTTCGGTTTCCTTTTCCCCAGAAATTCTCCCTTGAGCAAGTTTAACCATTAAAGTGGCAAACAAGGATGCTACCCTAAGCAAGGAGATTTTATTCCCCAATACAGGGGGCTCAAGTGAACACCTCCAGATTCTCAGCTTTGTAGAGTTTTATTTTATCCCCTTCTCCTCTGGCATGCTAATTGGAATTGTAAAAACATTTTCCTCCAGTTTCCATAAATCACTTTGTTCATTTTAAGCAAAGCAGAGAGGCAGTAGTATCTTTTTAGGCCAACTGATAGAGTTGGTAAAAACAAGACAGGCTTTCAGGCTTGCAAGCCTTTCTCTGGATCTCCATAGAGGAATTTTATAGCTTCTGACTGCCACAGCTTCAGACAACATTGCCTGATTGTTCTTTACAGCTCACACCAAATCAAGAGTTTCATGCCTACATTAAAGAGATTGATTTTGTACATCTTAAGATACTAAACAACATTAAAAAAAAAAAGGCGCAAGCTGTACAATTCCAACATTTGATCTGGTTCAGTTCTGTACATCTCAAAAACTTTACCTCTAGCCTTTCCAGCCAAAGCTTCTGCTGGGAAAAGCTTAGAGATCGGGTTGGCCAAAGATGAGTATGACGTGAGATATACTCACACCCTCCCAAGCATCAGAGGACAGCGTTGGCCAACCAAGTCATACGGCCGTACTGGGAACAGCCAGACAACAGCAACCCACCAAAACACCAGACTGGACAGGACACACCAAAGGATCACATCCATGGACGGTCTTCTGTGCATCTATTTTGGCTGAGCAACAATCCCAGCCAGATGTATTTCTGCTGCAATTCTATCTGCCTGCCAGCAAACGTCATTTTGGGGCCAAGTGCTAAGAGCTGAGCTGTGATGTCACTTTGGTTTTGTTGTTTCAATAAAGGGTGTTTTGATATACAAGTGAGTTTTCAATGTTACTTAGGTACGTGGAACCTGAAAGCTGAAGAAAGGCAATGGAAAAACTGCATTTATTCAGGGACTGGGGTGGGAAGAGTTACTTGGAGATGTTCCCCAATTTTACCCACCAGTTGGCTCCAGCTCTGGAAGACCCAGACCCAAAAGCTGAACCATTGTTGCTCAGAAAGATTCAACTTGTGTTTTTGCCCATTTAGGGTGATTGCACGCGCCTCAGAGCCAGAGAAACCCCAGCACTGTCTGGCAGTTGGCTTTTCTTAATTGAAAAACAAAAGTAATATATATTTTTTTCATTTGCATGCCGTTTAGCTTCCCTTTATTGGCTCTGCATGCTCTTCAGACAGAGCTGGAACAAAATGCAGTTGGGGCTCAACAGAAGAGATAATCAGCCTGGAGCGGGTGGTTCTCTGGAGTCAACCATCATTGATTAAACACAGAAAAGCTTGTGCAATGCCTGACTATGTCTCTGAGCCCACTCAGTGACGAATCCTTCACTCTCCAGAGGACAGAGGTACATACACATTGTGAGAGAAGCATTTATCGATTGTACTCAGGATGTTATACCTTGTCACTGCTGGACTGTTTCTGATGTCTTTAATAATTGGGAGTCTGGCATTGGGAAGCACTGGGTTTATAACAATGGAGGAAAATAAGTGATTTGTTATCTCACTAATAATAAAAATACCCCTTAATGTTAATTCTCAAAGGCTTTTAACAGTTTAGTTTAAAACATCTCTCAAGACTAAGGGTTCTTCCTGGAAATCAACTCCACAACCCACTAGTCCCTCCCCACTCATCAAGGCAGACAGGAGTGAAAAAACAGAAAGAGGAACCAAACATCAAGAGGGACGGCGGAAAGAGATCTTCAAGAAGTTAATTTTCACTCAGGTATTTACACCACCGTTTCAGCTGGTCATGGGGTTGAACAGCTTAATACAGTGAGGTCCACTTTTAGAACAAACGCCACATTGCTCAAAAAGGTAAAAGCATCGAACCCCAGAGTCCACAGGCAACAATTCCTCTCCACGCAGACGAAAGCCGAAGGACAGATGTGAACCACGGGACTTGTGCAAAAAGCGGAGTTTAAAGCAGGACCAGTTACGTTCTGATTTCTTGGGTAATTAAAACCACAGGAGGGAATAAAAGGAGAGAGAAGAAACAAGGCAACTTGGGGGAACTAAAAAAAAACACTACTTCACACACACACACACACACACACATGTGTACAGAAAACAAAACAAACAAACAAATACCACAAAAGCTCCCCAAAACAAGAGAGTACTAAATTTACACATTTCATGCCCAAAACCAAGTTTCCAAACCTCAGGTGTAAATGAACCTTACCAGGGCTTCTTGAAGACTCTATCCAGTACATTACGCAAGCGCTCTGTGTCACTTCTGGCACATGAAATATTATTTTCCTCTCCTCCATCCCTCACTCCTCATCCTTGAGGGTTGCATTGGTTGTATCCTGGCCCAACAGTAGTCAATGAGTGTTTTGTTACTGACTTCAGCAGGATCAGGATTTGGCATAGATAGCTGCAGGACCAAAATAAAAAGGCCTTTTGTGCCAACTGGGTTCAACTGGCAAGACAGGGCTAGATCCTCTGAGCTAGCAGAGGTGGCCCAGGCTGCCGCGAGGCATTTCAGTGCCGCTGGGTCCAGCCTGAGGGACCACCTGAACTTGTAGCCAGTCCCCATGACTTCAAAGCATCTGTCCCCTAGAGCTAGGGAGGCAAACAGGTAAGCATCTCTCTCCCCATTTTTGTTTCTGCATCCCTAAGGCCACAGCAGAGAGAGGGAGAGCAGTCGCATCTTGAGAAGACCCCTCGGGGCATGACCATAGGCTCATCTGCCACAGAACAATGTTCCTTGTACTGCAGGATCCTGGCAAAGCGGAGCAAACCTGCCCTGTGAACTGGGAGTCAGCCTGCCCTCTGAGAGTACAGGCAACCTCCTCCCGTTCAAAGCTGGAAAAGAAGGGAAACAGATGAGGGGAACACCAGTATAAATCTGGCACCCTCTCCCAGCCTCACAATAAACAAGGAAGAAAGTCAAAGAGCCCAGGTGTCGAGGTTTAAACTCCAGGACTGGAACAAATAAGTAATGGGGACTTTCAGAGCCGACAGCCACTGTGTGATGAAAATCATCCCTCCTTGAAGACTTCACCCACTGACACCGGGGTTTTTAAATCCTGGCACGGCAGCATCACTGGGAGCTAGTACAGCATGTACCACACAGTAACACACGGCTACGTTCAATATGCTGCAGCTGGCTCGCAATTTGTACGCTGATGGGTGGCGTGGGGTTGTCTGTTTTTTGGGGTTTTTCTTCCTCTTGCAAGGCTGCCTCTCGGGCTCTGATGCAGATTTTACTTGTTCAAGGGTAATGTGCCCATGTTGCCTGGCTAGAGAGGGCTCCTGACAACTGCTGCCTGCTAAGAGCTGGGTCTCACATCACACAAGTTAGAAAACAAAACCCCCAACCCTAGACAAGAGATACAGGGAACAGAGCAGTGCTGGGGTTTCTGTCCTCTCCAGACACAGTGCTCAGACATTACCTATTTACAAGGTTTATTTTCCCTGACACTTACATTTTACACTAATTCTGGCTGCCCTTTTTTTTTCTTTTAACTGGGTGAGGTTTAATAAGCACTTACAAAACTCTCCTTTAGAGCTGTATCAAAAAATTGGCCTCCTGGGTAGCTCTGTGCTTCCAGAGAGCACAGGGAATTGTTTTTATGTTTGCAAGCCTTCGCTGCAAGGCTGTCGGTGCCAGCAGTTAACTCTGGCAGGTATTTTTCACATATACTTTATAGGGCTCTAACTCTTCCCATTCTCCTGTGGTGGATGGGTGAACCTCGGCACTTCCAGAAGAAGCAGAGGCAAAGAAAGCCACTCGGCACCCTGTTGGGAAGCGCCCCACTCCCACATTTAACAAGAAAGGTGTCCCCCACACACACCTGGAAACGCACCTTTAGGCACCCACAAGTAAAGACTGGGGGCAAGCAATTAGCAAGCTGACAGTGATCTTTACTAGACCCCAGCTAAAACTGAAATAAGAGAAGAAAGCATAGTGGGTGATTTTCAGAGGCTAATCGAAGCAATAATGAGGTAGCTACTGCACAAGGAAACCTCCCGACAAACAGGAGACAAGAAATCCAAGGAAACTCGCTCTCATTCCAACAGCATCTGAAGTCACACAGTTCTTGAGGGGTTTGACGTTGGTACTCGGAGCCTGGAGTCTCCAGGTCCCTGAAGAAGTGTCCATGTTAATCAGAGAGTAAGGTGAAGCCTTCCCTAGCAAATAAGCAATGCAATTATAAAGTCAGTCAATAGTGTAACGCCAGCCAACGTGTTCCAGCGATATTTTGAAACTGTAATCTGATCCTACTGTTTCCATCCTCGTGCCTTGCCTGCTCTCCCTTGTTGCATACTGTACTATTTGAGGCCCAGAGGGCAAAGCAAGCTCTTGCTGTTTGTTAATGATCAGAAACTGCGTTTCGAGCGAGAGCTCTACGTGAGCCGCCCACGCTACTTTCTTGATAGTTTCTTAAACTTGCAGCCCATGGAAGCCCTGCTAGAAGGCTCTCTGAATAACAAAAGCAAGCAAAACAACCAAAAACACGGCTACAAACTCCACTTCTGCCTTCAGTTTCCAGCTCCTTTTTATCATGCTGAAAAAAAGGCAAAGCCGCAGTCTAAGGCAATCTCCGACTCTGCAGTGTGTTAAGTCTTGCAGGAAACATATGCTTCTATTAAATTGGAAACAGTTTCTAATGCTGTCAGTTTGCTAAATGTAACATGTTCTCTTGGAAGAAGGGGAACAGTTTTAATGTTTTTGACTAACTGCACACACCAAGCAGAGTATGTCTGATAAAGCTGGAATGGACTCCTATAAATATAGCTTATAATAAATTACTGCCTCATTAAGTAATTGTTTGGAAAAAAGAGAGCAGGTTTCTAGATTATGGGTGTGTTATTAAGGGTGTTTATAATATTAGGAATTCTATCAGGGTAGCAGAACATAATGCAAGTTTAAATCAGACGAGCACTTATTAGCTCGTTAAACCATTAAAGACTACCCTGGCAGAATTAGGTGGTGAACAAGACTGCACAGGTTCTGTGCATGGAAAGCTGGTTAGGCGGATTTCAAACCGCCTGCAAGGCTGAAGTCAAGAGCAAAAGCTCTGAGCAACTCTTGACAACTTATTTTCAGTACGAAGCAAGGGGGGTGATATAGCTTTGTAACACAGAGAAGCTAGAAAACATTTATTCAAAACAGGTTTTATTCATGTACAGGAAAGTGGAAGGGGGAAAAAAAAGAACAGGTTTGGATTGCCCAGCAGAAGTCATTTCTACCTCAAAAGGTCTCGCACAGCCAAAATGTCAGTTCTCACACGTTCTGCTTCAGACACAACTTCCCATCAGCATCCTTACAACAGTACACAGCAGATGCAAACAAGAGCCCAGCTTGCTCCTTTTCAGCCTTAAAATTGCTGATGTCACCTCAGCTCTTTGCAGGCCTGGTGCAGACATGGCCCTGCTGACCACCAACCCCAGCAGCAGCTGCTTTGAGCCAGACTAGGGTGTAGGATTCCCCCTCCTCACTACCAGGAGCTGTCTCATCGGGTTTAGTCACTGGGGGAGAGAGATTTTCAGCAAGACGGCAACGCTGCCCTCTCCTCGGGTCACCTCTGTGCCGAATCCTCTTTACAGCCTTCCCCAGGATGGCCACACGCACCATCTACTCCCAACAGTGCCCGTGCCACTGCACAGGAGCCTTCTCACTCAGGATCAGCTTGGCTGAGACTCTGGGCTTCAAAGAGCCACCCAGAAGAGCTGGGGCGAGGTTATTCCAAAATTTGTGTCTCCACGTGGCAGCGCTAAGGAAGCAGCCAGGCTTGCCAAGCGTGAATCAAATTACACTGTGCTGTGTACACACAGGCTGAGCAACTCCGCTGCCAATCTCAAAAGCTCAAGGACTGAGAGCTGCATTACACACCTGGGCATCTGTAGTAGGAAATCAGAGCTGCAGTAAATAAAACCAGGCACAGCACTAGGCCAGCTCCTCAGACTTTACTACGTGATTAGCTGATTATTCAGCAGACTCTGCTTGTTGTCACCTGAAAAATATGCAAGGGCTTCTATGCACAAGCCTCCCCAAGATCAGCCAAGAAGCTCCTCCTGCTCCACACCATGGTTTCGCTTCACAAGTCCAGCACTCCGGGCCTCTCTGGAGAGAAGCAAGAGATACCAGTGCTGCAAGGAGGACCACAGCACGATGAAATCTCCACACCGGTGGGCAAGGAGCCCACGGCACGCAGCTCCGCGCTGGGAGAACGAGGGATATCATCGCTTCAAGCCGGGGAGCAGCAGCAATTAAGGCAGCTGTGTACCGCTCCAGGGCCCAGCTCAGCCACGGGCTGACTGCTTCCATTTTTTCCTGCTGCAGAGCCGGCAGGCACTGGCACAGCAGAAGCAGTGGCTAAAAAAAGAGGCAACTTACTTGTAAATCACAATTCAAAACAATCCAAAAAACCTAGCGCGGCCAGCAGAAAGTGACACAGGCTAGCGACCAGAGTCTCCCTTTTCACTGCTAAAATGACACGCCTGCAATGACAAGATGCTCATGGTCAGACTCTAAGGGAGAATGATGAAATGGCAAGAGCGGCTATACATCCCTCCTCCATCCAATGTCGCTCTGAACAATAGATTACGGCAATATTGTGTTAGATTGTACAACACATCTCTATCTGCACACACGTGTCATGGTCTAGCTGATATTTTTAGCATACTTAGGGACTGACTACTGTAGACCCGTCTTCAGTGGATGTGTATAATTCCTGCAAAGGTTAATGAGAATTGTGCGTGCATCCAAGGGAGACGAGACCCCTTTGTGTATCATGAGAGAGTTTTTCTTGTGTATGTATAATTACTTGGATTGAATCTTTGCTTTCAAGCGTATCATGGCATCTTTTCCCCAAAGATACCTTGTTTTTCCCCCTTGTCGCAGACCCTTAATAAACACATGGGGAAAAATATACCCATGCTACTGTGGAAAGAACTGAATGGTTTGCCAAAAAGTAGGTTATTGCTCTGAAAACAGTGCTGAATAAATTATCACAGTCAAACTGAAAAGCAGTAAATGGCAGCGGGAAGAAGAGAAGAAGGGGAAAAAAAAACACCTCCAAAGAAATGTATACTGCAAAATGTAACATACATCCCAGCAATGACAAGTCAATTTAGTTTCTGGCCTGCAGGTTTTATTTGCTAACCAGTTTCTTGCTACTGAGAGTTTAAAAAGGAGGCAAGAAAAAGGTGTTTCCCTGGCATTTATTCAAGCAGCTATACGGCATGAATAGTTTTCAACATTTTTGCTTAAATGAACTAAACACAGCCCTGTAAACGTATCTATTCTGTGAAAAAGCATCTACTCACCCCCAAGTTTCTCTTAAAGAGGTGAAAAAGCACTTCCAGCAGTGAAAACAAACAAACAAAAGTAGTTGAAGTTTGACATGAAAAGTTTGCTAAGATGGCGTTAAGTGATGTTAGACGAGATGATAACTGTTGGCCTTTCCATCCAGTGTACTAAAGCTCCTGCTTTGAAATACAGCATTTGTTTTCATGAAGGAGCCTTCCGAAAACTGATAACGGGAACTTTGGCCAGCCTTGAACTATTCTCAACCTGTAACAGCTCTGAGTTGGAGATACCATTTTTCATGGCACCTGCTTTATTTCACAATAAAAACTACTACACCAAAGTGATACCCTTTAAAACAGACACCATGGGATTCACATAACTTTTATGTGTAGTAATTTAAGCATTCTCAAATAAATCATTTTAACTTATATGGAGACACCCTTTTAATAGCATATTTTAAGAACATGCGTATTAAACCTGTATTTTGAAGCAGGCTTAGTACAGGGTCAATTAACATGGAACAAACACACTTAACCACAAACTAAGCCTTTGGAAATTGGGAGTGGAAAACACAGGAGAAGAGATCAGGAAACTGAAACTCAGTGTGTTAAACTTCATTTCATATTCAGTCAGGCACAACCCACTCAGCTCACCCAAGATACTATTACACTGATTTTCCCCACAACGCTAAAAAAAAAAGCATTAGAGCACATACATATCACGTACGTTCCACTGCCAGCGAGGGGAGGCACAGCAGCAACAGGAAGCTTTACACTATATGTGACACACACAAAAAATATTCTCTCTCCTCTATTCATTCGCAAGTTGTTTCTGGAATACTTTAGCTAGGGAGGAAAGGGTTGTTTAGAAACACCAAGTTTTGCCAAACAGATGGAGTAGGAGGGTAAGGGAGACTGAGCTTGACCACAGGAGGGTAACCTAAGCAGGTTACTGCACCCCTGGGACGGCCAGAAGGAAAGCAGTCCTGACCAAAATCCCCTCGTCCGCAGCACAGACTAATAAATTGTACATCCCTCCTCCTATACAGGGACAAGTGAAGGTACAAGAACAAAGTGGCAAAAAAACGTGCTATACAAAAAAAAAAATGCTTAAATAGAGCAGCGTCTTCCATGTACACATATACACAGAGCAATAAGAAAGGAAAATGTTACCACTGTTTAAAAAAAACACTGTGGTTTGTGCATGAATGCCAGCCTCCTATCTTGATTAAATGTATATTTGAAAAATACGCAAATGATATGCGTGCACGTGTACGTGTATCTATTAAGCACTTCTTCCAAGACTGAAAGGCTGCCTGTGAAAACACGTGAAAAGTAAAGAGTTTGTGCAGGCACCGGAAGATGATGATGTATTTCTGAATTAGGTTCTAAAACTTCACTTTGCAGCTACTTGAAGTCAAGACAAAGCTGCCTTTAGGCACCTCAAACTAGTCAGACCTGCTGTAGCAGTTGCACAGTCTGCTTCAAATATGCCCTCCACGCTCCTTTCAACCTCCACCCCAACATATATCCGCATAGTTTACCTCCAATCACGGGTGGTTCTTTCTATCACACAGTTCACTCAACCTTATTGCCTGCCTGGCACGACAGGAGTTTTTAACAGAATAAATGTTACAGGCTACCGTAAGAACCTGTAAGAAAACAGTCGATAATTGTCACGTTTCCATTAAAGGTGAGTGTGGCTCAAACACCACAAGGGTTTCCTGCAGGGGACTGAAAATCTGAGATCAGGAAAACACTTTTATTCGCTAGAGATCGCCAGAGTAAGTTTAAGGGTGGATTCAGATCTTTCCACCAACCCAGGGTTCCTTTGAAAAGGGAACTTCTTTCTTCTGCTAGTTCCACATAGCGCCCAGTTTTAAAAATAACATTAAACAACCCACAATTGCACTTTTCTCTTTGTATTCTACTATATCCGTAATACAATTTTTATTCTAACTTCATGGAAACACAAGCTATCAGATGAAATTCAATATATCTTACTGGTATGAAAGCAAAGTAAACAGGCTTTGGCTCCTAATAATTACACAGACTAAGACCCATGTTATTCAACACCACTTAAAGCTCAATTCCAGAGCGATATTAATGAGAAATTCCTCTTTAAGCCCACTGCTCCTCAAGACACTGATCATGTCCATATAGGTTGGGAACTTCAGATGTATGGCAACAGCTCCGGTTTTAGGTACCAAGCAGAGTGCTGAACCCAGCCCCTTATTTGGAAGAATAATGGCCTGAACTCGTCTAAGACAGGACTTGAGTGTGGTTTTACTATCACTGCAGCAGCCTGAGTCCATAGTCATTCTGATGTGGTGGTGGCTGCTGTCTCACTTGAGCCAGCTGAGCCGCCACCCTCAAAGAAGGGATACGTGAAAACCAAAAATCTGCTCTCCGGTGACTTGACCACTTCTTTGGTCCTGTCAAGCCATCTTGCTCCTCACCAAAGCCACTTCCAAAGACCCGTGAGGTTTACTGCCAGCTGCCCCATGCCCCTGGAGATGGGTCCTACTCTCCCTTGGAAATGCCCCTCAAAGCAGCTCTTCCTCACCATGGAATTCGCTGAAGGAATCTCACAGCTGCAAGTCTCCTGCATCTTCATAGTTCCTGGCCACTTTGCAATGACACAGAGCATCTGACACATTCATCTGGAGCCACCAGCAAAGCAAACGTCACCATACACTTTCTATTCTACACAACAACACACCATTTAATACCCAACACACCATTTAATACCCATGCAACAACCATGGGACAGAGGGCAGGGACCTGCTGTGATGGGTGCTGTACAGACTCAGGACATACAGGCCTATTTCTTCCAAAGTATCTGTGCTGTCTCCCAGAAACACATTCGCTTTGGACTCTGTTTTGCCCAACCCAACAGCAAAGTGAGCACTGCATTTACAAGGCTTTCTTTCCCTACTTGTGTTGAATAATCAGCATTGCCATTTTTTGTTATCTAGTGTTTGCACTGGCAATGCCTAACAAACCTTAAGCCTCCACTACAGCAAACACAAAAATTGAGTTTGTTTATAAAAATGAAAGAACTAACACATGTTGAGGGTCTCTCTCCATTTACAGAGAACATGCACTTCTTCATGACAGCACAGTTTCTCCGACTGATTGAAGTTTAGAAATAAAACAAGTGGCAGAAAACATGTAATTATATCTCCCCGAAGAAAAGGAGAACTGTTCTCAGACTGACAAACTCCATTATCTACAAACCATTAATTAGCAAGAGATTCATCTACACTAAAGGTCTGTGCTTACTGCCAACCTGCTTACATTTAAGCTGGACCTTGCTCTCTCCTTTGGAACGCTCCTGATCTTTGGACTTGGTAACTGAAAGCTGCCGCTTCTGGCACAGATTTGTGTGCGTGTGAAGGAACCATTGCAACTGGAGCTGCCTCATTATGAACTGGTTACACACACAAAGCTGAGTTAAAAGATGGTGTCTCTCTTGTTACTCAGCCCTTATAGAAAGTAGATCACCAGAAGACTACTTACACTTTCAAAGTACTGCATTCTCCTTGCTTGACAGATTACACTTTAAGATGTTACATAAAAGCAAAAATAGTCACAAGTATTTTGGATCACCTGTCTAGTGTTAGCACTGCTGGAGATGAACTGTGCCAGGAGTGTTTTACATCAGTGTGAAAGAAGTCAGAGTTCCTAAAAAAGATCTTTTTCCCTATGAATTATTTATTGGAAAAATAAAAGCAGCTTGTGAAAATGATGGCAAAATCCTTCAAACTAGATATTGCATAAGATCTGTTGTACTTCATGGAAGCTAAAAAAAAATTGAATATTAAATGTGAGGTTTTCCTTGATATTAGGACATTATCTCAAACTCCTTGATGCTACTCAGGTAGACAATTGCAGTGCTTGCATTATTTATATTATTATTTCTACCAAAACACTGAGAAACTGTCATTATTTCATCTTTCCCACTAAAAAGAGCAGGTGTATAAAGGAATACAATTACAATTCTTAACAACCAGCACCTACAGACACATTTAATGCTCTTTAAGACTGCTTCACCTACAGACAAAATCTGAAGTACCTATGGCTAGCAAGTTTCTTTTTGTTTGTTTCTAATCAGCTTCAGAGAGAAAGAAATCGGCTTGACATGAAAACCAAAGTGGTGTTTTAATATGCACAAAGTCTAGCTTCCTTCGTTAGCAGTCCAATCCAGTTCCTGCAGAAAAGGAGTGGGTGGTTTTTGCTACCAACTTAAATGGAAGCAGGACCGGTCACAAAAGGAGGAAGAGCTACAGCTGTTAGATGTTGCAGTACTTGCCTGGACAATGGGAGCATTCCCTAGAACACGCTCTCAGATACCTGTCTGGCAGCACAAACTGCTAATCCTCCTCCTATCTCTACCACCACCACTAGCTCATTATGTTAAATCAGATTCCAAAGATACCGTCTTATGATGTAAAAATGTATGCATTTTAACTTCAGGCAGAAAGGGATACTCTCAATTTATCCTGCTTAATAAACTGCTTAATTTCTACAGCAATTTAAGTACATGAAGCAGCAATTTTTAGGGAAACACAATTAATTTCTACAGTTTGATTTACCATATGAAAGCTTCCCATCCACTTAGATGGAAACTGAGGTGCCTGGGTCAATTTTGTACCCTGCGAGAAGCCTGTAAGACACAACCACCTTAATTTGGATTGAGTATTTTATGGAGGTGAATCCCTAAAAATCAGGATAAAAAGGAAGCGTCATTTCAACTCTCACAAATAGAAACAGTTTACTCCATTTGAGAAGACACAACCAAAAAAGTGATGTTAGGGGGCAGCCAAGCCCTCTACCACCACTGTTTGAGCAATATCTACAGTGGTCAAATCCAGCACCCACCAACAGCATGGAGAGCCACCCTGCTGACTTCACCGGGCACCAGCTGAAAAAGCCTGGACTTTCCTGATCTCGAGACTTGTCTGGACACAGACTGCCACACGCAACAGCTCCGGCGAGTTGCGCTCAAGTTCGGCTAAAGGGGCTGACAGCCCCCCCAGATGGAGATGAAATGGGCACATTCGCTTTATTTTACACAGGCAGCTGACCCGCAGCTGTAAATCAGCCACCAAGAGTCCCAAGGGGACCGGACACAAACCCCTCCATAGATCTTCAACAAAAGTGGCCCTGGGTTTTCCAGCTGTACTTCACCAAATGCACGAAGTGACAGCAGGTAACTGCACTCCTATTTTCAAGCTTAAGGAGAACTTATCTTTCCAGATCCTGACACTCCGACATGAGTGAAGTAGCAAACGCTCTAAATGAAACTAGCATCGCAAAATGAGTTTTTTCAAGCCTTTCCTCACCCTGAAGGAAATCCCAATAAACAGTTGTGTTTTTTTTTTGCCATGGCTTCCAAAAGATGAACCACCCTGGTCACAAAAGCCCCCCAAACGCCTGTTCCTCCGTGCTGGCGGTGCTCCCAAGGAAGACGCAAGTGCGGTACTGCTCAGGGAAAAGACCAGCTAATCCCCTGTCCTGCTGCCGCCCTAACACCAACCCCTGGAAAGGTCCAGCAGCGGGGCCAGCCGGGTCCTGCCCAGCCATATGTCAGCTTCGCTCCACCGGAGTGAAAGTCTCCCCCAGGCCCTCTGAGCTCTCCCGGCACCACCGCACGCACTTTTAGGGATACCCTAGTCCCCGCTCTGGCTGAGAAAAAAGAGCAAGGCTGCAGCCTCCCGCTTTAATGGCCCCCCCGGCGCACACTCTGACTTACCGGGGTGAAGCCGTTTTCTTCGAGTGGGATGGAGCGTGGCTCTTGAGAGCACAACCGCCCGCACTATCGGCACAGCAGCCCCGATAAAAAGTATTCCAACTACACGCACGCACCTGCTCCGGCCCGGGATCCCCGCGCATCGGCGTTGGGGTGGGGGAGGTATTTTAAGAGCAACTCCGCCGCTCTCCCTCCTCTGCTCATCTGAAGCACGATCTGCCCCCGGAGAGGGGGAAGACACCCGCCCCGAGATCCTCTGCCCAGGCACAAATTTAAAGGTAGAGATAAACCAAGCCCCGGTGACTCGCAAAGCTGAGGCGGGGGGAGTGGGTGCCGCGGTCCCCCCACCCCCCAGAGCCGCCTGCCCCTGCCCCCCAGCCCCACTCACCACATGCAGCTCCACCTGAGAACTAACGCATGGAGGGGTGGAGGTCGCAAACTCTCGCCCTAGAGCAGCTCCATATGTCGCTCCCTCGCCGCGCCGCTCCGGGGAGGGGCCGGGTGGGATGCGGAGGAGGAGGAGGAAGAGGTGGAGGAGGCAGGCGCAAGCGGCGTGAGGATTTAAGCCTCTGCTGTGCCCCGGCGGCTGTGATCACGCAGCATTATACAATGGAGGAGGAGAGGGGAGGAGGCACCAGCCCCGGCTCCCAGCACTTGCCGCCAGCACTGACGACAGGGGCGGCTCCGGCGAGCTCCTCGCCCTCCGGCCCGCGTCAACGCTCCGCCTCGCCCCGGCCTGCCTTCCTCCCCCGCCCCCCACGCCCGCTGCTCCTCCTCCTCCTCCTCCTCCTCCCCCCCCCCCCCCCCCCCCCCAGCTCCGTGGCCGCCGGCGCGGCTCCCCTGGCTGCCCACGCCAGCCTGTGCCCCGGGCGGGCGGCGCGGCCCCCGCAGCGCGGCCGCCGCCGGGGGTTCCCCGGGGAGCGCCGGGCCCCGCGCCGGGACAAAGGCGGGTGCCAACGCGCCCCGACCGCAAATATGACAAGTATCCCTGCTATCCGGCGGCGAGGACCCGGCCGGGGGACGGGGCTCGGCTGCCCCCCGCCAGCCCTGCTCCCCCGCGGGCCTGGCCCCGGGGTCACCCCGAACCCCCCCGGCCCCGGGCCAGCCCCCAGCCGGGCCAAGCAGAGCGGGTGTTGGGGGGCTGGAGAAAACCCGGGGCGCTGCCGGCCGCCCCCCGCCCCGGGAGCTCACCTGGGAGCCGAGGCAGGCGGCAGATCCCCCTCTGTGGGATCCTCGCTTCTAATTTGGGATGTGCAGATACCACCGAAGCACAAAAATGAGGCCAAACGGAGATGCTGGAGCGCACGAAGACTTGGGGGAAGGGAGGGGAGAGCTGCGCGCCAGGCGCTATCTGGAAAGAAGACGATTATTTTAAGTTACCTCAAATCCCTGTGTTTTGAAAGGGTCTGTAATCCCAGCCAGCGCTGTAAAAGGCGATTCAAACACCTTACAGTTTTGGCTGCAGCCCCAGGAGCATCTCGAATCATTCCAGCCTTTCATGTTCCACTAAACCGGTTGTACTTCTGGACAATAAAGCTTTAAGACCTAACATAAAGGCGATTATTAGTCATTAATACCACGACTCGTTTAGGTATTATGCTCGAAATGGTTCGTAATGATTTGCGATCAATCAAGCTGATGGTCTTGTTAGAAATTAAGTTCCATTTTCAGCTAGAAAACAGAAAAGCGGGATACTTCTAGAGGGAAGATTTCTTTAACCTGGAAATTGTATGTCAAAAAGTCCACAAAGGAGAAAAAAAAAAGTGAATATGCCAAAACAGGAGATTAAAGTGATGATTTTTTAAATTCTTATACTTGAAAAGACCCCACCTAATTCGGGTTTAACACCAAGACTGGTATTTCAGGTGATACTTTGCTGAAGCCACTAAAACAGGACGAATGAGTGTCAGACCTAAAAACTGGTGTTTGACTTGGCCAGTTCTGGAGGCCTCGGCACACCTTCCCCTGCCACTGGTGCTACCAGAGCGGAGTGTTGGATCTCCCTCATCCTCTGTCTGCAGTACAGAGGTAGCCCCGAACCCGACCTGCAAAGCAATTCACAGCCATTGACTGAATTTTGACGAGTGACTTGTGAATTGCTCAGGAGCTGTCAAAAATTAAAACCAGAATTTCCCCTGGCTAGATACTTTCCAGCAGCCAAGCGCTGAAATTTGGTCCTTCTACTCGGGAAAACAAGCCCCCTCTTGAAATTACATGAGTCTTTTTTTTTGTTTTTTGCATGGCAGATCCACCACATTTCAGGACCACATTCTGCCCTCCCTGACACCAGATTTCTAATGCAGCAGGATCTGGCCTTGCGTAATTGTGCTGTGGATGCACCCAGCTAAGCAGCGCCTGCCTTCCGGAGCTCAAAGTCCGCAGCAGGTTTACAGTCCCTGTGCCTGGGTGTGTGCACGCTATCGCCAGCACCATAGGCATAACCACAAACATTTGCTAAATAAGCAGCTGGGCTCCAGTCCGATATCCATGGCCCCAGTCTTGCCATGTTATACTCCGCAGTAAAAGGCTTGAGCCTATATCGTCTGAGTTTTAAATGCTTCTGACTTTGTTAGGTTGCTCCAATTTTACACTAGCGCAAGAGAAAACTCACCGCCCCTCTGTTTCCTACTGTAACTCCCCTGGGCCTTTCTTGGCAGGAGTTTATAGTCATGCTGTAACTCAGATTGTTCCTCTGAACACAACTAGTACAACCTGCATCCACACTCAGAAGCACTCTCAGCTGAGCACAGGTCATGATACGAATCAATAAAAGCTCCTTCCTATGCTTTGCCCACAGCAGAGGCTCCGTTGTAGTGGGACGACGTTGGGCTGTGCAACATGAATAATCTGACCGCTTCTCACATTGCCTCGCATGTGATTTAATGAGACCTTTCTGGCCATAGCAACTCTGCTCTGCAGCCCCAGAGCAATCTGGCCAGAAGGTGTCTGCAAGGCCCAAACATGTTGGTAAGTGCAGAGAAACAGCCTGCAACTGAGCCACAAAACACTGTACGAGGAAGTGGGTCAGCAGAGGCTTCCAGAGCCTGCAGGAGCCGGGGAGAAGTCTGTGTGTCTGCGACAAGGAACCACCCAAAGTGCATCCCCTTTTGGAGCAGTGCACCCAAGGACTTCCCGAGGAGCAGTAGCGCACATGTAACTGTGCAGTTATAGCCTTGACACAGACCCTCCGACTGCTCACACATGACGACAACGTGCTAAAAGTGAAGGAACCAAACTGCATTTTTCTACAGTGGTACTGACCTGACGTGGGCCACAGGCATAGCCTGAGTGCAGCCTTCTCTTTGAGCAAGGATGGTCAAAGCTTGCCTGATTGAGGCCAGGTCGCTCGTAGATCATTCAAAAACCCTCCTGTGTTAAAGATAAATAAATGAACAAACAAAAATCAAAGATTGGGATGGGGGAAACAGACACCAGACTTCATAGGGCAATTGCCTGTCAACACATGCGCTAATTAGAAAAGAGAGGCAACATTTAGTGTGCTGAAACATTGGCATCCCTCATGTTTTTCAAAAAAAGAGCCAGTGAACTGCTTCCTATGTTTCTATTTGCATCCTTAGCCTTTTTCTTTCTAATTGCAGTACAGGTTAATACTGTGAGATTTCATCTGGTAATTGTACAACACATCTCCATTTTCTCCCTGAATGTTTTTGCTTCAGTGCGTGCAGAAGCTTGCAGGCAAATACCTAATACTGCGCCCAGAGCAGGCACATTTTTTGCAAAGAAAGACCCCATCAGCACCGATAACTTGGGAAAAGCTAAAGGAAGGGCCAAAGGTGCTCATTCCGCTAGAGCAGCACTCCCCACCAAGCAACGTGGGTCTCACGGGTAGGAAGTAAGCATGCTACAAGCAAAGGCATGATTAAACACTGCTAAGACCTCATGCCATCTCCATTCAGGCCACCTCAGGGATCAATACTGACCTTCCAGTGCGAGGCCCTTCTCATGTGAGGCTCAGCTGTGAATAAAAGCAAGCCCCTCAAAAAAAAATTGGGGTGCTGCGTTACTGTAGTCTGCACCTGTACCTTGGCAGGGACGGAGCTGCACCTGTGAGCTGGGCTCCTTTCCTTGAGATTTCAATTGCTTTTTCCCTTCTTTTGCTGGTGCAACTCTTCACTGTAACGAGGCTGCCACACATCCCAAGGCACAGAGGAACCGGTGAAAACCGAATGAAGGAATGCTCCCTCCCTTTTCGTTCCAATTTTAGCTTTTTTTTTTCCTTCCTTCATTTTCTGCTTTAGCTCATGTTTTTCTCCTTTAATGTTTTTGTGGCAGTAGGAGAAACACCGTTCCCTAGAATGCATAATATGCTTAATTATCATTCTCTGTTAGTTCTCTAGGAAAAAAAAAAACCTACAGGAGAAATCAGTTTAATTAATGAGTATGACCAAATGCAGCCTTAGTTCTAATGCAGTATCATATATTATATGTCCAGTTGGGCAGTTGTTCTTACTTGGGTAAAATGAACAGAGAGGCAAAAAACCATGGAGCTCATGAATCAATATTCTGAGTGCAACTATCCCCTTTTGTATAGTTATTCTAAGCCTTCCTACAGATTTCGATGCCAACGTCTGTTCCCAAATAACTGCTTTTGGCTTCAGTAATGCAGGATCGGGCCCATACAGTCTAGTAATAGAAAGCTGTTGCTTGGCAGTACCAAGGGTTGTGCCACATGGTAAATTCATTAAGTAATTAAGAAAAAAAAACAACCTTAATGCCAAGATAGTACTCAAACAGTCGTGCCCGTTAAAAATCCCCAGCGCGTGTCAAGGACAAGGGTGGCAAGATTTCATCTGAAAGTCAGACTTGGTGATTTAGATGCTTTTCAAAAGAGCTACTCTTCACATACTAAATTATTAAGGAAATATTATGGAACAGGATTATCAGGAAAGAAAAAAAACGCAGCGTGCATTAGCTGGCTTAGTCAGAGGAGGTTTTGCTGCATTCCTCCCTCATGCACGGAGATGACTCCCTCCCTCTGTAATTCCCTGTGCACTCCCAGTCCTCTGGAGGCTGCTGGTGTGCATCATCCTCGCTCCAGCTGAAACACTCTGTCCTAAAGCAGACGTTCGGGCTGCCTACCATTGTTGCAGATCTTCTCACATCGTTTTTGCCTTTCTGTAAACATCCATGTTCTTTCCCAAATCCCATTCAGGCTGTATCACCTGCAAGATGTGCTTCATTTTTGACCCAGGCCAGGCTGTTCACACTGACAGTCTGTACAGCACAGGGGCTCCTAAAACAGTCTCTCCACTCTTGCTTCTTGAGACGCAGTGGATTGTACCTTGCAGAGTTTTAAACAATTTTAGGCTGCTTTTCTTTCCCTTTCAGTGCTCCCTCTGCAGTCTCTATCAAAAGCACAAGTCATTCTTTTCTGGAACATTTGGTTACTTTTTTGAAGAGAGGCTTTGCTGGTGTTCTGATATTCATCTCATCCTGGGGCCAGTGGATTAAGAAAGAAAAAAATCTGCAGATAAAACCAAAGGCTCTGTTTTACAACCAAGGAGGGAATACTTTTCTTAAAGAAAAAAACACGGGAACACTGGGGAAAAATACAGAGAGATGGCCAGTCTTCAGGCCTAATTAACCATTGGTGTAAACAGATGTCACTGCAATCAAGCCAGAAGACTTCGGCCACCCACTAGTCTTGAGCACGAACCCAACACGAGCCTGAAAATCCTACCAACGTGGGGCTGTGAAACATTCCGGCCACACAGGCGCTTCAGTACAAAGGTCGTCACCATCTCCCTTACGCTGACGGACTAACTGCTCCTGGTTCTCCAGGGGAGAGCGGCTCTGCTAATGTGGCTTACCACGTGCACTGCACATATTACAACCCTTTTCTGAAGCAAAGCTGCTCTAACAGAACTCTCCATGAAGCCATACGTTTCTGGAGCACAGATGCCCCCGCCACACTCTTCTTAAACACTCTTGAAACCTGGAAGAGGCCTGGCTGCATAGGCAAGTTGGAGTATGTTCACCACTGCTCAACCCTGCCGAGATGCCAAAGCCCTGACAGACCAAACGGGGCCGCCAACAGGGTTACTAGAGGCTTCTAGAAGTAGATGCTCCTGCTCAGATTTGTTGCATTGAAAAATTGTACAGCAGTAGCAATGTGTTCGAGGCTGGGAGGGCAAAGCCAAAATGGTGTTGTGGCTATGGTGTTGATATAGGGAGTTAATGTAGCATTGCAATATGTTATATAGCACTTAAAACCATATAACTAGAGTTAAATGCGTTCATGCGCAGATGCATTAAAGGGGAGTGGGGGGAAACACAACAAAAAAACCCCATCACCACACCACTATTTCAATCCTTGTTTACACAGAAACATGAGTTAATACATTGACATCCAAATGAATGCACCCACCTCTAGCACTTCTGCTGGGTGGAATACAACCTGTAGAGCATATTAATGCTTCTACTCCTTTTGGGGGGCTTGGGTATTCTGTTTAAAACTAGTTTCTGCAGCTGCTTAGAACCACTAGATTCAAGCAATGCTTACCAAATAAGACAGAGCCTTTTTCAAGGTAATTCAAAGTTGCAATGACAAATGCTTCCTCTGACTGTCCCAGGTGCAAAATTCTTTACAGACGAGGTTTATCTGTACTCCTTTCAGACAGAGAGAGGTTTCTGAGAGTCCAATTTTAAGTAAACAGTGAGTGACCCACACAACTTCTTAAAAAAAAAAAAGAACCACACAATAAAGCAGAAGTTGAATCTGCAGGGCCAAATTTAGAAGAAGGGGAAAAAAATTAAGCTGGCAAAAAAACCTCGCACAAGAACATCAAATGTAGCATAAACTCCCACTGCCATTCTGTTCCACTACAAATAAATGAAGATCATCTAGAACTGAACTCATTGAGTCAATGCAGTGAATGTACAAGTCTTCCTGTTTTAACCCTTCACAAAATGTGTGATTTCTTAGATTATGTGCAGAGAAGAGATAAAAAAAAAAATAAAGATTGAATGAGCACATCAGATGCTTTTCCTGACTGCGCCTGTGGTGATGATTCATTTTGCTTCTCTACATTCCCTCGTGCTAGCACAGCTAAGAGTCAGCAAATGCTCGTACTGTACGTGCAGGTAAACAGACTGTGGGTGAAGTCTGTATTTGTTAACTTTACCTGAAACCACCCCTGTAACGGTCAGAAACGCATTTTAGCTTTCTGAAGAAAAAGGGAACTGTACAAGTTAATTTAGGTTCTCCCCTCATCTTTTTTATCCTCTTGCACTTTAAAGGAAGCTGTTCATTCATAGTAACCATTAACCAAAGGCTAAAAGAGGTTTACACCTAATTAGTGTTCCCAAGCAAAGATGAAACACTAAGTCACTGCAAACCCACCCAGTATTTAGGATCTACCACCAGGACAAAGAAAAAGCTGAGCATCAACCGCTGATCATCACAGTCCGTATCTTTGCCTTCCTTTCACACCTCTTACCCTCTCTTTCTTCCTCCATCAGTGGCTTTGGGGTGCTAATGCCCTTGAAATCCGGGAGGGGTTCTCTCTTGTAGCACAGCATGTGTGGAGGGGGAAAAGAAAAGACATGTGAGCACAAGCAGGACAGCACTGAGCTAGGGAAGCAAACCCCACATGTGGCATACTGCTCCCTAAAGCCAGCAGTGGGTTTCTGAGATAGCCATAAGTACCTCAAACAGTAATAATCCTCCTTTTTTAAAAGGTTAGCTTTGGTGAGAGAGCAAAACAGAGATATGATAGAAGTACAGAGCGGAACAGGCAGAGGAATATGAGTAGACCCAAGAAACAAGGGGGAAGAGCTGCATCCCCATTGATGGGGCTGCTACCAAGTCCGAGGTGTCCTCTGGTTTCATCTCTGGACAGCAGCAGGAGAAGAAAACACCAGGAGAAATACCACTGAGGCTCCCCCTGTGTCTTCTCCCAGCCACAGACTTTCCCAGCACAAAGGGATGGGCAGAAGTCTCCCAGATCCCTCTCTCTTTTAGGAAGAGTGCCTTTTTTCCTGCAGAGATCCAGCTTTACAAAGCAGCTTCTATCAGTTTCATTTGTGGAAGGAAAGATGTGAGTGGCCGTCCTGACCCATAACTCTTGTCCCACAACCTGCCCAGGTACTCACAGAAAGGCCTGTTTGGAATAGCTGGGCAGGAACAGGCACCCTCTGCAAGAGGCTCACAGCCAGCCAGGGATGATTGTCCATCTGCTCTACCTCATGCCCCAGGGCATTTTCTAATCATCCACATGCAGGGGACATTCCTAGTGTGATTCCTGCTAAGCAAAAAAGGCCTAATAAACCCCCGGTTACTTTGTTTGCTTACCTACACCTATTGTGTATTTATTTATTTCCTACCCAACCTGGTCTTCTGCTAATTTTCCTTAACTCTTAACGGGACGTTCAGCCCCTGTTATGAGACCAAAAAAAGTTGTTAAGCAGATGTCAAGGTGCTGATAATTTGACTACACACACACACACACAAACAAGACT
This sequence comes from Columba livia, assembly GCF_036013475.1. Taxonomy (NCBI): domain Eukaryota; kingdom Metazoa; phylum Chordata; class Aves; order Columbiformes; family Columbidae; genus Columba; species Columba livia. Next base: position 112,276,176 of record NC_088604.1, read on the forward strand.
ATTCCCATGCAGGTCAGCAGACAGAACCCCCTTTTTGCTGGTTGTGCTCTTCAAAGGAAACTCACTCTCATCTGAGCAGCTGGGAAAGTGCAAGTGCCCACTCCTACTCTAGTTGTGGGGTTCTTAGAAAGAGCTGCGCCCCATCCCAAAAACACCAGTGCGTTACTCTTACCAGCAAGAAGGGAGGCCTGGCATTTGATGGGTTTGTTTTGGTTTCAAAACCAGAACCACCTAAAACAAACCACCTCTGTTACAGAAACGACATCTTCCATGAGTTGTTCAGGTGAAAGACTTCAGACTCCCAACATATTTTTGCTACCTGTCACAGCTGATACGGGTGAAATCATGAGAAGGAAATGCATTCGTTGGTTTGAACTTTTTTCTTTAATTTAGCAAAGATTACTCTTAAATAAATGGAAGCGGGGAGATCTTGAAATAAGCCTTAGCAAGTTTTAATCACACTTTTTCTTCTTGCAAGCGAGCCATCATTCAGTAGCTAAGGTGGTTCTAAATAAAGAACTCTCGTCAACAACAGGAAATAACTCCCACAGAAAAAAAAAAGAGCAGAATACAAACTCTCAGCAACTCTTGTACATAGCTCACAACGGCCTTTTGTTCCATGCACATTAAGTCTAAAATCTTTACTTTTCTGAACATGTTCTTGGTCTAAGTAATTAAAACTTTTTGCTTTTCACAAATATGGATACCTTCCTCGCCTTTCTCCCAAAACAGTCACATGTAAGAACTGGAAAATCATAAGCTATTCCCATTTCATTTAGTAAGTAAGGACATTCTAGGAATATTGCATGACTAGGATATTCAAAAGTTATTGATTGGTTTTGGCTTTTTTACCTTTTTTTTGGGGGGAAAGGGGAGGTATGCTATTGTGTCCTCTGCTGTGAACAGTTTACATCCTTCTTAACGTTCAGAAACCACTTTGTGTTCAGAAAGTAAAGAGCACCTGGTCTGTGGGGAGGTGGGTAAAGGAGAAACCACGTCTCTCTAGCCACTTTAAAAAAAAAATGAAGCTGGTGTCTAGAATCATCAGCTTTGAAATTATAGAAGACTCACGGGCAAACATTACCAGCAAAGACCACCTGTCTTCTCCTGCATAGTCTTCCCAAATTCAGCAGAACAGTTGGGCACCAGGATCTTACCTGGCCATAAGACAAATGCCACACATGGGAAGCACCAGCTGCACTTTGTAGAGGAAACATTTTCAACCACAACCTCAGGATTTCTGGAGTTTTGATAGTTCAGATTAACCCTGCTGGGCTGACAGGTCACGCTTCCCTTCACTGTATGGGGTAGGCAGATAGGACCACAGCATCCCCACTTGATCCCACTCCTCAATTCTCTCCTTCCTCCCAGCCTGTGGTTCATCCTCTCAGTAGGAACAGTCCTAGTGCCCAACTAGGAGAGGGCTGAGGTGTTAGCAAAGCTCATTGGAGCTGCATGTCTTCAGCCTCTTCAGGCAGGAGAGTGTGAGAAGATGCACCTTGTTCTGCTCAAGAGAAGGTGCTCTGACCTGGTCCAGGAGGAAATCATGTCTAGTGTGGATTCAGGCAGAAGGGTGAGTAAAAGGTAAAAGCCTACTCAGGGGACAAAAGCAGCACAGGCCACCCTGGAACAGTATATAAACCTCTAGTTAAAAGAAAGTTAGCTATACCGGTACTGGATGGATGAGAAACTAAGGGAATATAAACAGGAAGAAAAACAAACAAAACCCAGACACAACAAAACACAACAAGAGTTTGGTCTGGTTAAACCTCAGGCTGTGCAATAGCATCTAAAGCCGCTTTCACAGGAGCCCATAATGCCCACAATAGCTACACAAACAGTTCTATATTCTTGAGGCTTTGAGGAAAACCAGCATGAACAATCTGTTGGTTTTGTTGTTGTTTTGCTTTCTAATTTCTTAAAGTTTTCACTTGTAGTCTGGTGGTGTCAACAAGCAAGCTCTTCCCTTAAGTGTCATTTGGGAACACGCCTCAGTCCTACCATAGCTTGCAGTTTTTGCTGAACAAAGATGATCCCAGACTTCAAGAATGGGTAAATCCCTCTTTTTCACCCTCAAAGAAACTTAAATGCAATCCCTTTAAGAGAGGTAAGATTGCCCTCTCACTGGAGAAGTACAACTCCAAAACATGTATATTGCAGACTCAGGCCAGATTCTCTCATCTCTGTTAGGATGCAAACACACCTTAGTTTATAAGAAATGGGAGGAGACTATCACTATACAAAACCGTCAGTATTGGATCAGAAGACAGAAGCACTAGGCAATCTGATTGATAGTCCAAAAATGGGCCCCTTTGCTTTACTGAAGAAGCAGCAGAGTTAGGGTTTGTAAAAGAAAATTCAGATTGCAGGACTGAGCAAAACATACAAAAACACACAACCAAAATTCTGAAAGAATACACCAGTTGACTCCATCTGGCTTTGAAAAAGTGTGGGTCTGGTGTGCTAGGGTAGGGATTTTTCAGGTGGCTTCTGCTTGTTAGCTGCCACAGATCGGTCTCTGCAGAAGGAGGGAGAGCTTCTTTAGGAACGTTGCAATTATTTGCGGTGTCTTCTGGAGTACAAACATGTAAACAGCAGATTTTAGTGGTCAGCTGTTTCCAGCATCTCTCCATCAAATCACCTGATGTGGCTCTGTCACACTACAACCTGGGAAACCCATTTCCATTTTAGAAATAAGCCATGTTTCAATGATGCAGCTGCAAGAATCAAGGTTACAGATCCAGACTAGATTTTTGTGGCTGCAATATGTTCACTAGCTTGGTGTGCACGTGGGTGTGCCTGTGTGTTCATGTGCGTGTGCGCCTTCAAAAGTTTACAGGAAGAGTAAATCAAGTTTGCTTCCTAATGCAAAATGAACACGCAGGCTGAAGCAAGCTCACATTCAAATCTAGCCCAGAATAAATCTTGGTGGTTTTATTATAAAGTCCTCGAAAGTGGGTTCAAACCTGAACTTGCAATTATAGCCTTTTCTGGTTTAGAAAATAGATGAGAGGTCCGGACTCCGCTTGAACTTTCAGAAAGGAAGAAAAATCAACATAGCAAAATATTCTACAGCAGCTGTCCCACCATTTCCCAGCTCTCACCCATTAGGTTAAATACTACAGTTTCAGTGGGACCAGCACACTTTAAAAGATGTAGTCGCTCTGTCTTTTTCTCTCTCACTGAATGATATTTCTGCCCACATGCACTGACACATACAGTGTCTAACAAGGCTGTGATTCATTTTCAGTTCTAGTCATGCTCACAAGTGATGTAGCACACTCGCTGTGCCTTCAGGATCTGCGTAATTTAGCTTCATTTTCTCTGCCCCCACCCTGCATTAAGTGAAGTTCCAACAAAGCCAAGTCATCTCCCACCAACTCACCCTCCCACCTGCTTGGGGGATGCGTACAGCAGGAATCTGAATAATAATAATAATAATGAAATTAAATTAATTTTTTTTTTTTTAAAGAGAGGGAAGGGATGAGAGCTTAAGAGATACTGTGAATTGTTAGAAAGCTTTCTAACATCTGCGGGAAGTGAATAATAATAATAATGAGATGTATACTACCAGATCACTGAAGAAGCTGTTTCAATCCTGAATCATCTCTCCTAATGTGTTAAAAGCAGCAATGTGTCTTGCATGGTGAATATCATGCATGTTCATGCTAAAAAATGATTGACATTAAGTCTGAATTCCTGATTTACGAAGGCGAACACCTCTTCAGCCTCTGCCACAGCAAGCTTGTAGTGACCATCCACTTCTCCTCTATCCTGTGGCAGCAACTTTGACCAAACACAAATGTCAGTGAACGCCATTAGCACATCCTAACTGCAAAACTCTGGTATCCAGTGGCTACCATCCATCATGAATTACACACGGTGGTTTTGTGATACAAATTACAAATGGCTTCTGAGCTAAACTCCATGTATTTGAGGCATGAGGCCAAGCTTGAACAAAGTGAAAGACAGGCTTTTTATTTGATAAATCTCATTATCTCGCTGGCATTCAAAATTCATCTCAGACACAGAAATGCATCACAAAGTAGTTCTCTAGTTACTTGGAAGAGCCAAGATGCTTTAACATGCAAGTTAAAAGGTGTTTACACCCCCATCACACTAACATTTCTAGCTCTCCCCCACCTTCAACCTGGAACTATGTTTTGATGGAACAGAAATCTTGATTTGAAAAGAAAAACAAGTCAACTGCATTTCTTCAGCAAATGTCCCCAGACAAAAGTGAGTCACTGCAGACTCCTTCAAGCAGATCTTAGTGATCTGCGATATTTCCTTCATCTCCACCCAACAACACAGGGAAAGAAGAATTAGCCCTGAAAGCTAAAAGGTACTTCAACATTACGGATAAAATACTAAGAGGGTTGCTGTCAACACAGAGCTACAGCAAACTCAGAGGACACAGAGAGTCTTTCTCCTTTTACAGGAAACATGTGTACAAGGCTCCCCACCATGTAAGACACACACACCCCCCCAGCTAAGCAGCCTCTCCTGTTGTTGACTCCCATTCATGACCAACACAAGCAAGCTGGAGCAGAGATTAAATTCCCTACCTGCTGAAGGGATCCATTGCTTCCTCCTCCTCACTCACTAAATGCTTACTCAGTCTGGCTGCATTACTGGTCAGCCCACTTACTTACATGTCCCCAGTTTGGGCACACTTAACCATCCTGCGAAGGCAGAGGCAAGAGGACATCAGAGGATTGGGCCATCCCAGGTCTGTCCAAACCTAATGGCTGGTGAAGCTGAAGTTCCTCTCTCTACCTTCCCACCAACCTCCTCTTTTCCACCAGGACAAGCTTGGGCCAATCAGGATTTGAATTTTCTTCACAGTCATTTGTTCCTGATCTCTTCTGCCCCTCAAAAGCTCTCAACTCTGTCAAAGAAATGGAGCAGTAACCATAGCCAGGAAGGGGTTGAGGTACATTTCCAATGTATACCACATATGACTGGGAAGGAACTGGATCATCTCACGGGGCTGAGGTTACAAAGGGCCCTGGGAGCTCTGAAACATTTGGAGGAGGGTAGTTCCTGGGGCTGGATACTTGATGGGAGTAACGGGTCAGACAAAGAGATCAGCAGACTGTCATTTCAGCAGACGGACTACTGCCTCATTTTGCAAATTGAAGAAATGAAGCACAGGGAAACTATGGGATGGCCTATTGTAGAAATGAAAGACAAGCCCATGCATTTTGATTTCCAGAGCACTGAAGACAAGTCCAGCCTTCCTCATCTGCAAAGTCACATTATAAATATCCTCAGGGCAGGGCCTGCACCTCTCATTTGCTTCATGTCTGTGGCTACCAGTCCTTCCTCATTTGCAGATCCCTTCACGCTTTCCAACAGAGCTGTGCGTTTAAACCTGCTGACAGCAGGCTTGCTTTCCCTGGCTTTCCTGCACATCTTACATGTAGCCTGTGGATCTCCAGGAGCCTAAAACCACAGTCAGTTCTCGGTGTGTGCCACAGTCAGATTCCTGTGTGCCCCTCTCTGCCCACTGATCCCCGTACACCACAAGAGTCAGCAGCAGGCATTTGCAAAGTAGCCCCAACTCGATCCAGTTGCCCTAATTCAAGACAAAAGCGCAGAGCTTCCCTGTCATTGCAGAGTTTCCCATCTCAAGGTATGGGAGCTGTTGATCTCCCACATGCAAATGGATTATGCTGTCAGCCCAGCCTAAGGGCTGTTATTTAATTTACTTGAGGAGGTAAGTGAAAGCCCCTTCATGCAAATGCTTACAATGTGATCTGGAAAACAGCAGGCGTAATTAGATAAAATGGCAGCAAAGCCCACCAGGGAAATAATGTTAATTCATGAGGATTTTCCTCTCCACCTCCCTCTCAGCAAGATTTGAAGCCAAAGAAGGGGGAAAAAAAATCAGAATGCACCTCAATGATCTCTCTCTTGGTGAAGCAGAAAAACAGGACAGCAACGAGTAGGGTCTGGCAGGATTGGTAGCCCATGCTCCTGAGTGATGAAGCACTGAAAGCAAAAATTGCTCTGTCACTGTCATAAGTTAACCCAAGTAGAGACACAATGAGCCAACATCCCTAAACTTCCCACCATCTCCTGACCAAGGCCTAACCAGGCGATGGAGATTCATCACATGATAATGTCCTCAATGCAAACCCCTACCCCCAGTGATATTAAAACAGTTGCCCTTTCACAAGTCTTGAGAGCAGATCTGGCAGTTCCAACCCACTCACAAATTCTTTCCCTTTTCCAGGAAAGGGTTTTGACCAAACCGTCTCACAGCATCATCAGTAAAGGAAAGGGCAGCGATGCTCTCGCGGTGGCCTCGGGAAGCTGTCGCTCTTTGGTTCAGTTTCTGCCGGCTTCTCCCTCCCGCCTAGACGCCAGCCAGGAAAGTCACCTCCTGATTGCTGACCTGCCACCACCAAAATGGATTCAAATTAGCCAACTCACTCACAGCTATTAGGAAAGAGACACATTTTTTGTTGTTGAGTAATTACTCCTCATGAAATGGCTTACATCCCTAGTTGATTAGGTCACAACACACTGTGAACAAACTGATGTAACAGAGATATCTTTAACCTGCTAAATTAAGGCATAGTTGCTCGATATAGAAAGCTTAATTGAAGCCATGCATGGGGTACTTACCAAAGGCATCTAGATACAGAATTGTAACATTCACAAACAACAGTTGAGACTGAAGGACAACATCCAACTTGCATATTAATTAGAAGAAAAAATAAAGCTGGTTTGTTTGCTTACTGTGCAAATGACTCAAAGTGAACAGAGTAGTTTGACATCAAGCAGTTAAATAAGTAAGGGCAATATTCAGGTGGCACATGTGAAAGGGAAGAGATTTTTTTGTTTGTTTCCCTATATACTTTTCCTTGACTAACGGAGAGAAAACATCTTCCGCTAATCAGGGATTAACTTGTTAAAGCAATCAGAAATACACAAAGTTGTTTTTCATACAAAGCCCAAATAACCACATAGTAAATGTGCCACAGCGACGGTTCCAAAAACACAGCCCACAAAGCACCCCAGAAGAATCTTTAACTACAGTCAGCCTGGGTTGTATTGCAAATAGGTTTTATAACATTTTTTCTCCCTTCACAAAATCCTAACCTTTTGTGTCCCTTCATATGGGACAGAACAAGAACAGCAGCTTCACTGCCATTTCTATTAAGTCAGCCACCGTAGTACACTGGTTTACTTAAAACCAAACCCAATGCCCCAAGCCTGTAAATATCAATGACTTCCTGATTTTGGGGACTTGCCCATCCATTAAAAAGGAAGCTGTTCACTTTACGGACCGCAGCTCTAATCTTTCAAACAGTTAGGCCTGTGCTTAGCAGAAGCACACGAGCACTTCAGTCCAATATAAGCATTTGTCAAAGCGAGGCCAATATTTCCTGTTGCAGTTAAAAACACATTATACAGTTAGGATGGAAAAATATGACTGCGACACAAAATCAACCCTTCTCTTCCCATTTCAGGGCGGGGGGGGTGGAGGGTGGGGAGGGAAACACTCACTATGTAAATGTATGTGACAAGGGCCTGGATAGAGTGAGTGCCATGAACGGCTTTATACCCTGTTGGCTTCCTAAGTAGGGAAACCGACTGGGTGTCATTTAATCTCCTAGATTAAAATCACTTAGCGAATATTGTATTGTTTCGCTGTTCTCGCTGTCATTTCAGCGTTTGGGGCCTCGCCGGAGCTCTGCTGCCGGCTAACTCGCTGCTAATGAAACTTCACGCAGGAGCAGCTGCCGGAATCTGTGTCAAACTGCATCTGGCACCCATCTATCTTCCAGCCATCTAAATTCACCTCTGAAATCATACAAAAGCAGCCGCAGAGCTCCCTGCAGCCACTCCAACACACCAGTCTTTGTCTCATCAAGCCTGTTAAGCAATTTAAAGCAATTTATTTTTCTAATTCGCCTTGTATTTTACAGTGGCAGCTTTTTCAAAAGAAGCAACCAAGTTAAGAAAAAACAAGGGGTGGGGGGGAAAAGGGAAAAAAATGCTTGCTTTTTTTTTTTCCTTTTTTTTTTTTAAGCCTGTCAAGCTCTCAGTAGACTATCATTAAACCAGTTTTGGCTGAAACTGTATGTTTAGGGGTTTTCCAATGGAGACACTCTGGTGCCTGCAACACTCAGACAGGGAGGGGAGGCTGCTATACAATTGTTGAATTGTTGTCATGGCTATTAAATATGCTGTAGCACAAATACCCAACAAGGCTGAAGGTTTGCAGTGTATTGGCTCTGGAGAGGTATCAAAAATACTGGTATTAACTAGCAGATAACTGAGTTATACAAACATTGAATAAAAGATTAAGTCAAAAGTTGTAAAAGGTTTATTAACTTCACTGCAATCCCTTCCCCCCTTCCTCCTCTCACCACCCACTTGGGGCTTAAAGTACCCTGTAAATTCAAAATATTTGACATTTATTGTACAATTAATTTGACTGAGCCTCGTCTAACATTTGGGGTAAAACTTGTTTGCTCTTTGCATTTTCTGCAGAGGACAGGAGTTTTGCTCCACCATCTCGTTTGGCTTACGAGCAGCAGTTTGAGGGTGGCACAGTAAAGCCATGACTTGCTGACTAAAACAGGTTAATGAAAAACAGGCTACTGACTGAAATTGAAACTTCTCATTTCTCTCAAGAAAAGGGTGTATTGTCAAGATAGAGTCTAGCGTGTCTATTAAGTGACCTTCAGAGAAGTGCTGTTCAAAGTGCCAGAGGAGGGGATGCAGCCTCGACCCCAGCGCCTGGCCAGGCCCCGTCGGTAGAGACGTCGTCCCCTCCGCACCAAAACCAGCCAGTGCTGGGAAGAAGCATTAAAGAACACAATGTGTGGAGGGCATGGGACTTGCTGGGCTGCTCTCCCAGGGCCAAACAGGCCACGCTCTGGGTCTTGGTGACAACCAGCTGTACGGCACAGAGGACCATGGGTGCACGTGTCAGGCCTTCTGTAAGGGTACCAGTGGGCAAATTCGGGAGGTGTTTCCTAGACCGAATGCTGCTAACTGTGGAAGGAGCAGGAGAAACAGTATCTGTCAACCCATCTAATTAAGGGGCATTTCCCCCACGCAGACTCACACACGCCTCTCCAGGTTATAGGGCCCTCATTTCTTGCCTCAGCCCAAAACAATGTATTTTGCATTTCTATGACCATTTGTTCTCAGCACTTCTCAGGAAGGAGAAGCACAGTGTATGTGTCCTACGAAAAAGTTTGCACACTTGCAGACACCTCCATCTCTACTGCCAATTGTGTTGTGCCCATCCGCTTTGCAGCTAATTTGTTCCAGCAACTGGCCCTGTCACTCCATGCGAACCCCACTAGAAAAGAACTGAAAGCACGCTCTTCTCTTGCGAGCTTCCCAAGGTAACCACGCAGACCAGAAATCACTTTCTTGCACAAAGGCTACAAGTCCAAGCTGTGGGCATTGCTGCTCTTCTACCTGCTAAGTAAAAAGATTTGTTTATGTCCTCCATAAGGTCACATTGTAAAGATGCCTAAACTGAGATCAGCAGTATGGAGAGGCTGAGTGGTTATCCTGGGCGGCCCCCTCCAGCCCCCAGTTGAGCTCTGCAGTAGGACTGACGACAGCCCCAGTACCGTGGCCGCTCAGAAAAGCAACATAGATCAACAACTCATTTTTTACAGGCCAACAGGCCGACCTCTGGGCAGCATTGGAACGAGTCAGCATAAAGGTGACAAAGCTCTGTATACCACTATAAATCATCCAAACCAGCCAGCAGAAAATCCATGTGCTGATGGAGTTAGCTTACACTTTTTTTAAATTTTATTTTCCCTTTAGTAAAGGGAGTTCTCTCCCGTCATCAGTGCCCATATGGCAGGTATCACGAGGGGCGTTCTCTCTGGGAAGGCTGGTCCTGCAAACAGAGCGCTCACACAACACACTCTGCGTCTCAACAGACGTCACACCGACGGATGACGCAAGCAACATCTCTTGTCCAGGTGCTGGCGTGTGACCTATTTCTGGGCTACAGAAGTTTGGTTTGAGAGGAATGTGCGATGTCTAGTGACAGGGAGGAGGGGAACAGGAGTGAATCGTAAGAAAGTCAGGAACGAATCCTAAATCTTGTGTGCCGGCTCTGTGTTGTCAGGGGGAAGGTAAGAGGTCAAACTGAATGCACCGTGTCACTGCCTCGGGACCTCACCGCCAATCTGGAGTGGAAGTAAGGAGGAGAAAGCATGCCCACTGTGTGAAGCAGAAACTTTTGCTGCCTATAGCACCTATGTTCCCAAATAGCTGATTTCCTTAACAGCACATGGCATCACAAAGGTAAAATATAATACTTTGAAGACATTGGAAATTCCCTTCTCCCCAGCCTTCCAGTGAGCCAGTTCATTCAAAAACTATCTGCTTCCCCACCTGAACAGAAACAGACAGTATCTGCCCAGCACCACTACCAGATGTCCCAGGTTTTATGCATGCATAAGCTGTCCTGTAACTGGGGCAGATGTATTCTCTGTTCATTTACCAGGTGGAGCATTTCTTCCATCGCTCCTCTCTGATGTGTTATACACAACTAGATGAGCTCTGTAGCAACAGGGTAAATTTTCACGGCCAACTCTCCCTCTTGCAGGATTTTCTTTTTTTGGCATAGGCTGAAGCATGGTTGGTTTTCTTGTCACTTGACAATTTTGCCATATTTTAGAGCAGCTCCTCCAACCCAAAAGGACACCAGCACTGTCCTACACATACAAACAATATTTACAAATTTACACTCTTGACTTAAGTCACAATCCAGAGGACATCCCTCAGAGGTTGTGAAGAAAAGGGAAACAAAAGATGTTGATTTGCACAAGGCATAGCGCTCCTTTAATTTAAGGAGACTGTTGCTTGGTCTGCATGTACTTTCTTGAAATCTTCGGGGCCTTCCAGCCCTCCCAACCTGCCGTTATCTTCAGCCACAGGGAAGTCTCTGTAGATCCCTGTAGATAAGCCGTCCTGGTGCTTTGGTTTGTGCACACAACCCCTATGGAGCTGTCATTGGTTTGTACTATGTCGCACATGCACGCTGCCTATCCAGAAAAAAACATAATACAATAAACAAAAAAGCTGGCTCCAAAATACCCTATTCCTTCTAGTGATTATGGAAATCTCTCCATTTCCAGTTTCCAGGAATTCCTGGAAAAGCAGACAAGCCTTCGTCCCTACATCTCTTGCAGTATCATTTGAGGGAGATTAATGTTTAAATAATAAGTGGAAGCTTTTTCTGATGGGGAAAACTAGAGAACTGAATAGGCCTGGTTTTGTATCAGCTGCTGTATTCATTTCATGAGTTTTTCTGCAGTGTAATGGTTGTCAGAACAGGGCAACCAAGAATTCCCTTCTTCAGTTATCTATAAATCAGGGCTGGAGAGAGAAGAAACTGTCCCAGAGTGTGGTATGCATCAGTCTGAGCAATCACTCCAGCAAGTCATGCAGGTAAACAGCTACACAGCCCCAGTTAGCAAAGAAAGGGTCACCTACAAATCGAGTACAGAAAAGAAAGCTTACAAAGCTTACAACTCTGTCAACCATCCACGCTTATCTGTTTAAACGGGGAAAAGGCAGCTACCCCCCAGTAGACGCTGCTCAAGACCAGCAGAGAAGCCAGGTTTCACTGAATGAGTTTCAATCGCACAAGGAACACCAGAGATGGGCACGAAAAGCATTTAGCAAGGCAGTCGTCGTGTCCTGACCTCACTCTTCCATGAGCTGTGTGAATGCTCTGGCCGAGAGGCAGAGGGGCACTCGCAGGGCCAGTACCTTCATGGTATGCTTGATCCATACCTCAAGTGGTAGGGGTCACCAGAAGAAGGCACACAGATCAGAGCACGGAGCAGTATGGATGGAGCAAGGGAGGAAAGTATTTGAATAGAAATTAGACCTAAAAGCTGGGCAGAGGGCTTGCAGGCAAATATCAGATCAAATAAAAATACATATACACAGCTGCAAACTGACAGAGGAAGAACTCCAAAGCAAGGAGGTGAGGAGGGAAAGGCAAAGAAGTGCAGGACATAGACCTAACTATGACAGAATGAAACCGTTTTGGTGCTTTTTTTTTTTTCCCCCACATTCATTTGGATGAAAATAATGACTGATGTGTGAGTCCAAGAGGCCAAGGATGGGAAAATGTTCTAAATTAGGAGAAGAAAATGAACCAGTTTGGATGAGAGGTTTAAGCAGAGGGAAATCAAGAGGAGAGAAGGAAGTTTGAAAACTTGTGTAGAGAAGATAACAGCAGAATTTAGCAGCCATCAGGAATGGGAAGGGGGATGGGTAAGGAGAAGGGAGTGAAAAACAACAGAGTTGCAAGCTAGGTTTCATGGCACTAATTCAGCAAAGAAACAGCCTCAAATTGGTGTAAACAATGGACTATTCATTAGGGGTTTCATTCCCTGCAACCCGGCAAACTATTGTCTACAAGTTTTAAATACTCCCTTCACACACACACATTAAATTACAGAAAATGTGAAACATCAGATAATCTCAACAACTTGCCTCACAATCACTGCCCTCAAGCATGCACCATGCTTGGCAGGCTCTTCTTCCAACCATCTGCCAACACGTGTAGGAAAATAAAAGATCAGATTCCAATGCAGCAGTTCTGTAGGGGTCCGAAAGCAAAAAACACTCAGCAAACATCTGAACAATGCACATAATGTTTGCGACGCTTAAAACACAATTTGGGTATTGCCTGCTCCCAACCATCTCTCCCTCATGTTTAAAGTAGGAGGTGGCTGTTCCATGTGTCCTGTCCCATGGCCACAACACCACCAGAAACCTTTGCAGGGCCAGAGCTGGTTGGCCTCCCGCAGCTGTGCCCTACCTGCCATCTCCAGCACAGCTAACTGCTCTCCTAAGTACTCTATTCTGCATTAACACTACCTGACACACCGGCGGCAATGGGAAGCAAAACCCGGCCTGCAAAGCCTGCAATCCAGGCTCAGGCCTGGGGAAAGACACTGTGGTGCTTGGATTGCTTATAGACACTGATACTTCACAAAAGTAGTGAGGATCAGGATTTTAGTTGGTAAGCCAAGTACTGTTGGTGCAGAAATCATCAAGAGGTAGCACAGAGGAAATCTGATGGTGCTATTTCCATTTCGCCATTAGAAGGTAAACTTTGTGAATCTGGCGTCAGGCTACGAGCTACAGCAGCCAACCTGAAACTCATGCACGGCTTTGTATGAGTAAAGGACGGGCAGTTGACTAACAGCACAGGTAGATGAGCTCTTCAGAGCCTTCTTAAGCTGTCTCACCTCAAGCATCCTTCCCACATCACAACAGGAACCTCCCACACTGACAGAAGACAACACGTGCTTGTATCTCACATTATCCATCTGACACAACAACTAAACCAGCAATTTGGAGTTTGGGGCTATGTTTTCATTTACAGAAGGTACAGATGCACATTTCCTTCTGATACCTCTGTTATGGTAGGGGGCAGCATGGATAGCTATTCATTATGTTTGACATCTCTATTTGCTCATCTGAGCATTGTCTGTTACAGGTCTCTAGTAACATCCCGTCCTGAGCATCAGGGTGCATGACGGGGCATGTCAGTGCCATCCACATATCCTCCTCTCATTCTCAAAGGGGATTTGGCTCTTCAAGGCTGCCCTAGTGCAAGCACTCACCAGCCCCAGTCCACAGCCCCTTGGAGGGATGGGTCTTGTGCTTCCCAGTAACGGGATAGCAACTGCAGGAGGCATTTGTAGAGCAAGACAGAAGAAGGGGCGGGTTATTTAGGCTTCCTTTTTCCTCACCTATATGAAGGCACCTGCATAACTGATGTTTCACAGTGCATCCTTCCTGTATTCATGGGCAAAGGCTCAAAGGACCTATCTAGTCTGCAGGCCTGCAGAGCATAGGCTGTACAGCCTCACTCCATGTCTTTCATGTCTGGCAGGATATGACCTGTCTATCAGGAATACAGCCAGCCTGCCTGGAGGACTGCAGGGAAAAGCTGCTGACAAGAGGTTGTCTCACAGCATTTCTTCCTCTTACCCAGGTCCAAAGTTAGGCAAGCACAGTGCCTCTGCTCAGTCCTACATCACATCACTCCCACCGTGACTTAGACAGAAGAAGAACTCAGACTCCCTTGAGCCAGCTTCTTCAAACTCTGGCTCCTTGCGCTGAAGGTCTGAGGAGAGGAGGAAGGGAAGAGACAACAAGTCTTTTCTTATCCTTAGTCTTGGGCGCATGCGTAACAACAAAGCACCTAATTCTGTTTTGTCTGTTATCCAGAAGTGCTGCATGTTTCATTGAGCTCTGGAAGCACACAAGCAACAACACACAGCCCACACAGGAAAAATAAAATGGCTTGGAAAAGTGGCAGGAGCAGGAGAAGAACTGGACAGTTTTAGTTCAATTTCTGTCTTTAATATTGCACGGACACTCTTTGTTCATGTTCAGCAACACACAAATGGCACACACGCAACAAATCACTGTCCGCTACACTGGGAAAAATAAAGACACATAGGCTGAAAATATGCAGATTCATTTACGTTTCCCCTCTCATCTCAGCAAGCTTTTACATATTTGGTTTGCATTTAGGGTTCACATAGTTCACAAAGTATCTCAATACAGCAATCACACACTCACAACTGCTACAGTTTAGGGGCACCTTCACAACTGCCAACATAAGTAGAGGGAAGGAAAATGCTTGTGTACAACACTGAAATTCTCCTTTTCAGCTCCTGAGTTGAGTATAAGGCGGCCTTTGGGGCTGTAGATGTGTCCCAGGGCTCCTGCAGCTCTGTACATGTTTTAATTTTAACCTAAGCTTTAAATGTGAAAGGGAACAATTACTACCGCTTTTCATGGTGAAGATAGCCACCAAAATGTGAACTGAAGATTGGGCAGAAAAACTGAGGAAACACAGAGTGGGCATTGTAAGTCACATGTGGTCTCCAGCATATGGGTAACAGTCACACTTAAACAAGGAAATCAAATGTCAGTCCACTACCACCCTTTCCAAAATGAATCTCAACTGACTCCCAAGAATATCCAGCTTCAAAGGCTGAGTGCCTGCTCACAGGAACAGGCAGACAGTAGAAAATACAGGGAAATAACTTGAGCTTGCTCTGCTCCTCTCTTAGCCAAAGTCCTTTTTGTTAAGCGTTTTTTCACTTAGCTCTACGAGAAAGAGAAGCAGGAGAGGAAGGCAGCAGTGGGAGGAGGGAAGGGGGAAATATGGCATTTCCCATCAGCTCTACCAGAGGAAAGGCAAGGTGGGGAAATGGTACAGGAGTTGGCTGAGGATCTCTTCCAGCCAGACAAGTACAACTGAGGGACGAAAAGAAGTAACACATGGAGATCGGGGAAAGGAAAACCAGCACTCGAGGAAACACCAAGAAAATATATAGGAAAAGAAAAGAAGGCAAGGAGGCTCTGTCTTTTGGTGGAATCAGCTACTAAGGAAACAGCCAAATACATACACCAGTTTAAGAATCGAAGAGAAGCAGCTGAAGGTTTGAAGAAAGCATCCAAACACAAAAGAGAATAGGCTCTGTCTGACCATGGTCTGGAAAACACCAACGAGGAAACAAATGCTAGCAAGAAGGTGAAAAAACGGTAATGAGCAGGGAAAAAACAGAATACAGGCGTTTGGTATTCTTTTACACATTAAAATTATCGCTCAAGTTCATGTCTAACTTCAAGAAGAGAGTCTCAAATCTCAGTTCCAGCAGAAGAGATCCAAGCTTGAATTGGTCAGCCCATAACATGGTGTGTCCAACTTATTTTTGCTGGGGGCCACATCAGCCTCGCAGTTGCCTTCAAAGGGCCGAATGTACATTTATACGGTCCTAAAATTATGTTCGGCCCTTTGAAGGCAACTGTGAGGCTGATGTGGCCCCTGGCAAAAATGAGTTTGACACCCCTGCCATAAAGGATATTTTCCCACCATCTCTAATCAGCCTCCTATGACAACCAAGGACATGGCAAATATTTGAAGTAGACTCAGTTTAAAAGCTAAAACAGTACCAGTAATAGTAACAATTCCTGGCTGAGTCACATTTTCATTTAAAACTACACACATGAGCCATTCAAAGGATTTAATTTGAAAATTGTTATTGTTGAACCTTTTTTTTTAGTAGCTTAGATGAGTAGGAACAACATTTCCTGTACTATGGATGAGATGCTTTTTTGAACATTACAGGGCTTTTCCTTCCTCCTCTTCCCAGCCTTCACACACCTCTATCCATAGGAACTTTCCTTGCAGACACTGTCCTTCCCAAGGACAGACTTGGAGAAAAGATGATTCCCCTTACACGGTTTTAACACTGACTTGGGGCTGATGAAAATGGTCGCTTGGGTGTACTGTGTGAGCCGGTGAAGCTGCAACCAAATGTCTTCACTCTTTCTCTTGTAATTTGATACCTGGCTTTAGCGATCCCTCCAGCTCTTGAATTAGGAATGGAAAATATGAGAGCTCTGTTTCATGGCAAAGGGTTAGAGACAGGGAACAAAAAGAGACACATTTTGGGGCTACTTGTAATGGTATTTGCTTTACACTGAACTTTAACACCTGACAGGAACAACCCATGCAGGCTCTGTACCCACACATCCTACCCCTGTCTGTGCTACACCGCACTGCTCAGCCATGTCAGAGCTGGTGTTTTGAAGCCTGATTTCTAAAGCCATCCCCTTCATTTTAAACCTCTGAGTTCCAACTGCTGTGGGTGCAAATAATGACATTTAAAAGCAAACAGCTACCACTAGCTGCTGAGGGAATGAGACATTAAAAATGCCAATAGCTGCTTTCTGCATAAGTGCAGTTTGTTGCAAGAGTAAAACAGGACGCCAGGCTGAAGGCTTTATAAAAATGTCCCTAATCGTCATGCTCATCTTTCTGAGTCCTTTGAAAAGATATTTTTAAAGCATCTCTCTAGTTATATGTCATTACATGCTCTCAGCCACGCAAGCGGCAAATTTCAAATCCCAAACCAGAATATAAGCAACGGCACACAAAGGCAGCACTCCTGGCAGTTTGCAGCATGCCCGGCGTTCCCAGCCTGCCCTCCTGCACCGGGGGAGGGTATCGTGCATTCGCACACTCACATGGCAAAACCTTCTCCCTGAGCATTGTGGCTCAGCCATTCCAGTGACACAATTACAGCATTTGCCAAGTAGCTTGCATCATGTAACACGCTGTGAGGCTTTTCACGGCAACACGACTCGCAAGCTTCCCTTCAGGGGCCCATCCCCAAAAGCCCTGCTGCAAAGCGCTGCAACTCCAGACACCCGGGAGCTTCTCCCACTTCTGTGCCAATGGTAGCAGGAATCCTGCACCTCTCATGCTCCTTTTTGTACGAAGGCCAGCCTTGCTGAGCTCAGTTTAATGCCGGCTTCCAGTGTTTACAGGCAAAGATAACTATGTCACCTTTCAGAACATCAACAGAGTTGTCTTCACAAGAAGGTTTTGACGTAAATCAGGCGGGAAAGCGACAGCGAACCAGCAAAATACTTTTGCTGCGTTCTCAGGAATATGACTTTGTGGTAGCACTGGTGGTTTGACAGAGGTCAGATTTTAGTTAATGCAGGATTAAATCCTGTCCTTAGAGCTATATGGTAACACTGGTAGGTAATGTTGAATATCCAGGCAGAACCAAAGTTTAAATTTGCTTTCTTCCACTGTAGCATAGGAGCACTCAGTTTTACAGACTGGCTACAAGATTTCTAAAAAAAAACAAGCCATAGCTATGAGATTACATGTATCAATAATGCTATGGCTTTGTTGGGATGCTGAGAAACAAGAAGTGTGCAGTGCAAACTAAATAGTACAGAAACACAGTGAATTAAGCAGTTGGTTCCTGAGCTGAGGTTTGTAGAGATCTGGTGAGCTGCAGGATATTGGCTCTCCATCTTGCTTCCAGCTGCTTATACAGATGTCCGGGCTCCTCATTGCCAAGAAGAGCTAGGAGGCTGGTGAAAGCAGCTGGAGGAGAAGGAGGTGGAGGAGGAGTCGGGCTTGCTGCCGCTGGGGAGGGCACAAAGAGGAGGAGAGGGAAGCAGGCACTGCCCACATGTGCTCCACAACTTTGGCTGAAGGTGCTGACCACTAGGAAAAGAAATAATGTCTAGGGAGAGGGGAATGAGACGCTGGACACTTCAGAATATTTTTTTTTAATTTTTCCCCTCTTTTTTCTTTTTTTCCTTTTTTTTTATTTTTTTTTTTATTTTTTTTAAGGGAGCTATGGGAGAGAATCAGGTCATTAAGTAGCATCTCTGCAAGAAGCCGGGAGCAAGAAAGAATCAACAAGGAGAGGGAGAGAGGCAGGGAGAGAAATAAAGTGATCAAATATTAGCGGTGTATGCAAGAGCAGGGGAATCACTGAGCAGATGGGAGGAGGGAAGAAGAAATGATTAATAGAGAGTATGAGGCCCTTCCCCCTCCCTCAAGCAGGACTAATCACGCGGAAGACAGCTAAAATGTTACTTCCTAATATTGCTCTGCTGCGGTAGCTGCCACATGATGGAGGAGAATGAGCCTGTCCCCAAGACAAAAATCTCCCTAAAAGATGAGAACAAACCCCTCACAACAACACAACCACCATATTTTGACTGCTAGTGCTAAAGGGTCATCTACCAGGGCATCTCTGTCATATCCTGAGAGCTTGTAGCCGTGTGCTCTTAGCACCAAGTCCTGCAGCAAGCCTAAAGCAGCATTCTTGCTTTCCCCTTGGTCACCTCCACTGCCTTCAGCTGCCTGGAGAAAAAGGACTGGCCTTCTCATGCAAGCCAAACTTCCCTGCATTAAGAGCCAAAAATCTCGCTGCCTGATGTCAGAGCATACCTCTGACCAAGCATTTGTGGAGCCACACCTGGATACTAATCCGCTGCCTTCTCAGCACAGGGCAAGCTTTGCCACGGCACGTATCGATCAGAGGCGCACGTCAGCGGCTCTCCCGTCACGGGAAGCACAGGATCCCTTTGCACCACTGTTCCTGACCGCCACACAATGGAGGGGGAGAAGGGACATTGCCACAGAAACGCAGACCCAGAGAAATACATTTGGTAAAAGAGTCTTCTTTGGATTTCTGGTGACAGCCTGTCAGCAGGACAGCTCTGCACAAAGCTCCCCCGAGACACAAGAATACAGACCTGTTCCCAGCATCTGTGCTGAACAGTTTATTCCTTCCTACATTTTACAGGTGCTATTGTGCCCATCCATCCCCTCAGTTTTTCCTTCCATGGACTGAACAACCCCAATACCTTCCTTTTCTCCTCAGAGGTCATGTCTGCTGAATCACTCATTCATGCTATTTTCCTCTAGTTTGTTGTTTTTTTGGCCCACTTTTGAGTTGTATGTATTGCTGGTTTTGATGGCTGTGAGCAGAAAACTGGTTCAAGACTCAGGCTGAGACCTCACCAAGCTCAGTTGAGTAAAAGGTTTGTTGCACCCTCTTCCTTATAAACCCCAGCTTGCCTTTCTCACGAGTATACATGCCTGGTGACTCATGGTTAACCTGGAATCCACCACCAACTCCAGCCCCTTTCTGCAGCGCTGCTGCTCAGCCGTCTCCCATTCTGTATCTGGGCAGCCCCTTATTCTCACCCAAGTTTACAACTTTGTGCTCATCCTTTTCTGAATCACCTTTTCTTTTTTTTCAGGTGATTTCTCTACTTGGTCAATATTTTGAATCCTAAACCTGTTCTCTAGAAAGCTCAAAGCTCCTCCCATGTCAGTATCATTTGCAAGTGTTAGTTTGCATACATAGCAGAAAAATCCCCACTGTGTGTCACTTCTGGGGAGGACACACAGAAACTGATCACCTTGGACACAGACTGATCCTGGTGTGTTCATGACATTGCTCCCCACAACAGTCAGTCCTCAGAATTCCCCCTGCAAGTAACCTGAGAGCCACAATAAAGTGTGGAAGATGAGGGTGTCAAGTGTGTCACACAAACATGTTCTGCTCACAACTGACCACTGTCTTCTGACATAGGATGTAATAAAAATAATTCAGATAAAGTGTCACGCTGCTATTCAACCTAGTGTGAGGGAGATAACTACAGTCAATTAAAAAAAAAAAAAGAAAAAAAAGGTGCAAAATCCTCAGCAACACAAAAATGAAAAGGAGCATTTGCCTGATCGCAATGGTGGAACATACAGAACTGCGATGTCCCCTGCCAAGAAACAGTCAGGGTCCCCTAAAAAATTTCACCAGCAACCATCACTCCTTCTGCAGTATTCAAAGCCATTTAAATCCACACAAGATGTTTTTTCCGCCAGGCGCTGTTTCTCTCCAGGGCTTTGACACTGCACTACCAAGGCAGGTATCTTCAGACAGATACAAAATGAGCAAAAATTGAACTGTGGCTAATAAAGGAGGCAAAGGTAGGCAGAAGAGGTAGCCATGTTTGCATCAGAGAACTGATCTGGAAGAAGTGACCTGAGGGCACTTCATACACAAATTACCCCCTTCAGCCTTCCTCTCCTCCCTGTGAAAGAGCAGCAAACATGCCCTGGGCTGCAGGAGCGTCTGGTCAGCATTCTTAGCTCATGGGCAATATGGTGAAGGGCACTTTGATCCTACACAGTGTTTCAGGGCAGCAAATTTCAGGTGTCCTACAGGACACTGCTTATTAATCTTGTATACATAGTGCTGGGCTATAAATTCCATTAATTGCCCACTGTTTAAATAAATTAGTTTTCTTAGGAACAGGTGCACGCTGGGACCAGTTATGAACACACATGACTCAAAACCATCTGATCGCTCCCCCTGTTATGCAGCTAGAAAGACTTTGACTTTACACTGGGGAAAAATGATGTTCAAAATTTGACAAGTCCTTTTACTCCCAGTGTCCATGCTTAACAGAAAAGCAAAGAGCAAAATCCAGCCTGTGTCTATTTTTATTATTTGAATCAGCAGGCACACGGGACAAGCCCAAATGCCAGCAAAGTAGGAAATCCTGGATCTTACAGACCTCCAACAGAAAAGTAGCTGGTCATAATGCCAGTGGGGGGGTCCAACATTTTCCGTATGAATAAAAAGCCTCCGTTAGCATGGTATATGGCAGTTAAATTGCCAAGAGATTATCATAATCAGCAGCACTGCAAACCTTTGCTTTGGACTGTGTGCAGAACGACCTCTGAGGCCAGACGGTGTAACCACTGGCAAACTAAATACTGCGGACGGCATTTCATAAGATGACGATGACAGTCTAGATAGGCACTGTGAGTGGACCACTTAAAACAATGAGAATGTATTTTATTTATTCCTTTGTGCCAGATCATTTAAAAATTGCTGCAGGAGGTTGCAATAGAGACTAACTTAGATTTTTGTTTGTTTGTTTCTACTTAGGGTAGAGCAGCCTCACCAAATGAAGTTTAGACAGTATAGGAAAAAAGAAAAGTTCAATACTCTTCGTTTTTATTAGGATTTCTTTCCTAAGTTTGACAAAGCTTTGTAGTTTTTCTAGCTCCGTACACCGCACGAGTCTCCTGATCTGCAAGATTTACTACATTCGGAAGTCCTGGGTGGAGTGTTCCAGCAGAACTGGACCACTGCTACAGAAGGATTTAAAATAAAAGTGATGTCAGGAAATGGGTGGGGGCAGGGAAGGGGAGCATAGCAAATGACATAGCCCACGATCAGGAAACTCACTTGGCAAGATATGTGGAAAACCGGAGGTATACAGGAGTAAAGCTCCACAAAGCAGTGCTCTGGCTGCTCCCACCGCTAATCTGTTCCCGTTATCGGAGCTCAAAGAAAAGAGGACAGTTGCCAGCTCTGGAGAATTGGGAACGGTGCCAGCTGACGACAGGCTGTGATCTGCAGCCGCTTGGGTCTGGGTGAGGCCTGCAATCATGTGATGTGCGTTTGATAGCGAGGGAACAGCAGAGGAAAGCACCAGCTACAGAAAGCACCTACTCCCTGGTTATTGAATAAATGTAAGAAGGATGCAGCAGGAAAAAAAAGAAGGCATCTTGCAGCTCTAAGTCAGACGCAGCACATTACTAGTACAGAGGTCTTTTTCCCAGAGATGGCAAAGGCCAGGAGGCTTCACAGCAGCAGGCAGATTAGGCAACGCCACCCTGAGCCAGATGCAGCTGCAGTGCTCCAACGCTTTCAGAGGGAAATCTGTCGAGACAGAAGTGAAGTAGCAAAGCCTTTTAACACCTGCAGACGGGCCAGCAAATCCCCTAAACCTCACCAGAAAAAGGGTAACAGTGAAGTCACCCTGATGGGTCTGGTTAATGGAGTTTGGGGCTCCCAGATAATCAGCGCTGTGCCTCCTCAGACCGCGTGTGTAATACGGGGCGAAGTGATCACGAAGCCTCGGGGAAGGAGATGACTGGATGTGGCAGGATGCTCCTGTACTGCATCCAGCTCTGGAGCCCTCAGCACAGGACAGACATGGACCTGTTGGAGAGGGGCCAGAGGAGGCCAAAAAATGATCAGAGGGCTGGAACAGCTCTGCTGTGAGGACAGGCTGAGAGAGTTGGGGTTGTTCAGCCTGGAACAAGGCTCCGAGGAGACCTTATTGCGGCTTTTCAGTATTTAAAAGGGGCCTGTAAGAAAGGTGGGGACAGACTTCTTAGCAGGGCCAGTTGTGATAGGACCAGGGGTAAAGGCCTTAAACTAAAAGAGGGAAGATTAAGACTAGACATAAGGAAGACATTTTTTACACTGAGGGTGGTGAAACGCTGGCCCAGGTTGCCCAGAGAGGTGGTGGATGCCCCATCCCTGGAAACATTCAAGGCCAGGCTGGATGGGGCTCTGAGCAACCTGATCTGGTCGAAGATGCCCCTGCTCATTGCAGGGGAGTGGACTAAATGAGCTTTGAAGGTCCCTTCCAACCTAAACTATTCTATGATTCTATGGCTGTATGTGCTGCAGCAACTTGCAGAGTGTGTTTTTCTTGCTCCTACACTGAGGAGTTACCTAGAGACAAGCAACCTCAAATACAAGAGCTCACAAGGCGGCAATATAATCACGGCAGCGGCAGGATGGTAACGCAGTCACTGCTGTCCTCTCCCTGAGGTGGGAGATTCACTGGGGTCCTGCTCTCCACATACATCCATGCCTGGACGCACAATTCTGTGCCGCACGTCTCAGAAGCTAAACAGATATGTCAGAGGGATGGGAAAAGGAAATACAATCATTAGAAATTAAACACAGCAAAGGGAATAGCAATGCAACAGAGCAAAGGGAATGTTTAAAGGCTGGGCACTGAACACAGCTCTTCTGAGTTGCCCTCCCATCCTGCACACCACCTGCTCTCCTCTCGTGTATTCCAGTCCCCTGGGAGACACTTGTTTTGGGGCAATTTAAAAAAAATTATTCTGCAAAGCATCTACGCTATTTGGTAGGTTCAGTATTAACCAAAAAAATTCCCCCTCTAAAGAAACTGTGAAACCCAAATGAAAAAACAACACAAGCCAGCTTTGAAAGCCAAAAAAGGTATTCGCATAGCTTAATTGTGACAAATTTGGGGCAGCAAAGATGGAAGTACGTGTAACAGGTGAGAGTTAAAGCAAACACATCTGAAAAGAGAATAATTCAAAGGGATTGAAGTCTCTGAAGTCATCGATATTCTCATAACAGTTTGTAGTCGTAAAACATTAGGTACCAAACAATAAAAATTAGGTGTTTCATTTAAGAGCACCTCAGCCTGGAAAGACACTTCTCTGGTTTTTGATGAAGGAACAGGAGTGCAAGATGCACAAACGCCACTCTGCTGCAGGCAGAGACCCAGAGCTACGCATTAGCAGATCTAAGAGATCATCCAGGTTAGAAACGGGAGGATCACAGATGGAAGTTTTACCTATAGTACATCTGGCTTTTCACCAAGGACCATATTAAAAACAAAAAAGGCACTAAGGCTATGCATCCCTTGGAGCACCCTACACACTAAGTCAAGGTTCTGTATTTCACATGCACAGTACCCGACAAAATTGAATGTTTTTCCTGACTTCATTTGACTACCCAGTAGTTATTCACTGAAAACACAGGGCTGAGGCTCCTCAGGTTATTCTGCTAAGCAAAATACATTTTGCTGCTTCCTTCCTCCATTATACTCACACAGAGAATTGGAAGCTTTACTTTCCATAGCTGATTTTTCTCATACGCTAACACAGACATGCACATCCTAAAAGTAAGGGCCCAATTAACACTTCGGTGCTGGTACTTGTTGATAAGACCCAGAAATTTCCCCTTCTAAGCCAGTCATCCCAGGCAGCCATCCAGCGTGCTCACAGGACAACCCAGTCCTGCACGTTCACGACAGATATCACTTCTGGTTTGGCAACCCAATGTAAGGCAGGCAGATGATTTAATACCACGTTATCTGACGTTCCAAGAGACAGAAAATACTTGGATATGCTTAGTGAAAATGCAGCTAATGCTGGGATTGTATTCTTTTTGACACCGTTTAACTAGGCCATGAGTCACACATGATAGAACTTGCAATGCAGCTTGGAGAGAACCAGGCTTTACTCACGATTGCAAGATAGTGGGGTTTGGTCCCTTGGTGTAGAATAATCTGTTTTTCCCACTGATCAAAAGAAGTCAAAATTAGAGGTACAAAATCAATCAATTGTGGCTGTCTGAGTGCTATTTGGAAGGCTATTGCTAGCACTATAACCTAATGCTCCCTGTGTACAGTGTCTCTCTCATGCGAAACCAGTACAGTCACTACCTGAAACCAGAATCACCAGTTTGGTTTAATTTTTTATGTCTACTTATTGGTAAGTCTCTCTCTCTTTAGGTGTCTGTGCTCCTGCTAAATTACTCCAAGTCTCTGCCCCTGGGCAGTGGCAACTCTTACAGTCACACACCCATATCTTCAGTTATGCAAAGGAAAATATATTCTACTCTCTTTACACACGGAGTCCAAACCCTTTAAAAAAGGTCAGCAAGGGACACTGACTCCATTACAGTCAGTAGCAGCTGACTTTCCAGGGCCCAAGCTTCACACCAACTGTTCACCTGACTTCCAAAAATATTATCATCTCTTTGGAGTAATCAGCATGTTTTAATGGCTGGTGGCTTCGAAAGCTTCACTAACTTCAGCAGCATTAGATGTACCAGACTTTCTTTTTGCTTTGCGTTGCAATTTGAATTTTCTTCAGTTCTGAACACCAAGCTGCTCAGTTTTGCTTGGTTTAGCTTTGAAATCATGCACGAATACTGAATTTTGTGACATTTATGCCTAATTCTATGTCAGGCTCATTGAAATCACTGCTGAAATTTGCCCCAGTTCACCCCAGGAAATGTTAAGGTAAGGGAAAATTCATGAAAAAAAAGAATCATCTGAAGTCAAACAAATCTTTGACCAGTCGTTTCTGCAACAGAAAGAGGGAAAACAGAAGAGAAAGCATTTTTGGTATATACGACCAAACAAAACAAATGCTTTAAGAAGAGTATGTACTTCAAGTGGGAACACATGTCACTAAAAATATTTCTGTTCTCACATATACCTGAACACAAAGGACCACATTATACCTTGAGTTATACCTCAAAACCAGCCCTACTAAACCCCTCAGCGCTGTCTGATCATAAAGGAAAAATCTGACCTGTTACGCGAAATCAAATCAACCGAAAAAAAGCTGAAACGTGAACTCACTGTCAGAGAGTGGCAGCTCAAGGGACTAAACTGAAACTACACACCAAAGCCCAAGCCAAAATAACCAAAATCCAAAGACATTCTCTTCTCCTTTGAACCTACGCACACATGGCTTTCCTTTGGTGAATTCAGAGGTAATTCTTGTCACTGCAAGCTTTTTGGTACATCACCCACCAAAAGTCTTGCTAACAGCATAAACATCAGCAGCAGCCACAGCAAGAAAGAATTCAGAGCCTGGGCTCCTTGCGTCCCTCCAGAATGAGGTCACTTCAGTTTAAGGCTGAATGATCCTGTCAGAAAATCATGGGAGTATTCTGCCCTTATTCATGCCCATCCTGAATAAGGAGAACGGTTTAGAAACGGTTTAATTGAGGGGGTTTGGCCTTTTTTTTTTTTTAAACATGTAGTTTTCAGACAATTGTTAAATATGCCGTACTGATAACAGATGAAAAGAGAAATGCATGAACGTTTTGGCTTCAGCGTTCACTAAGAACACATAGAGCAGTATAAGGCTTCCTGCTCATTGATACAATCAGCGTCAGACCCTATGCTTTCATGCCTACAGCCATACCACCTTTAGCTGTGATCTAGGCAGTTCCTGCAAGGCAAGCAGGGTCAGGTTGGGTCAACACGCAATGGAGAGGCCCCCAGGGAAAAATTCAAGTGCTGCAGATACTAGAGGTGGTGTTGAGGCAGGGGCACTGCTCTTCTCTCTCACACTGCCTACCCCCAGGGAAACTGCTTTACTGCATATCTACAGCACGGTATCTTACAGCCTAACAGCTCTCTGTGTAGATACCGAAGGAGGCTTCACATGCCCTTACGCAACATGGATAACTGCACTTTCAAAGCAGATACCACGCTATCCGTATAGGAAGGGATAAGGCAGAACACCTTGCGCGTCACCTTGTGTAGCCTTGGCTCACAAACTGCCCTGTAACCAAGCCTGGAGTAAGTAAAGTTGAACCAGAAAATGAGCAGGTTTTCATCCCTCAGGGAAAACAAAACAACACAACAGTATGCACTTTGCAGAGAAATGAAACTTCTCCATCAGCCAACTATTAAATCCTCATGTCCTGATCATCTTCCAGTTTTGGGTTACCTTAAATTCTTCATAGTTTCTACAGGCCACAGTGGAGTTCTCCTACTTCTCGTCCCAATGGCGCATCTGCTGTCACGCTGTCAAACAGCTGCTGCGTTCCACCCCACGCCAGGCTGTGTCAGAGAGGAGAGGAAGAGTTCCCATGTTCAAGTATATATCATTTGCAAAGTGCATTAGGATCTTCTGTAGGTCAATTAGAAGTGTGCACTGTTGTTTTTGTTACTGTTATTAATACAACGAGGGGAAAAAGGTGTCCGAAAAGCACAGAAACTCAGCATTTATTTGTGAACAAAAGCACAGAAACTTCAGCATTTATTTGTGAACAAGTTAGAAAAAGTTTGCAGGAACCTTTAGGATCAGTTAATAACCTGATTGAGTTTATATGCCTAGACTACACGTAGTAATTCCTCTCACCCCTGTCAATTAGCCTTGACTGCAGATCATATAAACACTGAGGGACAAGTTTTGCAAGTAACTGTGCAATCATTGCAATGAAGACCACAGAAAGAAAGCTGTAAAGGTGAGATGAGGAAAATCCCCATAACTCAAATATCTACACCTCACAGTCAAGGTGATTTCATAGTCACTCAGCTTTAATAATGGGACTTCCTCAGGGACACAGTATTGAACATTTAGAGGAAGCATTTGAAGAGAAACTGTGTTATCAACTTATTTCTAATCTTTTTACTTCCAGCTACTTAGAGGTAGTTCAGGGTTACTCCTAAATTACGCAAAGGGACTACGCTCGGCATTCTGCAGGGGGAAGACACACTCAGCATCTCCTCTCATTAATATTTCCTATAGATAAAGTTCAGATTTTCATTTCTTTCAATTGACATTTTTAATTTCTCAGTCCACTGAGTTGTTTTTAATATTAAGAACAGTGCCTTTGATAATGCGCCATATGAAAACCAAAAGAATTAACAAAACAAGCCCCAAAACACAGTTTCACTTTCCACTGATCTTGCAGTGAATAGTCCATCAGAAACTCAGCCTTTTGAAAAACATATATGAAAATGGAGGGAACAGGAAGAGAAAGCAAAAGCAAACCACGCAAAGTCCTTTTGTGTTGCAGCTGCCTGCAGACTCCAGGATAATCGCTGCACGCACTTGGTGTGTGCTCAGAAGGAAGAAACAACTGGATTATTGTATAAGGCTGTTTTGTGTGAAGTATAGGATAGCACAACTTCAGGCTGCATGTTGCTCTTAGAAGAAAGTCTCCAGATAAATCATTACAAGAGTCTTTAAAACTTCTCACCATCAGGAAATTGCACATAAAATAACGTCGGGAAATCACCTCCTTCCCTCCCCCCCAAAATGGATCTAAAGCACAGCATCGCATTACTGCCTGTTTTTCCTCTGTATATCACAGGTACTGTACAACCCAAGAGAAAGCAGTAAGATCACTACTTGTTAGCAGTTTACAAGTCTGAGGGAAATTTGACTCTCAGATGCACTTTTTTTTCTACATTGTTTTCACATGTGACATAAAATAGACAAAATCTCCACATATTCCTTTAGGGTTTTGGTTATGGCTTTTTTTTTTGTTTTAAATGAAAAAATTAAAATTAATCAACCAGTCTTAGGAGGCAGCAGAGAAACCTATGCCTTACTTCAAAAAAGCAAAGCAAACCAAAATACTTTTGGTCCCATCCTTCCAAAAGGAAACCCAGCCAACTCTGAAGCAAACAAATACTAAATAAATAAAGCAGGGCCTGCATCTGTCTTTACAGTCTGCTTATTTTCTTGTGACTTTATAGATGCCATGTCCCTGCTAAAATATATGCAGATATACTTCCTCTCCCAATTGCTCTGGAAAATACTGCCACCATCAAGGAAACTTGACAGAGCAAAGAAAGAAAACTAGTCACTCACAAAACATTGTTGAAAGGCAGAAACCAGTTAAAGAATGGATTGTGAAAGAAGTGTGATCTCTGTAATATCTATCATTTATAGTAACTCTCAAAGTCAAAGCTAACAGAAAATGGTTTCAGATTCACATGTTGATCTGTTTAGCCCTCTATTTTGCTTAAAATAACATTCATTATTCAAAAAGAAAATAAGAAAAAAAAATCTGCCGCTTCTGAGAGTCATGGCCTAATAAACTACCACAAGATAAGCAGCGCCCTGCCAGTTGTGCCAAGCCAGTGCTGCGGCTACAGCAGACGAGGTTCTGCTGAAGGCTTTGGTTGGCAAAGCCACCCTGGGTGCTTGGCACAGGGTGTCCGGGGCTCCTGGCCCCTCCACGCAGCCCTGCCAGAGAGCAGAGCTGCAGAAAGACGCAAGCGGAGGCCAGCAGATGTTACTGACACTTACGCCTGTCACCAACAGAAAGGACAAGAAAACAATCTTGAAGAGGCAGCAACTTGCTTTCTTCGTCAAGATTTGGGAGATGGGGCACCCCTCAGGATTGCTACTCATTCAGAGCTGTCTTTGTCAGCGTGCCATTGCTTGACTGCTATTGCTACCAAAAACAAAAATAAAATCAGTATTGTAATTAAAGTCTTCAGTCATTTTAATTCAACACATTATTGGAGAACTGATAAAATTGAGTTTTTAGCAGTAGAAACAGGCATTTTGGCTGCAAGACTTTTTTTGGTTGCGTGGGGTGGGTTTTTTTTTGCTTGCTTGTTGTGTTTTTGTTTTTTTTTTTTTTTTTTTTAAACCATACTGTGTTATCCATGGCATTTGCAAAGGTAAAACTGGGGAGGCCTCAACAGGGAGCAACAGTACCATCGAGCTGAACGGAGTGCTGTGTACTTTACCTGACTGTCCTAATAACACACAAATCCCTGTTTTGCTGTGTGTAGATCCATAAAAGTCAGATTCCTCCTGCTCACCAGTTTACCTCACCCTCTGCTCTGGTTTTCTTGACGTCTTCCTCCTCCCTGTTGGGCTCTCATGACATTGCCAACAAGAAGAAATCAGTAAGTTTAATGTGCTTAATACTGCCCTTAAAAAGGCCAATAAGGAATAGAACCTTTCCAGTCCGAGAAAAAGGCTATGGGGAGCTTTGGGATCCCTCTGGGTGGGACTGGTCTCCTGTTTGGTGAGTCATGAGCAAGGGAGGGGCTGTGAAGGTGCCACATGCCTCACAGGAGCCTGTGCCTTCTAGGGGGAAAATAATAGTAATAAAGAAGAAAAACAAAAAAAAAAAGGAAGGAACGGGTCATGGTGGCCATCTCTAAGCTATAAGCAAAATCATTGTGGCTCCCCCCATTTTTGCTCTTGCTGGTCTCCATAAGTTGGAACCCAGACTTTATGCCAACAAGCTGTGATGACCTCGCCAAGGTATGAAACCAAACCTGCAAATTTTGGGTGGGGGGTGAGTTTAGATGGAGCCAATGCAAGTTGCAGAGTTATTCTGCTCCTTCAACTTTGTAGGAGTGTCTTAAACAAGAAAACACCAAATCCACAACATCTACTGGGGACTGACCTTCACCTTAGTTAACTCACTGATGTAAGTGCTGGAGCAGACACAGGACAAGTCAGGGAACAGCTCTGGCCTTATAATGCAGCAAAGCTCCAGCAGTAAATGCTGGTAAGAACCCTCCCTCGGTCTTGCCCAGAGCTGTTTGTGCAGTCTGCTCCATCTCACATCATGATCAAGCATGGGAAGAGCCCATCCTTAATGATGATTCTTCACTATTCAGAAAAGTTGTAACCATTAGAGTAGCACAGAAGGGGCAAAGGCAGCAGCGTGCAGTGTTGCCCAGTACGGAGAAGTGAATAAATGAAAACTTCACTCTGTCTTTTGTTTTTTTAGCCCCTTAGATTACATAAAATTTTGAAAATATAAATCTGCAAGGATCAAAAGAAATAACCTGAGAACAAAAAGAAGTACTCAGCATCATTCCTTTGGAAGCCTCGCAACATTATTTTGATGGGGCTGACCACAAGATTTTTCTAAATCTTTCTGGAAGGATAATTCCTTTTAAGATGCATGACAAAATTGTACCAAAATTACACCTTGATAGCAGACCGGCCTATTTAGGAGCCTTTTTAGGACTATCTCTATAAAACCAGAAGCAAATTCAAGATATTTGCAACTGGTTAAAATTCTGTATTATTGGATCCCTGGCCACATTAAAGGTAAACTTAATGCTCCACTCAGTACAAAGTGAACCGTAACCTCAACCACCATCCAGTAACTTTTGTTACATAAAGAAAAGGGCCAAGCAGGGCTGGCTATCCGAAAGGCCATTCTGCAGGTTCCCAGCAAGTGTAAACATGCTGTAACGCGTCTCTGACTTGTGGTTTAGCTCAAGGCCAGTGCAAGCAGCACTGGGTAACTCTTACTGCTGGCAGCAAATGCAAACGTTACCCACTTAGAGGGAGAGGCAAAATGGACAGGTCTTTCCCACCAGCTCATAGCGCTGCTTAGAGCAGTAGCAGGCTGGTTGGACAAGATGAGAGACAGTAAAGGAAGGGGGAAAAAAAAGGAACTTTCCTACCGCACATCTGCTCCCATTCATGGCATTACAGACCTTCAGTGAGACTGCAGCTGAGAGATTAACTGCGTTTGTGAGTTGCTGGTATGATTTTTGGAAGGGGAAGTTCTGCTGAGGGTTGTGGCAAGCCCTGTGCAACACACAATACTGTTGAAGTGACCTGGGATGAGATTCCTTCTCAGCTAAGTCCACTGTAAGAGTTTCACAGTCCTACAAATCAGAGTTTCACCCTGCCCAGGCGCAAGGGAGACCCCAGAAAATGCGACAGCCTCACAGTTGAGCAGCCTGACTCCAGACCACAGAAAAAGGAAAAGATAATAAACATGGCTAAGGCAACCTGCTCCAAACTTTGTGCACAGGTAACACCGTCCTGCCTGTGTCACACCTGCCTGGGAAGGACAACTGAAGAGGCCTTTCTCCTACACACTGGCAAGTTCACATTTGCATGGGTCCCAAGTTGTGATGCTGGAGTTGCCCATGGGCCCTGAAATGTAAGAAGTCTGCAGCTGGGGGAAGGTCACCTCCCCACCCACCTGAAACATCTCCTGCCCCGCAGCAGAGCTTCAATGCTGCCCACAGCCAGTTGTCAACTCACCTATGGCCAGCCCAGGTACTTCACCTGAGATTTTGGAAAGTTTTGCTCTCTCCAATTTCTCTTGAACAAGTTCCTTACCTGAGCTGTTAACTCTTGTGCTACCACAAGCTCTCAAGCAGACACTTTTCAACAGCTTGACTTCTGGTCTCTTGTCCTAAATCACAAACAGTCAGGCCCTGCCACATGCCAGCCCCTCTGGGGAGCAGGATGCTAAGCAGCTACACGAGTCTCCAAGGTCAGTCACACTCACAGAAAGTCAGGACTTTCCTGGTTTTGAAAGAGCTGCTGTTCACCCTTTCCTTCCCTTCTGCAAGATCAGCAATCCCAGTTGTATCGTTCTCTTAAAGAGATGCACAGATCTATCCTGCATTTGCTTTTGATCTCAATTAATTAATTAAGAACTATGGGCTCAAACGGATCTTCGCCTTGTTGCCCACTTTCACAGAAGCTGTGAACCTTAGGGACTTGTGCATCTCCATCAGGCCTGGTCAAAAGGCTAAAAAGCTACTAACAAGACAGACACCATCATAGAAAAAGTCCAATTTTTCTTTGCCTCTTGGATTCTTCTCCCTCCCCACTAAAACAGATTTTATGATTAATCTAGTTTGAATATACCCCAAAAACAGATGTAAAAATTTGTACATTAGAAAATGTTAATATTGGCAGTTATTCACATTCCCTTCCAGGACTTCACAAAACTCTGTAAATCCCTCATGACAGGACCTAAATGAAATATGAACTTTTTGCTATCTTTGCAGCAGCAGAAGAAACAAAGCAGAAGTCAAGGCACTATTCTTTATACCCTTGAAATATTTGCTGAGAAGTGCCACTGATTCAAGAATAGCCCATCAAATAGTTATTCTGGTAGATTTATCAACTTCTTTAATATTCTGATATTCTGTCACACAACACAATGATTTTCGTGTTTGTTTTGTCTTGTTACCAGAGCAAACCATTCATTTTTAACTGTTGGTTTTGGCATAACAGTACTGTAAGTTCATAATGGAAATGTGTTTTCAGCGGTAGTAGTGAACAATAGAAAAGTCTCTTTCAACTGTTGGGTTATGAGGAGAACCATCTGTTATTAAATTTAAGTCACAGTGGCTCTGTTTCAGAAATGCAACAGAGGCTCCACTAACCTTGCAGTCAAGGCACTGGTAGCATTGCAAGAAAACAGACACTTTTCTAAAGGCCTTACAGCAACACCACAAAATGGTACCTTTATTCTAGCCTAAGTTGAAGTAAACTTTGTCTGAATGTTGTCATTGCAATTTAGGGGCTCAAAAACTTACATACTTCTATGCCAGTAATAAAAATCGAATATACAGAAACTAGTAAAAATCTTAGCATCACTGGGCTCAGTTCTTTGAACTATATCTACAGCTGAATAAAGCAAACATCAGAAATTAAAATCATAATGAAAGTGATTAATTCAACACAATAGGAAAGTCAAATTTCATCATCTGCTTGATTGACTGTTATACGGTACTTTAATTGTTCTCCGACTTCCAACACAGAACGCATGTGAATTATACAGAGCAGCCAGGATTTCAGAACCTGGAATAACACTGGAGAGAACAACTACAGCTGACAAGGTGGGAATCAAAACACCCTTTGGTGTAACACTTAAAAATCACCCCTCCGCTCCACGTGAAGTTATCAGGAATTGCTCTATTATTTCTGTCACTAACCAACCATTCCTTCCCCCACCTTTGCACCGATTCCTCTCAAGTGCAGCCAGAGATTATCAAACCCAGCGATAGCCTTTCAACAGCTTGGCCAGTTGAAAAAAAAATCTCTCAAGTTTTCCTGCTATCGCCGCTGCGTGAGCTGACGTCAGGCCGTTGTTTACTGGAGGCGGGAGGGTGCCAAGTTCCACGGAGCTGAAGACAGCCGTGTCCGGCCTCTTCTGGCTGCGCACAGGCAAGACGAAACTCCTTCTGTGTGCTTGCATGCATGCACACATGTGGGAGAGAAAAGACTCTGCACGTGTGTCTATTTGTGGGCACACAAAAACGTGGGGGAAAAGCCACTTGCCTTTTTCTTTTTTTTTCCCCCACTGCAATATCAGGAGTAAAAGCAACAACAACAAAAAAAAGCAATGTACCATCTTCTCAGAAACTGCAAAGGAGAGAAAGGGAAACACTGACGGTTTTGTTGCAAGAACTATCAGAGTATGGATGAAAATAATCATGAAAACATAACGGAGTAAAAGAAAGCTTGGGATACCCCTGAAACTCCTACAAAGAAGCTTACACAGTTAAATAATTAAAAAAACAACGCCTGTCCATCAATAAAAGGACTGAGGTGAAAATTTGAATACTTGACAGCATAGAGAAAATAGTTATGTTTTATTAGGACTATTTAAGTTTTCAGAGTAACTGCATTGCCTTCCTCTTCTAAGATTAGGAAAGCCCTAGTCACTGTAAAGTAACATTACTTAATTAAAATTTGCTGTATGAAAATACGCTAAAACATATTAAGAGTCTGGGGGGAGGGAGGGAATAAAATCAGCCAAGTCTGACTTTTTCACACCTTTTGTTCGTTTTTGTTATTCCTGGTAAAAGCGCAGACTTCATTTGTGAGTGAATGTGTGCAGATGGGAAGGGACAGAAGATACACGACAGCATTAAGTCCTGTTTTCAAGCGCAACTTTTACACATTAAAAATATTATTATCTTGGTGGCTGTAAGGACCCATTTGAAGCTTGAAGTGCTACACTATCATTTTTACCTGGAAAAACACTCCAGCATATTTGACTTTGAGGAATACAAAATGCAATTATGTGCACCTCAAGTGAAGTTTCCAGCATTTGTGTGGACCACCACTATCATCTGAGTGAAAGAAATAACTGCACTGAAGATTTTTGGTTCCACTTAATGGCTTCTTCCCCTCAGCATCTAAATACACACTCCTCTGCTTTCTTACTTACCACAAATGCATCACAAGAGGATCTTCATATGTACACCAACTCACCCTCCTGATGATTTTAACTCTGTCTTATCCTGTCTTCTCATGGAACTTCCATTTCAAATTCAAATAGTTTCTCAAAACTTTCTATTGAGTCAACTATCCGAAGAGGTTTTACATACCATTAATACTGCTGTGTAGGTTAACGACAAACAACATAAATAATTGTTTTCCTCCTCATTTAAGGGAATCGCTGTTTGAGATCCACCCCCCCCCAACATCAGTGGCACAGTACAAAAAATATCCAAAACTGGGGGAACTTTATTTGAACTACTGGAAACGGAGACTATAACCCCTTAGGTTCAATATCCTGTATTTACATTTATCAAGTCACCTATTAAAAAAAAACCAAAAACAACCAGAAATCAGCATATCCATCCCAACCCCCAAGAAAACATGAAAGAAGCCAAAATATTTAACCTTTAACATAAAATGTATGAAGAAGGCACATTGGCTACAGCATGCAAGTTAGTCAAGACTTTGCAGATCACCTTCACAAGAACATTTTCCATCACCGCTGGCTAGTGGTATTAAATTCATACACACTGCTTTTCTAGACTGTGACAAATTTTGAGGGCTGGTGACAATTTTCAATATGAAAGTTGCGGAACTTTTACTCTGAAATGATATATGGCATCTTATGTTACTGTTTCCTTCTCTCGGTCAATTATTTCTCCTCCATACAGGCTCAAAGATACCAGACAGGATATCACCACCTCAAACAAAAATGAGAACTGGCATTTTGAAGTCTAGACACTATTTCCTCTTTTGGAAGTCTTCTCATCTCTGTACCTTCCTCATGTAACCACACTGGGGTAAAGGGTTCTCAAGGTGGCCTCATTTAGGCCTTCTGTACACAGATAAGAGTTCAAAATAGCATTTATTTCTTTAAACCAGAACCATACGCTAATAAACTACATTCAATCAGCAACACTTATTTGTAAAACTTTCACCTTTTGTTTCATGTCTCAAGGACAAGGGGGATGCAGTATGGATCATATACACTGTTGGGATGCAAGGGCCCCTATCAGTATCTCACACAACTTCCTTAATCCACTCTTCCTTGAAATGCCTTTTGTATTCTTTGAAAACACTTCTCAGTGCATAAATTTGTAAAAACGTGTTTGCAGAGTGTTTCCAATCAGGCTCATGAGACTTTCTGTTCCATAACAAAGCACTACTGAATAGTATCAAACTTTATACAGACCTGCCAACACAGGCTTTGCCACATGGGCTGACCTTGTGCCCAGCAGCTCAATCTGAGGGGGCTTATTTTTTCGATTTTGTAAGGCACAAATCCTTTCTGCATTCATGCCTTTGAAATTTCACTGGACCTACCTCCAGCATCTACCTTGAAATTCACTTTCTGTGAATTTGCTTGCCTGTGTATTGTAAAGCCTTAAAGGGTTGCTTTAAACAAAGCGACCCCCAAGGAACACAGTTTCTGTGGTGATCTTGGTATTATGTTCTCCAGCTACATCTTTTTGACCTCCTATGCGCATTCTGTGCTCTGCAATTTGTTCTGATGACAGGCTTTCAGAACATATGATTGCATATATTATCTACATATATGTGTATCATCTATGCACAGTAATATTCCTTGGGCTGGCCACCTTCATTTTATACTGCACTCTCTCTATGTATTGCAAATAGGTTTAGCCTCTGTCTGCATTCAGTCTAACACGGTTTGACCTTTGTTTAGCTGTGCTCTTCAGCTCTTTTACTGCTTTTTCATTAGGGAATCATTTTCATTTGCCTTCCACATGCATACTGCTCTTCAGGAAAAACAAACAAACAAAACCCCTCTGTTTCTCACTGTGACTGACTTTCAGTTTTATCTGTCTTTTATGCTGGGAAGTTTTTTGGTCTCAGGAATTATTTCAAGGATGTGCACAGCACTCTCTGAATAAGGGAGCTGAACAGTTGTGATTACACTTCCTCGATACAGGAGATATTCAAGTTGCTAATGTAGTGAGTAGCTGGGAAGACAACAGCCCCCTTTCCCTCTGCAGGTGAATCTGTCCCACATGATGTTCAGCAAAATGTGGATTCAGGAGCACTGAAATAAATTTTAATTTGATGAACAGCCCTTAAGATTCCTGTTTCTCTAAAACTAGAAAATGGTTTTCAATCATTTACTATTTAACCTGAAGAATTTTAGGCAATCCAAAATACTTAATTTTATGATTACCCAAAAATCGTAATTTTTCATGCTAGCAAAAGAATTTTTTCGTCTTTCAGTTCAAACCACTCCATATTTTTGGTTCAGCCACAAAATCAAAAGCAACATAGTTAATCACGGCTCTAATCACTTTTATCACTACTCCCTAATTTGCTAACTATTCAAAAATAAAAATCCCATGACTGAGTTTTACACTACTATGAAACGCTAGAGCAAATGTTCTCAGCTGATCCCTGGTTCCCTCTAAAGAAGGAGGAGTAACTCTTTCCCAAGTGGTATTCCTCATGCAAGTACACACAGCATCCAAACGACGTTCTGGGAGTTTGCGATCCTCTCAGTTTCTCCCACTCACTCCCACCGGAACCTACAGTAAATCTCAGTTATGACGTGTGCCAGGTTCAGAACCAACACAGAGGATTTCAGCCTCTCCAGCTCCCCGACACAACATCACTCAGGCCAGAATGATGTGCAATGCTGCAGGCAGCATCTCCTCTGCCAGGCGATTCCACACACTCACCGACTCCAGCAGCTTCATTTAATCTATTTTTTTCCTGGTGTAAGATGCAGTTTACTCCCAGCTTCGGTTATTGAAAAATCAGTCCCTTACATGCACATGTAGGAGATGGTTTCCTGCTTCTGGCCACCTGACAGGCTATTTCCTCCTCTTCATGCGCATGTAAGACTAAAAAGCAAGCCAGCAGCAAACAAAAATCCCACCCCAGTACAACGTGTGAACATTACAGCAGATCATAGCCAATTACTGCAAGACTTTTGATCATAAGCTCAAGCCAATTTGCTTACAGGTTTCCAGCATATTTGTTTTTTCTTTCACCAATTAAACCAACTTGTATTTCATTCTTTACTTTCCCACCTCCCGCCCCCCCACTTCTGTTGGTCACAGGTTGGCAACCTTTAGTGTAAAAAGAGAAATCCAGCCCCTGATCTCCGGAGTCTCAGCAGACATGGATCACTGCTGTGTCAGAGGGCCTTGGTGCTGGCAAGGATACAATTTCCCTACTTGGTCTTCTTCAAGATTCCAAGTTTTTGAGATTCACAGGTTTTATTTTGTCTGGCAGAACATACTTAAGAATGGCTTCTAGCAATAGCAAAGAAACGAAACACTTTTGGTAGGTGAGCGTACCAGCTGCATCCACTGATACACAGGCAGCATCCAAAAGCATGGAGCCCTTAGTGATGGTGAGAATTCAGTACATCAAAATCTATACCACTGCCCCATGCAGAACTATATAAAAACTGATAGCAAGGTGAGCCTGAGGAGGAGGCAGGCCTGAGATCTCAACTACAGACCTCTGGATTCCACCAGGAGATCCCATGGAAGGTTAGGGTCTACTTTGATACCAAAGAAATCTCTTTCAAAAGACCCAAGGCATGAAGGAAGAGTGCTGGCTTCATTCTCCAGCCTGCACGCAGCCTTGGCATCATTCTAGGTCAAGAAAGCCAACTTTCTTTTTGTCACGGTCAGCAACACAAGATAGAAAATTACTCCCACTGCCAACCTCTCTTTCCACAGGCATCAAAACACCAAAAGGACTCTGTGGACTTGTTGATTGTTTAGCCAGAAGCTTGTCAGGACTTCCTGGAAGAAGGAGGACACAGGGGGGCTATGCACCTTCAGTGGTTCTTGGTTAAGTCAGAGACACAGCCCACTGCAGTGGAGTTACACAATTAAATGTTGTACTGAGCACCTAGTCTCCTTCTCTGTACTGTGCTCCCTCTTACACGTACATGTGGTGGGAAAATCCACTCCAACCAGTTCCAGAGATCCCTCAGTAACACAAATGTCTGGTCCTCCGTTAAAAAGGAAAGGCTTTTATTTGTGCTACACCCTAGCATCTTGAGGGGCAAGAGGCTCAGGGTCATTGAAAGCCTCAACTCAGAAGAACAGCACAACTTATTTTCCCATGGGCTGTCCTGCTTCATGCGCTGTGGCCGCGTTGGAAGGAGACACAAGCAGAGTAGGTCTGTCAGAAGCAGCAGGCTCAGCACAGACGTGACACTGGCCCCACACGCAGCTTCTGCTGCCTGGGCTTGTAAATGTGCCAGGGCTGGATACAATAATATACCCCAGGGTGAGGGGAAAGCCCCAGTGGTTTTCAAGCCACAGCTGCTACACCATTTGTACAGTGGAGAAAAGCCTTTAGTAGGTAGAGAGGTACAGAAGGAGCTGGCAAATGATTACAAGTTTTCCTTTTCTGTCCTTTTTCTAGGCAATGGCAGATGACTTTGCTGTGGAGTCTCAGGCGTCCTAAACAATAGCTGTGGAGCCAGTCCCTATTTTGGTGGTAGAAAAGAAACTGGCTTTCTGGGGAGAGACAGAGACGAGTCAGGCCAGTTCCAGACTGCCATTTTTCCGACTGGCTCATTCTGCCCAAATCACAAGCTGGAAAAACTGGAAAGGTAAGCAGTCCAAATTAATGGGAACATCAAGTGAGCTGGTTTGTTTATGTATTGGTTTAACTGGAATGGGAAGCATAATTCCAGTTTTGGGCACTAGCTTTGTAGACATTCCCTTAGCTTACCTTCTACCCGAGAAAGCCATGTGCAGGCCTGATTTATTCCTGGTCTGTGCTCAAAACACATCCCGGTCTCTTGAAGCTTCATGCTTGCATGGCACCCATGACCACAATTCTTATAATGGGATGGCGACATTCATATCCTACCAGCTCATTCTTATAACTCCATGTAATTAGGAAGGGGAAAAAAAAATAAATCAGAAACAACACAGAGCAGGAAGCTGTCTTTTTCCTCACACCTCTCCTCATGTACTATTGCTGCCACATCTTACCCATAGCATAGCATTTGCCCAAACTCATTTTTCTTATGTAAGGAGAAAAAGCAAGTTTTAGAAGTCCTACAACTGGTAGGAAATAAGCAATTTAAGCCTAACAATTAAAAAATCCTCAAGTATAAATTTATAGTTAATTTCTACCATAGCAGACTTTCCCAGATGCTCAATTGCATGTCATTCTTAAGAGCAAACAAGGGCTCCTGCAGATCAGACCTTTCCGGCAGAGCTGTTGCAGATGGGCCAATCGCAGTGTCCTGCTAACTACAACTGAGACCACAGTCATACAATGATTCTACTTACTAAAAGCACTAAGTTAAAGTAAGCACCACAAATTCTTTATAAACTGCAGGATGGACTCATTCTGCAGACAGGGAAATTCAGGCGTAGTGGCTGTTATAAAGCCCAGTGAAAGAACGAGTGCCTAATAGCCCTGTACACCATGACTAGTTATCCCCACCTCCAACCCATATGATCAGCAAGCCCAGAAGTCATCTTCTTCTGTGTGAACATTAAAGACCTGAATAAGAACATAAACGAGTCAAACTGCCTTGCATAGTTTAAAACTACAGCATGACATAACTGCAAGTTATTGCCATTAAAAGTTAGAGAAAAAAAAAGTCAACACCTGCCAAATACAGCTCCATTGTCCACTGTTGAGTTCTAATGACAACTGCTGCATCTTGGAAAGCTGTTCAATAATAACGTACTACATTTCCCCTCCAGGAGCAGTCATCAGGTACTGTCACTTATCTACATAGAAGGCACACATGGGAAAATATCCCACAGCTATGTGGCTCACACAGCAATCAAAAATCTTGGATACTCTCTGCACACAGAAATTTGCTCTTATTGCAATATATTCCAGTTGGTTAGCATGCTAAAAATCTCCACTCATGATTTCTGGCTTTTCCAATTAAGCTTACAGACAAAAAGTCTTTTTTCCTTTAATGACATTGTCATTTATTGCAAAGCTATGATGAGTTCTTATCTCATTGTGGTGCCCCATGATAACCCATTATTCACTGAACTTCACTTTTTGATGTATGAGGAACAGCAACATATACTTAAATAGCTCTATTTAAACTGGCCCTATAGTTGAAACAAATCATTCCAAGAACAGCACTACATTACAGTCAGAACTGCTCAAAAGCTTAGGATATGATATTCTTCAGTATTCACAGAGCTTAATATCTTCAAACAGAAATTACTCAAGCTGATGTATCTCTCATTATTATTAAGTCAAAGTTCTTCCAAATGAGGAGAGGATGATTGATAGTCAGAGATTACCAGGGCCAACATAGTGAGAGATCACACTCTTTATGGCCACAAGTAAGCCTGGGAGGGCTCAGTTCCCCCACCACCAAGCATGCTGGAAATGCTGCAAAGCACCCTCAGCACCCCATGTCTGAGAGCCCAAGCATCTTCCTCATTCAACACCAGATCTATATGGTGCTGACAGGTAACAGCCTTTTCTAGTCTTTCTAGGCCACAAGTGCAATGCAAGCACTCGAACTTTAGAAGAGGGAAAAAGAACCCACAAAAACAACCACCACCTCCCCCAGAGCCAGAATACAACACATGCACCAGCACAGCTCCAGGCCTCTCCCCCAGCCCTGTAGTTACCCTCTAGAAGGTAAATGCTGTGAGATGTCTGGATCTTCCCAGGAATAAGCAACACTGCTTGGATCAGGTTCTTTGCTCTGTCTAACACTGATGGGATTGGCTTAAGAATTCAGACTGGACCTGGGTTAGAGGTGCGGACTCCAGTTTGGTATGTCTAGAAACACTTCTGAAAGTGAAGATACAGTCATTGGCGTGGCCTGTTCACTACAAGCTTCCTACACTGGATGCTTATGGTACACCAGTATCACAGGAGAGGAGCCAGATTCACATGCCCTAAATTGCACCTAAGTCTCTGTATCTTTTATTTCCTTCCAGCTGACTCCTGGCCTTCAAGCACAGAGCCTAAGGTAGAATTTAGGCCATGGGAACCTGGTTTTCAGCCTCTCAGCAAGTGGAAATAGCCACAGCTGACTCAAGCTGGAGAACATACACCCGCTGAGCATACACATACAAACACACATGCATATACACAACCATCCTGCCTCAGGGGTCCCCAGACTTCGAACTCCAACCTCTCACGAATTTATATACATGGAGTGTGTTGCAAGTGGGCACAGCAGGTGAAGTGTGCAATGTGAACAACCTCCAACTGCCAACCATGCTCTGCAGGATCCAGAAGACAGTTTGCAAAGCAAGACAAAGCACGTCACCCCTCATTCCTATTACCGCTGTACTGCTTACCAAAGTCAAGCTACTGAAATGTTTCCAAGAGCATAAGGAGTGTTACTACCTTTCCATAGCTGTTATGTATCAGAAAAGATTGCAAGCAGATAATATCTCAGGCACAGGTAGGAAAGATGGCAGAGTTAATGTATCCAAATCTTTTTCACACACAAGCACACACCTTGAAATAAGGCAGACATGGTAATTGTGTTTATTACACTATAGTATAAACATCAATCATGAAGCTAAATAAAGTAACAAAACATACCTACCTAAAGGGTCTTCTCCAGGCTACTATGTATCAAGGAAAGATAAAAGCAGAAGATTGAGTCATGGTGAAAGAAAAGCTCTCCCCAGATACAAAGTCCAGTACTGAGCCCCAATATGCAGGAGTATTTCACTCTCCAGGGCAGAGGGGCTTTCTACGACACCATTTCACAACCCAGCCCCTGAGCATCCTCCCAAAAGTGCTTTGGGAGGGAGCAGATAGTCTCTCGCACACAGCATCCAGCTTCAGAGCCACAGGAGGGTTTCACAGTCCCTGCCTGCTGCCATAACAACTCCAAAGGACGGGGCATAGCTGTTATCACCCCAGAACAGGAACTCCGCCGCAGAAAGCCTACAGGCCACATCAGCCATCTCCCTCTCACCCAAATGCAAAATATGCTAGGGAACAACAGGCCAGTACTTCGCACCTCTGAGATCAGCATATCACTGTCTAGAGCCAGCTAATAAGAGACATTAAGAACAGGACTGCATCTTAAACCCACCCATTACAAAAAAGTAGAAAAGAAATTCCTCCATTCATGCACTAACACAGGAACCTGTCCTTCAAAAAGCCAAAGTTCCTCACTTCATATACAAGACAGCAGCAGCAGCCACAAGTCTACCAAGTCTACCCTCCATGCAGCAGAGCAGGATTTAACTCCTTCAGGTGAGGCAGGCTGATGAATTCATCCCTGCCATTTCCAGCTCAATCTAAGTCAGCTGAGGTCTTGCAAAGAACAGTGCCCTAAACCTCCAGACTATCTGGTGGGCAATGGGGAGATGACTCTCAGCTCCTGCAGTACTAATGAGCCTGTCTTGCAGAACAGACACTGCTTAGAATGCAGAGATGAGAAGGAGAGCAGAAAGGCTCTTACTGTTTGCACAGGCACTCCCCCAGGGAGAAAGAGCCACTGGTCCCAGCTCTATGAACAACCAGTGCAAACACCAGCTCATTAAATGCACCAAAGGCTCTGGGGGCAGGCAGCACATCCTGGACTCTCCCCTACCTCATCACCAACTGTCCTTCAAAAGAAGGAAGCAATGAAGACATGTCCAATACCGTGGGCACGTTTTGGTGAGTTTCAAGAATGCTTCAAGAAGCTTCAGCAGAAGAATATCCAGCTTCTACATGTAGATTTGAACTGCATATTGAGTTCATCACTGGTGCAAGATGAGATGTTAAGGTACACTCAGCAACAGAGAAAGGTAAAAAGATTTGTTAAAGCAGAGTATTAAGGGGGCCTTCTTTCTACTGCCTATTCTGACACCACGTTAAACACCCCTCTACAAAATCCCAGGCAATAAAATTCTTTCTTGACATCACAGGAACATTTGAGACTAAGTTAACTGAATTAGGGCCTTAGTCTTCTTGCAAATCAAGTGAAGGACAGAACATATATATATAAGGTAGTCAGTTTACACGAATCACATATGACATTTAATTAAAAAAACAAACCACACAACTTTTTTTTCCTTGTGCACTCAATACTACTAAATTTTGTCTTGTCCTGTGCAAAGCATACAAGGCTAGAAGCAAAACAGGGTCTTGTGCCACACCTGATGTTATACTGGCAGTGCCAGATGCCTTGCTGCTCACTCCCCTTCCCACACCTGGGGATGTCCTACAAGTACCCCACTGTTCCCATTCACTCCATGTTACATTCATTGCTGTTACTCCTGCTTCTTAGTTCTGGGGTCACCAAGGAGGCACCATAAACAAAAGCAAACATGCAACTGCTCCGTTTGTGTGTCCCGAGGACTGGCTCTGCATGCCGGTGCCTGAAGAACAAGCACATTGCAAAAGCATTATGTTTCCAGTGGCAAGATGGATGGGAAAAGCGCCAGCCACTAGCTGTAACCTTTTTGTCATGCCAATTGCTGGCTGCTATGAGGATGTACGTTAGATACCTCCTTAGAAGAGCTCTGCATCTCATCCTTCCAGATGGAGGAGGAATGATTCATACACACATAAACAATGCTAGAATGATGGATGGAGAGAAAACATTTTCTTTTTGTTTTCTGTTTGTATTACAGACATGCTCAGTGGCCTTAATTGCAGCAAAAACTGAACTGAAGACGATGACACTTTGTGCCCCAAGGAATGCATGTGCAAAACCCCAGTGCTGGCC
Organism: Columba livia; assembly: GCF_036013475.1. Taxonomy (NCBI): domain Eukaryota; kingdom Metazoa; phylum Chordata; class Aves; order Columbiformes; family Columbidae; genus Columba; species Columba livia. Next base: position 112,320,557 of record NC_088604.1, read on the forward strand.
TTGTCAAGCCTCATGTTGCACGCACACACCTCACGTGCCTTATTCCCCCGTTTTCTCATTTTGACAGCATTTCTCTGCACAGAACACAACAGAATAACTCCACTTACACAGCCATCACATCACGCAATGACAAATACAGGGGAAAGCGTCCAAGAGACAGATCAGGTGTCAGGGGCTCTAAACTGACCAAGGACTGACTTGTAATGCAGAAGGAAAGCAAAGGATCTCTTTTCTTTCCAGGCACACTAGGGACCAAAATGCACACATTTACTAGGCCTAGATGGCTGATAAATGCAGAACAGACCACTCAGCAGTCAAAGCAGTTGTCTGCATGGTGCCCGTTTCTTTCAAGGAGGGCACCACACGTATACTCCTTCCCACCTCACCTGCACAGCTCCTTTGCCACACACTCACACTCCTCTCAAGGGCCCCACATCCTATGAATCTCATTCTGTTTCTCTGTACTAACACCTGTAAATTCCCACCTATTTACTCTCCCCTGGCCTTTCTCAGATTTGTGAAGTCCTTGGAGCAGAGATTATCCACAAGCACTGCGTAACTGCCTGGAATATTCCGAGTCCTACTGCAAGTAAATAAACAAACAGCAATGCATAAGCACACAATCTGTATTAATGTTTTAAGCCGAGCATATAGCAGTCATCTCTGACAAGAAAAGTGATGGCAGTAGCTTCTTCCTACAGACAGTAGTAGAAAATCTACACATTGGGGTACCATCCACTGACCAGGAAAAACTTCAGATTTGCATCCCCTGCCACCCACTTCCCTCCTTCCAGTACTGAGCCCCAATATGCAGGAGTATTTCACTCTTCAGGGCAGAGGGGCTTTCTACAACACCATTTCACACCCCAGCCCCTGAGCATCCTCCCAAAAGCGCTTTGGGAGGGAGCAGATAGTCTCACATTATCCATCACATTATCCATTTCTGAAATACACTTTTTATTATAAATTATTCTAATCAGTTTTGTGGCATGGCAGCAATTCAGCATAAACCTTCAAAAATATGCGTGCATGCACTGGCTGTAGAACTTCTTCATTTCATATGGGTCTTTCATAACAACCTGATGCAGAGTTTGGGAGGATTTGGCAACCTTTCTTATCAGCACTCCTGTGGTGGCGACCCTTTCCTAAAGGGTGCTAAATGCATTCACCTACACTACTTCTCTTTCTAAAAGAAGGATTTTTCCTTAATCTCTCATTAAAGCCAGTAGAAGTGTTCAAGAAGGATTTTTTCCTCTGCTGTTTTGCAGATTAAAGAAATGTGACCTGTGAGTGGCAAAAGGGCTAGAGAGAACACCTGCAGTCCAAAGCAGACCTTCTTTCTCATCCTACTCTCTTCTGAATGGAAAGATACAAGACAAGCTGGGTAATTGCTCCCACTCCTCTAGAATCAGAGTTCAAGTGAGGAAGAGAAGGAAAGAACAAAAAACCAACAAACACCACCAAAACCACCGAGTTAATAACAATTCTTAACTCTTCTTGGGTAAGGAGCACAGGCTACTTTCATAGCTCCTCAAAGAACCTACGCAGTTTGCTCACTCATGCTGCAACAGCTCCTGAAGGAATACAGATTCGTGGCTTTCCCATAAAACCAATAAGGTCTGAACCCCACATTGGGAAAGGAGAATTAAAAAACAAAACACAAAACAAACAAAAAATCCCCACACAACAAGAAGCAATTTAAACACAGCGCACTACCATCTTGTTAAATAACATGTTGAGAACTCATACGCAAGTCTGTCTTGGCCAATGAGGGACATAAATCAGGAAGATATAGTAGCACTCACTAGCATACAATTAGTCACTGCTGTAAGCACTTTAAGTCTGGATTTCTTGGATTATAACATTTCAAACAATGTTGTTTTACAGGAGTGATATGATAGCTGTCCAAGCGCCACAATCAAATTATGCTACCAGGACATTTGGGCAATGGATTATCACAGTAAAGGAAATCAATTATCACAGCTTTTATTCAGAACAAGGGAAGACTATTTCATTTTGAACATGGCAGGGGGGAGAGTAGAAGACGATACCCGAAATTTGAACCCCCTCCCCTTTGGACTTTCCAAGGTAGGAATGCCACAAAAAAATTGCCAATCTAAAAGGACAGAAACTGCCCATCTCTAGAATCTGCACTGAAATAATAACAGGGAATAAATAAAATATATTCCAAATCAAAGGGCAGTTAAAACAGCCTCCTTGCGTTGGCTGAATGCTGGAAGGATGCCTTGTTCCTGGGCATTTTCCCATTGCATATGTGGCTGCTACATCTTTCCCTTGATATTAGGCAACAACCATCACCAGCACCAGGCTGAGAGACTTCAGCTCTGTTTAGAAACTTTGCTGTCCCATATGTTCCCTATCACAAGAAGGAGGGCCACTTACCTTCCAAAACCTTCAAATTAGCAGGTTCAGCAAAGGATTGGTGTGTTCCTTAAAAAGATTTAATAGCTTAAAGGTTCTCTTGAAAAGGCTGCACCTTTTACCTTTATATCACCACAGAAAACCTATTGCATTCTATATTTTGGTTCTCATATTGCATCACAAACAGCACATTAGCTTTTTAATGTCACAATTTATTTTTTTAAGAGTATTTTGATACCTTTAATGCATACATAGGTACTTTTTGGCACATGGTACTTAAGAGGCCCTGATTCTGACCTCAGTTTCTTTGGCAACAGCCAAATATTCCAGCGCAGGATGAGGGAAAACCCACTAAATCTTATTCACATCCCTGTGCTGCAGTCTGAGAGATCCCTAGTAGCCATGACATATTAAAGAAAAGAAAAGAAAAAAAAAAGAAAAAAAAAGACTAAAACTGAGAAGACAGTCAAATAAATAGAAGCAGAAGGATGAAAAAAAAATATAGAAACCAGCTCCACAAACCATAGAAGAAGTAAAAAACTTTCTTTGTTACAGCCCAGGGCACGTGTCTGAAGCTGATGACACCTGGGTATTATTCCTGGCTGTGGTCCTGACTCCTTCTGGTGACTGCACCAGCTCATGTCACACCTCCAACAGGCTCTCCCTTCACATTTTCCTTTCGGACTAAGGGTCAGCGTTGGTGATCCGTTTCCTTGCCAAGAGCAGAGGACACTAAATATTACTGGCATCCCATACCTCAACATGTGCCTTAGCACGTGCACGACAGCAGCACAACCGCTCTCCATACCAAAACCAAGAAGTGTAGGCCACGAAAAACAGGAGCTGGATGTCAGTCCCCCAGATTTCACATTCCCACTGTAAGCTTTTTAAGGAAGGATCGGTTGCTATTTAGTTGTACCCTGTGTAGAGCACTGTTATTGGGAGCTGTTAATGTGATTCTGTAAGAAAGCAGCAACACCAGTAGTTGATTAAGGCTGGAAAGAACAATAACAAATGGGGAAAAAAAATGGCTGGAAAGAAGTGGAGGGAATCAAAAACAATGACAGAAAAGGAATTCAGGAGGACAGAAAGAAGAGTGGGCAATGAAAAGACAGTCAGAAGAGAGGAAACAAACAAACAAAACCCAAACATGAAAAAGGCATCCACAGGAATATTTTACTTCATTTCAACAAAAAACAGGGTCCATGATTTTCTCTTAATAAGAACACTGAATTTGCATAATCAAACAAGCAGTATTTTATTTTCCTCCACAGAAAACATATGAATGTAGACTTCTAAATTTTAAAGAGGAAGAATCCAAGCTACCAACATACTTGTTCTCAGAACCAATGCTTTAACTACATTAGTAACAGCTTACAAAAAGACAGAAAAGTGACTACAATTCTCTATCTAGAAGCTACTTTTCAGAGTCACCATCACTACTGTAATTTTACAGTTACAAAAGACTTTATCCTTGTTATTTCTTGGGACCTTCCTCCCTATTTTACACGGTAGGAGCTAAAAAGGTTCTGTCCGGGTTCAACTGAGACTTCTTCATCCCTGTTTTTTTGGTTTTGTTTTGTTTGTTTGTTTTTCCACTTCTGTGTTCTTAAACAGCCCTTAACTGGACACCCATGGCAATACCAGAGATATGAAGTACTGAGGATCGCTACAACTACAGACAAATATTTTAGCAAATCAGGAATTTACTTGCATGCTATGTTACTCCAACTCCTCTGCCCTTCCTGGGACTTCACCTGCTCATAATCACTAGAAAGCAGAGTGTCATTTCTAAGCTGTAGTCGAGCACTAAAAGCACCATGCTGGCCCTCACTAGCTCTATTTAATTAGAGATTAGCAGAAACAATAAAGCACAGGGAGAATATAAACATGATGTTGCCAGTTTCTCAGTAAAAAGGTTTGGGTTACCAAAGAGATAAGACGAAGGCTGCCTATTTATCTGTGCTGCCGGACTGACGAGCTTACACGCCCCCATCAGAATTCCCTCTAAAATGTCAACATGAACCATATTATTAATTTTCCAAGTTGCTGACCTTTACTATTGCCTGCATCATAAACCCAGCATTTTGAACTGTTTCTATTCATACAAGAACATGCTCCGCATGCCTCACGATATCTGAACTCTGTACATACGCTGCTCACATGTCACAAAACAGATGCTCGTTGCCGCATCCCCGAAGAAGCTGCCTTGCAAGTTGCACCTTCAAAGTTCTATAAAGTCCCCTGGATCACAGTCAGTTCTCCTATCCACCAGCCAAGTTTCCCACATTCCCCTAAACCCCTTAGTGTATCTTCTCTTTAATAAAATGTTTCAGAGTATTTTATCAAGGGTCATAGCATAGAGATTTTTAAATATAAAATAATTTGAACATGAACTTAAGTTTAATTTCAATCAGGAAGAATTAAAAACAAACAAGCAAACAACAAGGTCCTTGGATTAGAAGACAGCCGTTCCCATTTAATATTCCTCTCAATTAAAATGTTTTCTATAGATCATGAGAACTTAATGTATCATACACATTACACAGTGCTCAACACAAGGCTGTCGATCTGTCATTTCGCTATAAGCGCTTAATGTGATGAATGATCTGGTTACTTGTCTTTCTGGTATAAAAGCAGGAGAAGCTTTGAGACAAAGAAATAAAGGCCAATGCATATTACAGATTTCATAGTGATTAATATCAGCCTTCCTGACTCATATCTTTGAAAACAGTTAAGGTCACCATTTCTCTTTTATTTTTAGCGTGGATTTCAGTACATCTCATCAGAACCCTCCAAACACTTGAGATACTCTAATTTAAAGCAGAAATGTCAGGAACATACAGCATTTGGTCTACAACAAACAATGCCACACCAGCATGTCATAAGAAAAATAAGTGACCTTCACTCTTGCCTCTGCTGACAAACAGACACACTTGAAGCAACTTGCAGGCCAGGATGTTAGTGTGATTTCTGGAAGACAATCGAATAAATAAATATTCAAAAGAGTTAAAAAAAAATAATCTGACTATTTATTTTCTGAACTGAAAAACCTTCCCTGTCCAAATCAACTAATGGTTTGGCATGTCTACATGAAAGGCAGATGAACAAATACCATCTTCCTTTTAACATGGAATCTGCAATAAGAAGTCAGCATTTTATTGATTTCCATAATACCATCTCTACAGCTTAACAAACTCACTCAGCTGCTAATGCTAATTCACTGATGCTATGGAGCCTTCCCATATAATTATACACCCTCCACTTCGCTGAGCCCCAGGGCGCTGTTTCTAACTTTCCAGAGGACCACTGAACCAAAAGTAGAAACAAAAAACCTCTCTTTCATTACCCAAAGCAAACTGCAAACCAAATTCTGCTTATTTAAATGGGAAATTAGAGAGACTTAATTTTTAAGGCAGGGAATTATCTGCTAGTCTGCATAGATTTTCAGATATTGTGACAACAAATCCCTGTTTCAACTCTTCTCTCTATTCCTATTTGCTTTTTCTTCCTTAAGAGTACACAACTATACAACATATAAATATTGCAACAATTACAATTTCTAGGGACTGATTCTGAAGTCTCTCACAGCTCAGAAGTGTTTCAAGAGGGTGATTCGGAATCATAGAGACTCTTGCGAATGTCACTATAATTAACATTATAAAAAAAATTGTACAATGTTACCATTGCTATAGGGACTATTTTATAAGTGAATGTATATTTCAAAGATTTTTTTAATAAGTTTTTCTTTAAAAATAAACCTGGAACACCTTCTAAGCCAAATTAGAGGAAGATATCTTCTCTGAGTCTAAAATCCAAAATGTCCTAAATAATTCATGAAGTAAACTCTGCCATTTTTCTCCATTTCTCGAACAAATCCAGCAGTCCACAACCAAGCAGACAGCTCCAGGATACTTCAGTAAGAGTTTTGCTGAATTAGGGACTGCAGGATCTGGCCCAACTAATCCAGTACTGTCTATCTGGAAAGAATGTGGAGGAACTCTGCAGTGTAAGCCTCCTCAAATGGCTGTACACAAGTCCCTTTTCTTGCTCTCTCCATTTACCCTGCCATGATGTTTCAGATCCAACCATACTGTATTCAGCACCTCCATCAAGATTCAATATGCAGTTTGAGGAAAAACAGCTTAATTTTGCTGTGGTTTCCCATGCATATATTGATTTGGAACCAGTTAATGTATTTCCTCTGAGAATGTTGAAATGTTTGTATTTTTGTTCAACAAACAAACAAGTTGACAGTATCAATACAGGTCTGGAGAGCCTCTAAAAACAATCTAGTTTGCTTAATTAATGTTAATTACAATAACATCTCAATCAGTGACACAAAAGCTTAGCAATGAACACAGTCATACAAGGAAGTGAAAACATGAAACAAACACGAAAGAAGTGTGTCTTGTTCTGAAAGAGTATCAAGCAAACTTTCAAGAGAGTTATAAATAAGAACATAAAGGCAGAAGACAGTTCTGCTTTATTAGATGTATTTTCTTTACAAGCTGCTTAGTAGGGAGCTTTCTTCTGAGACTGTAAGACAGTGGATCTGAGCTGTGGACACACCAGATAATATTATCTTTCTACAACATCATGTCCAAGCCATTATCAACTGCTTTAAAGAAAAACAACTGAGGGCCTGATCCTGCTGTCAGTGATTTCGATAGCAAACATTTAAACAATGTGATGTGAATGTTTAGGGGGGTTCTGGAGAAGGAGAGAAATTAAAAAAAAACAAAACCTAACCCTAACTTGAACACCACATGTAGGTATGGGTTCCCTCAGGCACAGAGAAATTTCAGGACAAGATAATGAACTTCTCACCAATCTTTTTCCTACTTCCCATAGCAACAAGGGAAAGCTAAACACACAGAAAACTTACCTGCCCGTTTCACTGGTAGCACAGATCTCAGAGGGTTTTTTTTTGTATAGTCACTTAACAGAGCAGCTTTACATTTAATCCTCAGTTTTCTTCACAACCCAAGAAAAATAGTTATCCAATAAGTTCTTATTTCAAGGGAAGGGAAAAAATAGTTCTAAAAAAAATAAGCGCCATTACCTCACCCAGGTTGGTACTGTAGTACACAAGTAGTCATACAAGCATCGCAGGGAGCTCTTGCGCAGTAAAGTACCACTCGGTGTGAGTAAGGGTGGCGTAATTGGGTCTGATGAGAGAATGAATCAGAGCTTGTCACATCACTACTATAGGGGCCTTTCTGAAAACATGGGTTTCTCGATTACTTTTCACATCAATGCAAATCTGGTCCGTTAAGGTTAACGAAGTTACACTGGTGCTAAAAGTGGTAACAGAGGAGAAGCAAATTGACTTAACAGGCCACAGCTCAAGGACCCCCCCGTAAAGGCAAAATAACAGACATTTAGGAAGTTTGGGGTTATATTGAGCAAGTCACCCCTTGGGATAAAGGCTGATTTACTGTTTGGTAAAAATCTCAGGGCTGATTTTTTTTGTTTCCCTCCCTCCCTTTATAGATAGAAGCAAGACAAGATTTGTTAAAGATTTCATTTCCTCTACAAATTTATTGATCATAAGCATACTTAAAACTACAATTAAGTAGTCACTGAACTGAAGCCATACTTTTCTACTTCTCATTTACAAGAGTGTTTACCTTTCATCTTAACAGAAGTTCAGTAGATTTATTTTTCAGATGTCTGAGAAAGATGATTTTGGAGTGCTGTGAGGTTTGGTAAACCTTCAATTCAGCAATTAGTTTCCATATCATATGAATTACAAAGACCAAGCAATTAATATTAATAACTAAACCCAGCAAAGTACTAAGGCTTCAGACGCCCTGTGTATGGAAATGCTGCTGTGCTTGCTGGGGTTTTCCATGTATGTTTTATTTTAGCTACTCTGAATGTACAGCACATGAGAACATTCACATTTCTGAAAATACATTAGGAAGGAAAAAAAAAAATCAATAGCAATGAAACAGAGACAAAACCATTTTACATTAAGTGCTCCCAATATCAATACAAGCCACCAGAAGTCCCTGCTGTGGACCATGGCTTCACCCTACGCTACACGGATTGTCCTGCCAAGCCAAGTCAAGCCCAGGTAATACTGGAACATGACAAGGTGGGGAGGAGGATGGTGCACCTGGAAATAAAAAAAGGTGGGTTTCCCTGGTCTTCAGAGAGGGACAGTGGCCCAGGCCGGAGAGCATCTTTCAGGAGCCCCTTGCCCCTCACATCAACCTTCATCACAGCCTCAACCGTGCTTTCAACCGGGGGAAAAATAACATAAAAATTACAATCAAATGTATCACCGGCAGCATGACACGCATTTGTAGTTGGCAACGACGCCAGTTGTTTTTTTTTTTATTATTATTATTTTTCTTCCCCCTTTTTCTTTTCCAGTCCGAAGGTGGAAAGTATCGCCGCGGCCGGTGCCAGGCTGCGCTGCGAGGCGAATACCCCCAACTTTCCAACAGTTGGCAGCGGACAGAAACACCCGGACCCGCCGCCGCGCTCCCCCAGCCCGCCCCGCCGGCTCCCCGGACAACCGGCGGCTGCCCCGGCCGTCACCCACCCCTCACCCCCCACCACCACGCACCCCCCAGCCCCGGCAGGCAGAAAGGAGCGAGCCCGGGAAGGCCGTGCCCGGCACTCACCCGCTCCGGGGGGCTCCGCGGCGAGGGCTGTTGAGAACCGCTGAGAGAGGCGCTGAGGGGAGCGGGGGGCGGCCGAATTGGGGGCGGGAAAAAGAGTCAACGGAGAGGGGACGCCGCGGGGGGTGAGGAGGCAGTTGGGGGGACTGCAGGGCGGGGAACACGGGTGAGGGATTTAAACCGGATGGGTGAATTAATTTAAAATGAGCGTGCGGCGAGGCGCCGGGGTGCGCGGCGGAGGAGGCGGCGGCCAGGCGCTGAGGCGGCTGTGCTCTATCCCATGCCGCTGCGGTGGCCCTGGGCAGCAGTTGCAGCCGAGCTGAGGGGGAAGTTGGGGCCGCAGCCGGCGGGGAGGATGTGACACCGTGACAAGTACGGCCCGCCAGCCATGTACCGCAGGAGGAGGCGGGGGAGGCGGCGGCCCGCGCGCAGGGGGCCGGGGCAGCCCAGGCAGCGCCGCCCGCCCGCACACGGCATTTAACGGCGCTGACGGGCCGCGCCGTGACTCACACACGGGAGTTAGTCACAGGGCGGGACCGGAGAGAGGGGGGGAGGCCGCCGCGCCCCGCCCCCCGGGACACCCGCCAGCCTACGAGGCGCCGCGGCCCGGCGGATTGGCGCGGCGGCCGGCCAATGGGCGCACGGATCTGCCGCCAGCGCTGGAGCGGCCCCTTCGGCCCAATGAGTCTTCTGAGGACACTGCCGCGAAGTGTTGGGGAGGGCTGAAGGGACCACTGTGGGGCGGGAGCTGCGCTCTGGCCTGCCGCCGCGGCCAACCAGCATGGAGGATTGGGTTGATGGGCAGCCCGGCTCGACCCAATCAAAAGGGTGCGGGGGAAGAGGAAGGAGGGGGGAAGAAGCATTTCCTCCCGCCCCCTCCGCGGGAGTTGGTCACGCAGAGAGTGGAGGGCGGGGGAGGGAGCGTGACTAGAGCCAGCGGGCGGGCGGCCCGACCCGGGGGAGGGGCGCGGGCATCCAGCCGGCCCCGAGGGCGGTGGGCGGGGGCGCCGAGCCGGCTCCGGTGTGAGAGCGTGGGCGGGGGTTACCTCAGCGAGCAGCGGGGGCGGGCACTAAGCTGTCCGGGGCGGGGGTTACCTCAGCGAGCGGACGGAGGGTGGCACCGAGCCGGCGGTTCAGCGAGCGGGGACACCGAGCTGGCTGAGCTGGGGGTTACCTCAGCCATGGGGGGCCACCGAGCTGGCCGAGGCGGGAGTTGCCTCAGTGAACGGGGACACCGAGCCGGCCAGGGCGGGGGTTACCTCAGTGAATGGGGACACCGAGCCGGCGGTTACCTCAGCGAGGGGAGGGACACCGAGCCGGCCAGGGCGGGGGTTACCTCAGCGAGGGGGGACACCGAGCTGGCTGAGCCGGGGGTTACCTCAGCGAACGGGGGCACCCAGCTCGCCGAGGCGGGAGTTGCCTCAGTGAGTGAGGCGGAGTCGAGCGGGGCGGAGGGAGCGGGCGCGGCTCCTCCGCGACGCCGGGGTGGGGAATGGCTCCCCCCGGGGCTGCGTGCGGAGCGGGGCCGGCGGCTGGGAGGTGTCCGAGGCGGAGTGGGCTTGCCCCAGGGCCGGGCGGCGGAGCCAAGGTCGTTTCCCGGGGGAGGAAGGAGACCGGGGCTGGGGCCTGAGCCAGAGGAAGGCGGTGTGGCTCCGCCGGCACCGGGCGGGGAAGGGCCAGGCGGGCGCCGGCTGGGGGGTAAAAAGCCTGAGGGGGTGCTGACTGCAGCCAGCTCGGCTGTCCCAGCCTCGGCTTCCCCCAGCCCCAAAGAACCCCGGGGTTTCGAAGTAAGAAGTTGGGCTTTGCTTGTGTTGGACAGGTGTCACAGCTCAAGGTCTGAGTATTTCCACGTCCCTCCCCCACCTTATATATTTTCCTTTTTTTTTTTTTCTGACAGAACAAAGCACATCTCAGGTTCCGGCATGATGTCAGAATTTGACCAGATGAATGAAAAAGTAAAAGTAATAGCACAGACAGCTGACAAAGAGCAATTCCTCTTGTGCTGCTGGGGGGAATTGACAGAGAGGAGCAGTATCGATGGTGTAAAAAAGCAACGCTGTTTTCACAAGTGATTAACATCGGAAGAATTTATTTCGAGTGAGGAAGTAATGCCTGCTAGGAGTTTCCAAATAATGCTGGAGCCTTACCAAAAATATAATGCTTGTGAAGGAAGTGAGATACTCAAATTGTGTTTCACCTCTTCATCTCTACAGACAAACTTTTATACTAAAACCTGTTTTTGCACTAAAAGCATAAAATAACTGATAGACTTCTGTAACATAGTGAGATAATGCTATAGAAATAGGGGACTACACTGGTGTTTTCCCAGGCTGCAAAAACACACAATTTTATTTGCTTTACATCTTGTTTCTTGGACGGAGTGCCATAAAGATTTTTTTTTCTTATTTTGACATCCACGGTAACTGAAGAGTTGAAAAACTATAACCTGCAATAATTTGTTCTTGTTTTTCAGTTTAGAAGTAGTGGGATTAATTACAGGTTTTTCCTGCTTGCTTTTATCAAGATCCAGAGAGATGAAGATTTCACAGTTCCTCATTTGAAACAGGAATGTTGAATCACACACCGAAAAAATGCCCTTCTGAGTTGTCTCTGAGCATCTAAGGCACGATCCTGCCAGCTGTCCTATAGTCCGTAGTGTTTTGCAAGAAATCCCAGATGGATGGTAGTCAAATTGCTCTAGTATGAACAGGGAAGAAAAACAAGACCAGTGAGGCCATTGGGGGGGGGGAGGGGAGGAGGAAAAAAAAAAGTGGTGGCTTACAGATGTAGGTTTTGAGTGGAATTTTTTCTTTCATCAAAGAAAGATCAGAAGTGGGGTCTTATGCCTTCCTGAGTATCTAGTGCTGGCACACACATATAATTTTTGATGCTCTGAGTTTACCCCCAAACACTATGAAGCATACCTGATTTTATGCTTTAGGGTGTTGCTTGCAAACACTTTCTCAGTCATGCTGAGGGTCCAGGGAGTTTCTTACATGCAGAATTCTTTGGGCAGTGACACTGCTCTCCTTATCAGCTGCATAATGCCATAAACCTTTCAATTCTAACATAATGTTGGGAAAATAATAACTACCACATCTTCCCTGTTTCTTCACTTCAAAAGCATCTGAAGGCTTCTCCACCCTGACTGACACGTTCATAAAACTTTGAGGATTTGTTGATTAGTATTTCCTTTTCTGTTGGAATCTGCTGAGCTCTGCTATTGTAAATGCTCTTGCTTTAACTGCTCTTGGATTAGAATAAACTGAATCCTCCCTATTGTTATTTTATTGCATTTTATCTTACGCATACTGTATTTTGCTCTTCTTTGGAGTGATTGGCTGTTTGCATTAAAACTTATGAATAAGAACATGCATTTTGTTCGGCACAGGCCTGTTTCTGTTGAAACCCAGGAGGGTTACCTTGGTGTAAGGGATTCATTTCAGCTAATCATTTGCAATAGCAAAGGATTTCCATAAGTGATGCCCATATTTTAATAGCAAAAGCAGAGAATTTAAGATCTGTTGTCTTTTTTTTTTTTTTCCTGTCTTTTTTTTTCCCTGCCATAGTAAGAGGTTAAAACACTTGGAAGGTTCTACAACCTTCAGCAATGCTCACACACTGATTGGCGCTTAGCAACTTGTGAATGCTGCACAAAAGATGGCTTTGCATCAGATTCCATGCAATTTGGCAAATAAAATGAAGAATAGAATATTTACCATTCAATTATAGATATAGATATACACCCCACCTCTTCGAAGAACTGAAAGGCATGGGACTTTCTGGGTAGATTGCCTTTTTTTGCATTAATAGTTGTATCTTCTTTAACAGCAATATTCTGACAGAACTGAGACAGAAATTCAGCTGGTGAATTTAGGCATGATTGCTTCTGGAGGGTGAAAGTCTATAAGCAATCATCCTGCTCCACTGCTACAACCTACTACAAGGGCTTCGTGCGTGCACGCTCCTGGAGACATCAGCTGAGGTAATATTTCATATCATTGCAGTGCGGCAGCTTTCCCAATGTACAGCAGTTTTTCTTCAGGGCCAGTGCTGGCAAGGAGGCAATTATAAGAGGATCTTAGCTTTTACTTTTAAAATCTCAATTTCACAGTTACAGAGAAAAGTTTGGAAATGCGACCCGCTGCTACAAGGCAATTTCTGATTGAAGTCCTTTGTTTTGGGTTTTTTGGTGGGTTGTTGATTTGGTTTTTTTTTTGTGAGTTTGGTTGTTGGTCAGTTGTTTAGGGAGCATGTTTGTTTCAGCTGAGCTGAGCCAAGCTACTCTTCAGTTAAGACTGGGTTTAGAAGTTATAGCGTTTCTAGCAAACTGCTTCAAAACTGCTTACGGTTAAACTAGTGCCACTTAGGTAAGGATCAGCTCAGCAGGGGTGGTTGCTGTCCCTGGCTTGGAAATTCAGTAGCCCTCCCTTCGCAATTTGTGTGTGGTGCAAAACTCTGGAGGAATGTCCCGCGTCTTGGGTTTGGCTCCAGCTTTACCTGTAGGTTTCCACAGCTGTTGCTGCAGAAGTCGTTAAAGAAACAAATCACAAAACCAGAAGTAAAAGGAGCTGAGGCAACCAGGTCTACTTGAGGTGCACAGTGTGCCTGGAGCTGGGATAGGTCCCAGGAGCTTGATGCAGCTCTCCCAGCCTTGTGAATACCAGGGAGGAATTCCCCTGAAGCCCATGGATTTGAGATTTCAAAGCCCGAATCAGAGTCTGGCAAGAGGGGCCTGATTTCTCCCCATTCGCGTCCATGCACATCTGGAGCAGTCAGAAATCTTTGTTCCCTGTGCAGGTGCCTTGGTGACATAAACTTCATGTTCAGCTACATCTTCCAGGGAGCATCAAAAGGTGTGTATTGTGTTCAGGTGAACGCTTGCTATAAATATTTCTTCTTTTGAGTGTAACTGAGATGATTTGGTAGATAGTTTGAAGCAAAGACCTCAGAGCCTGGCTATTTTACTGCACCATAGTTGTTTAAAAAATAAGGTGGTTTAGTTAGTTATCAACCTCAGGGAATACCTTTAAAATCTGCAAATACTCGCTTATATGTGAATAAAAGCAGCGAATTTCCTTCAGCTGTGTTTGCTTTTTGAAAATATTCCAGTCAATTAGATTAGCGGCTAGAAATGTTTATGGAAAGAATTTTAAGCCCATTTTAGAGGGTATTAATTGAAAGCAAAATTTTATCTCAGGAACGCAGTCATCTTACTGGGTGTTAATTTATGTTTGTGAACTCAGGGAACGCAAACCAGTATTATATGTATGATTTGTTCAGGTCGTGTATCTCTCCTGTTCATCCAGTCTTGTCTGTTTTTCTGCTGTGCTGCTGTGCCAGGGATGGAAAATATAACATTTTATTTCTTTGCTTCACACCTTCCGTGTTTCTCTCTGTACAGAGGGCCCCTTTCTTGAGCAACAGTGAAAGTAAACCGCTATCACAAGGCAAACTTGGGGCCCTGCAATATAAAACCACTCCCTGCAATATTTAAATTCCTTTGAAAACCATCCTCTGCCATATGTCTGTAAACACTGTCCAGCTGCAAAGAGCTTATAGATTCTTGGAGACCATCTGAATTTAGCAAAAAAATAACAATACTGAGTGCTGAGATGGAGTCAATTGCCATTTTAATAATTAATAATCATGTAAATCTTCAGATTTTTTTTATTCTTTGTTCGCAATTGTTAGGTAGAACTGGAAACAAAGGTATACCAATGTAACATACTTACTTTTCTTAAATCAGGTTCATCTTTCTAAATAGTTATATGAAAATTACCAGGTTTATTACAGGACATACAGTATAATTGTGCAGTTTAAAAGACTGAGATTTAAGTTTAAAGTCCTTACTCCCATCACATAATTAGGTTAATGTGCATGCTCCTGCACTTTAGCATCACATTCCCGATCCCTTTGCTTAGCAAATGCCCAAGTGAGAAGATCCAGAGCTCTTGTTGCAAGAAAACAGACCCTCCTTTACCTAAAAAGAAAAAAATCTGTAGTGGTTTTTATCCCTAAAGCATGCCATTTACACACGTGTTTGTAAGCTGCTCATACACCTCATACTGTGCTGCTTCTGTTGGTTAACAGTTTCTTCTGTCCAGTGTCACTGTGTCCCCAGACAGCACTCTCAAACACCAACTTTTTATGTAACTTTAAAACCCAAATTATTTCACTAGTATATTGTAAGTACTTCTGCTCAAACAGCTTTATTGCCTAGTTCACAAACATTTCTGATCTAATACATGAAAGTATAATGTGCTGAGTTACTTATATTATTCCATTACCAGAAACCACATGAAACTTTTTATATTAAAATACAATATTGAACACTTCACTCTTAAGTCCGAAGTCTGAACCACAGTTTAAATATGTTATTTTATTTTTTTTCCCCAACATTTATCATGAAAACTAGCATAACTTTTACACAGGCTTCTTAAATGCTTGAAGGGTATTTGTTTGCAAACTTCCACAGCCAAGTGTGCCAGAAGGTTTAAAATTACCTGCAGCACCTCAGTGCCTCCAGTTGTCATCTGACTGCAGCCTGTTCAGGGCAGGGGCCATATGTTTTTTTCCTGCTTAGGAATGGAGTGGCAGAACTGGGACAACGACAAAAATACAATAAATAGTAGCAGTGAACCAATCCCACTTCCTGTGCCGAACACTAGGTGTCAAGTACTTGTGGCAGGGGTGCTTTTGCATGGTCCATAGTAACAAGATTTAGTTGTAGTAAATACCTGTTGAGAAAATATCAAACACAAAAGTTTGAGAAAATTAAGCTGCCTGTGGACAAGCACACTGAATTCAAGAGGAAATTATATCCTATGAGGTGTTTGTCCAGCTTAAATTACAAGTTCATCAAAATCAGGATTTTATTTTAGGACAGCTATCAGACAGTTGTTGTGAGCCACAACCACCAATTCCTTACCCATTGGTTCTGGCAGAAAGTGCGGTATAAATGAAAGGAACAATTCTAGTCACATGGCAATTTGGCAAAGCACTTTCACATTTTAATTATGTTGTGGAAAGGTCAAGGCTAGATCTGTGTTGGTGGAGGGATAATTTGATGTTACGGTTTATGACTGTGCCTCTCCAAAACTGAAGAACCAAGAACTGGAGAACAAAACAAAATTTTCCTGTTTAGGCTGTTGGTTCTGATCTCCTTTTAAAACAGCCTTTGGGAGACATCCTGACATTTTACTGGCTCATCCCACACTTGTGGGGTGACCATGCAGTTCTCAAGGCAGGGCTGGAGCATCTCCAGGTTGAGAAGGATGCAAAAGGCAAGTGTCCTGGCTGTCAGTCATGGCACAGAGTTCAGCACTCCAAGAGGAATCCGTATGTGCTGACCCACCTCTGTAAAAGGGTCTGTAGGCTTTCAGCTCTGCAGTGGAGTGGTGTGAGGAGGGCAGACCATGGGTTATGTGGCTTTTCAGTATCACACCGTGGACCGTCCAGTGTGGTCAGATTAGAAGGGCTGCTTTCCCTGTGCCAGGGTGCTTCCCATCCCCTTCCCATCAACTTGTTTTTGAACAGTTGCAGTCAGCTCACCTTAGCAGGGAGAGCAAGCACAATTTTATGAGACCTCTAAAAGAGCTGCATAGTGATAAAAGTAATTTGATCTTTCTTACTCAATTTTCAGACCCATAGCCTCAGTCATGACAGAGCTCCCAGTAAGACGTCCTTAGCAAGAGCCTCATGCACATTGAGGCTTTAAAACCTGATCATAAAGCTTTGCTAAAAAATAAAAATAATTTTAAAAGCGTAATTCATTAGCTTTGGGACTAGCTATTTGCAGTTGGGTATGTGGTTTCTCTCCAAGGAGAAAGACCCAGACACGGTTATTTGTTTGCCAGCATCACTACAAGCCTCAACCCCCGCTGAGGGATGTGGCTGGGCTTGGTGCTGCACATCCCTACTCAGCAGCAGGAGGCAGCCCCAGAGCCTGCAAGTCTGTGCAGATAAGCAGGGAGCTGGGTGCCATACAAAAGTAAAGTGATTTAAGTAAAGTGATTTACTTAAGGATAAGCCTGGTCTCTCCTGAGAAGACACTACCGCCCTTTGATTGCTTTATCTCTGCAGTGCTGATGGAGCTGCAAGGAACCGAGTCTCCCAGGCAGTGCAATGGTTAATTTAACATGAAAGCAGGAGGAAAACATCTTGCTACAGATTTCGTTCCCACAGTTGTCCTCCCTTACCTCTGTTGTAAACCTGAGGGCGTGCATGCAGGAAGCAGCATTTCTGTTAGAAATGCTTCTGACAATAAATATTGTGAAAATCAGCATTGTTTTGTTAAAAAAAAAAATGGATGTGCACCTCCAGTGACCTCTATTTTGCACTTCACTGAAGTGATTATAAATGGCTTTACTTCTCCATCAATGCCTTTGCTTTGGACACTATTCATTGTTTTTACCTTGCTGCCTATATCCAGGTGTACTGAATTTTTTACTCACATTTCCACATGCTGCCTTTGCCGTGAACTGAGGCAGACTGTGCTTCTGCAACAGTGACTCAAAACTTACTGCTGTGGTTATCCACGCTGAAGGAGCACCCAGGATCAATGCACAGGTACCATTTACACCCATGGTTCAGCTTGGTCCTCATCAACTTGACCATCATCATGGGAACAGGGGAGTGGCTGAAGAGACACATGGGTGACAATGGTATTTGACTGAGGGGTCTCTCCTTCAGAGGGCTGTGGCCTGGCCCTGTGGTCAGGAGAGCATCAGGAGATGTTGCAGGTCAAAATAACGGTGAAGGCTCAGCCTTGAATATGGGAAGAGACACAGGGTGGGGGGGGATGTGCTTGGCAGGAACTGGGGAAATTTGCTGAGCTCAATAGAGAGGTCTCCCCCTCTCTGGGCTTTATCCAGCCCTGCCGAGGAATAGCTGAGCCAGTGCCAGGAACTGGAACGTGAAACTGTGCAAAGACAGAGTGGGAAAAAAAAAACAAAAACGGCAAAGAAGAGAAAGAAATCCAAGCTGAAAAGCTGTGAGGAAAGAACACCAGAGCAAAAAGCCCGGTGTGCTGGAAATAATTTGTTCAGTCTGAATCTGCCAAGTGATTTCGATAACGGAGGGGCAAAAACCTTGCAGTGCTTGGGAATGTTGTGCTTGGACCCACCAGCTTATTTACAGCGTTTCTTTTGCTCCCTCTCCTCTGCTGAGCTAAAGCCACTGAGCGAGACGGAAGGAGGGAGGGAGAAAAAGAGAGGCCGAGAGCCTTCTGCGGTCGGCAGGGGCCTATAAATAGCTGGTGAAGTCTTCTAATACCAATAGGGTGCGTCATTATGGCCCTCCCCGGCTCCGCTCGGCAGCAGCCACGCAGCACCCAGAGCCGAGCAGCTTGGCTTGGCAGGGACGGAGCTGGGAGCAGGGGGCCAGGGGCATTGCATGCTGTCTACTGCAGTCTGTCTTGGAGAGAACATGGGGGGAAAGATGAGCCACGCATCCTTACAAGCTGCCTCACCTGGGTCTTGCAAAGCGTATTCTGATTCTTGGTCCCTTGGCTGCACAGTCGGCACCAGGAAAATACCTGTTCCTGTAATAAATGGGCATCCAGGGTCTGCATCTCTGCCTGACTTGGATGTTGGGGGGATTTCTGAACTCCTGCCGTGCTGTTTGCTCTCCTGCCTTGCTCCTCCTCACCCCATGCTAAGATCAGGGAGGGGAAGAAGAGGTGATAGAGTAAGCTCAGCAAAATGGGCAGGTTGGTTCAGTGCCACCAGCCAGTGATGCCTTCTCTGCAGATTTAAATGTTGTTCTCAAAGGTGACTAAAGGCAAAAGTCTGAGGGATGCTAGAGGGGATTTCTAGCCCAAATTTCACCCCTTCGTCACCACCTCCCCACACCATTGGAGATAACCCGTTCGTAAATAAGGCTGCTCTTCCTACCTGGTCTTTTTAAACCATTGCTGTCTAACTGAGATTTCAAGGCTGGGGTGTTAGAAGACCTGGTGCCTTCATTTTCTGAGCTCCCTCTATCAGCCGCTCAGATGCAGCAAGCTATGGTAAAGCACTTCTTGCAAAGAGCTCACATCTAAGACAGTATAAAATGCTTGCATAAATATGGGGATAACTGGATCACTTTTTTTAAATGAGGCTCTGGTAATTTTCCTTTTTTTTTTTTTTTTAGCAACACTGCCATGTTTTTTGAGCATCCTGACCTGCTTTATTTCAGTCCCTTCTCTTCTCCACATGCTTTATATTCATTCATTGTTCCTTGTTCCCTGGTAGGTTTTGCAAACTCAGATGCAATTTGATGTGTATTTCCAGGAGCACAGTTAATGGAGGTCTCCTTATCAGACACCACTTTCAGTGACTTACGATGCTGCTGATAAAAGGGTGAGGATGGACTGTCCAAATGTCACTGGTTTCAACCATCTCCTAAAAGAAATTTTTTCATTACAGAGCATTGTGGAAATTGTTCATGTCAATCCAACAAAAAGACGTGGAGTAACCTGCTGGTGAATTCTACCTGTCTGGGTCTACTTGCTCAAAAATCAACCTGTTAAACACAAAGATGCCAGGCTGACACTGGCACATCTCTCTACCAAGCCAATGCCGTGAGATATCCTCCTTTTCAAGGAAGATGGTAAATTCTTCCAGAATTGGGGCTCTCTGTGGGGTCTGCCATCAATGTCCAGTGCAGGAACCATCTCTCTGTGAAGTCACACTGCATCCAGCAACTGAAGAACCCTCCAGGGATCCTTATTTGCTACATTTCCTGGAGATGTTGATGGCCCGGTGCAGCTTGAAGTTGGCTAAGAGCAGTTCTCTGTGAATGTTTGAACACCCTGTGGGTTTATCAGTGCAAAACCCATCAGAGAGAGAGGGGGATAAGATTAATCTGTTTGGGGTTAATCTGATGGAGGCCACCGGCACTTAAAGAGCAGCACGTGGTGGGCTCTGCCATTTCAGGGGCGACTGAAGTGCTTACAACAGGTGATAAAATGCCACTGAGAGAGAGCAGGACCATCCCCATGGAGGAATAACTCACTCCCAAGCTGAGCATTTGACTCCAAGCATCACTGTTTTCCTAATGTCCAAAAAGTTTAAGCTTTGAAACACTTAGTTTTGTGAGCATTTTCAAAGGATGAGTGCAGAAAGAACTGGTGATCCCACCTCCCTCTCCAAAAAAAAACACCCTAAAATCCAGTGGTTAAAGTTACTGACGTGAAATTTCTGGTGAGATGACTTTTAAGAGGACAAAGGGGATTTGGGGATAAAGTGTGTGCCCCCAGGCACAGCTCAAGCTCCAAATGCGGGAGGCAGGCTCACCCTTGGATGTACTCTTCTGCATCCATTCGCACTCCTGCCAAGCTCTCTACGGGTTGCAAGAGGCTGGAGTGGAGCCGGTTGTGCCCTGCTCTATATTTTCTGCACTAGGAAAGCCCCATTTCCAAGGACATGGTATCTTGGGTGTCCATGTTCCGCTGGCTGTTCGCATTCTTCCATCCTGCCGGAAGTGTTTCCATCACACTGATTTGGTCCCCAAAATGCAACCAGGGCAAGCGCAGCCTCCACAGGCGGACCTGTTCAGCCCCAAGGAAACTTCAAACCCTGTTTCCCCACCTCACAGCAGCCTCCACCATGTCCTTCTTAATCCAAAGAAATTTGGTTATGTATGTCTTTTCATGGTGGAAAACAAAACATGTGACTTAAAAGAGATCCTTTTTTTTTTTAAAACAGGGAGGTCCATGCTGGCAACACACTTTGTACAAGCTGGGTTCTACCCTCCTGAATTTAAATGATGAGGATTACTCACACGTTTAAAAATAAGACCACGTTGAAATTCCCTTGTGAGATTAAGGCCTAAGCCCTGCAATTGTCACTTTTCCCACCAGAGGAAAGTGCCGGTGGCTTAACTAAATATACCGTCTGCATTGTGGCCTGCCATTTCAGATTGTTTCTCTTTCCCTTTTTACTGGAACTCCTCCATGTTTCTGTAAGTTTATTTTACTTTTTGGCTGGTTTGCCTTTTTTTTTTTTTCCCACAAATTCATCACCTGTCTTGCAATGTCCCTTTCCCTGAGCCGTACGTGATCTCTCATCCTGTCCTTTCCATTTCTTCCCCACGTTTCTCTGCCTGTTTGCCACCAGTTGGTTCAAACTTGGGAGAAACTACCCAACTGTAAATGGTGGAAAAAATAAAGCCAAATTCACCCTGGATTTGTGTCTCTTCCATGTCTAATGACATGCAAGAGCTGACAGAAGTTTCTTCCGAGGTTGGGGCAATTTGCTGACAGGGATTCTCTGATGTCTAATAAGAGTTGTGCTGACATTAAGCCATTTCCAGGTGCTACGCAGTCTTTGGGATGACTCTGATGAAAAAGGTGGACTCATGGTTTTGTCACATGTGAAGAAGAAACTAACAGCAAGAACAACGGAAACACAGGGATTTCGTGTGAGTCTAGTGTTTTACTCTGTGCTTTTTTTGCCTTGAAATGAAAAATGTCCATGCTTTTTAAGCATGTCAATGCTTTTTAAGCATTTTGGCTTCTGTGTGTTCACCTGGTTTTGCCTCTCTCTCCCTCTGTCTTTTCCTTGCTGGAAAAGAAAAGAAGATGTTAAATTTAAAATAAATGAAAACAAGTAATTTACTTTTGAGAAAAGCTTCATAGAACACCTGAATAATTCTATTAAATCAGAAGCGTATGCTGGAGCAGCACCCCTGCTTCGAGTATAGTGCTGACTCCCCATTCAGATGTTGTTTCCAGGCAGGAGCTGAAATCCGCCGTGGTGTGCTCTGCCCACGGGCTGGCTCAGGGACTTGGCCGGCCCCAGCTACTCTGTCCTGGCCCTCACCATCCATGGGCAGTGCTCAATCAGGAGCAGCCCTAAAGGCAGCTTTCGCCCCAGTTGCTGGCCACGGGGAGCTCCTGCGGATGCCGCTGCGCTGGTTGGGCCGAGGTTGCCCACACACCCACAGCTCCGCGTTGCAGCTTGTTTGGGTGGTGATCGTGCTAGAAATGCAGCAATAGAAGTGGACAGCGTTTTGCTGATCACCCAGACTATGCCACAGCAAAAGTTCAGCTGTACCCGAATTACTCTCAATGTAGGCAATACCACGATTCTGTGGGACTCCCCTAGGAGACAGGAAGATATCGGCTCATTAGCTTTTCCCTCATCAGGCCTCTTCTACCCAAAACCTTGGAGAAAAGCCTTTTCTGTGCATTCATCTTACATATTGCTAAAGAAGAGAGCCTGAGAGCAGCCTCCAGCCCCAAAGCCAAGCACCAGCCTGGCTGCATGTTCCCTGTGCAGCACCCCATTTAGTGCAAAGCCATTCTATATTTCATTTGAGCTTTTTTGGTTATTAAAATAGTGTGAGCTCTCTATTGCCACCTGCCAACAAGGGGTTTTCATGGCATGACTGGGAAGGGGGTGTTGCAAACCTCTGGTGGGAGGGCATGAGGGTGTTCAAGGTGCAAAACCTTACTGTGATAACATGGGAGGATGGGGACCAGTGGCTCCAGAGCTGAGCCTGGCTCTGTCCTGGGAGACCATGCATCCCATCTGGGCCAGGGAACCAGCTCACAGCCCGGCAATGCTGCCAGTGGGGCATCCTACTGCTGGTCTGCTTCTGTTTCATGGCATAGACATAGCCTTCTCCATCTGCTGAATTTGGTTTCTGCTGGGGACATGGGACAGAGGGGGATGTCAGGAGAGAGATGTGCACTTAAGGACCTTTGGCTTTCTGTAGGAAAACTTCCTGTAAAGCTCAAATGGCTAAAAAAACCCAAGAAGATCCCTTTACGGTTGACCCCAAAGGTGATTTGCAAAGTTTCAGCTGAATTCACACCTGATTTTACAAGGCATATCCTTCCTTAACGCATTTACCCACAGCCCCATCTCTAAAGGAACCCCTTAGTGGTACTAAAACCAACCTGTTTACTTACTTACCGAAAGTGGCTCGCTTATCACCAGCAACATTACACTTCTTCGTAGCTCTCAAAACTGACCAGCAGCAGCTCCCCAACCTGTCCCTCTCCATGTGCAGTATTTCAGCCCAGGACAGAGCAGGGCACAGCCCAGGGCTCACACAACCCTCAGATATACCGACTGTACAGGAACCAGATCCGTTCTGCACCATGAAGGGTTGATTTTGCGCATGTCAGGTCATGATGCTAATTCCAAGACATCTCCCCCCCACTGCTATTTATTTTTGCAAAACCAAGAGGTCACAGCCATGCCTGGCAATTCCCTGAGAACTTGCACTCTTGGTCCCCCAAAATTAGCTTTCTATAAAGCAAGGAGGTCTTTGTGTTAATAACCTTCATGTTTTGATAGCTCAGTCAATATTTTGGTAGCTTTAGGCAGGACCTATAAATTTTGATGAGCATGCTGATGCTCTTGTTAGCTACTGGGAGCCAGCTAATGAAACAAGGTGGATGTTCATTCTTCTTTTCTGAACATCTCTTTCCTCAGCCTGCTTGCAAGGGCTTCATTTTTCCATCATCACAGTCCAGTTGGCCACTGAGACATGATAGGATGACCATGATTTAATTGCTTCTACAGCTCTGCAATGGCAGCTCCGTTAGGCACCTGGAGTTTAACAGCATGTGGGGTACTTACCCTTGTGAAAGGAGGACATTATATGCTCTTGAGGAGGGATTGAGTCTATTATGGACAGCTTGCCTGGGTGCAAGCTCAACAGTTACAGTCTTGGATAGCAAAAATCAGGACACAAACATTATTGCTTATAACACACCATAAGCTACCGCCATCCATGTTTACAATAAATAGCCCTCTGTTGTCAGAAGGAAATAATTTTCCCTCTCTGAGCTACTCTTTTTCTTTTTTTCCCGGCCTTCCTAATGGCTGCATTGATCAGTGTTTCAAAGAGGTCTTAATTTGAGTAGGTTCCTAATGCACAGTGTGTGCGAGATTAAGCTTTTTTCAAGAATTTGCTGATACAAAAGAAACGTATTTCACAATGAGGAGAACGATTGCCATTATAAATATCAAAGAGGGATGATACCCACTTTGTAGTTACGTTCCAAAGGACAATTTTTATTCAAATTCCCTCTTTTCAGAAGCTTTCCCTTCTAAAATTTCTCACTGTTGTTAAGTAGCCCAAAGGGGGATTTTTTTTTGTGTATGTGTGTGCATGGAAAGTATGGCATAATTCATTCAGGATATTGTGGTAATGGGGTTATTCTAAGCATGAAACAAGATAATTTTCATGCTTTTTGGAAGCTGTTCTCCTGTTCATCCAATTTCAAATTGTTTCCCTATTGGTGGGTTACTCTTGCACGTTGCAGCTGATGTGACACCGTGTGTCCTGGACACCAGGGCAGCACATCTGACCCTGACATGGGCACCAGGCTCTTCTCCATCACTCGGGATAAGTCCCCTCATTACGAGCAGGAGCTGTGGATGTGGCCAAGGGGAATCCACAGCCTCTGGTCTCCTCGCTCATTCCTCCCAGCAAGCCCGCTCCATCACCCAGGGGTCTGATGGTACCCCCTGAAATATGTAGGACTGTCCTGCAAATTTGGCAAGGGCTGGCAGTAATCTTTCTGGGCTTGCTCTCTTGCTGGGCTGGTTGAGCTGTGATTTTAGGGAGTGCACTCAGATCCTTGTCTCCTTGCCAAAAAGAGGAGGCAAGCAGCCAGTGTCTACTCTTACATATCCTCCACTCCATCTCATCCTGCTCACATTACCCTTTATTAACCACGGGTTAGGTGCTCCAAGGATCTTTAGGGGCCTGGAAATGCAAATAGATGCTTAAAATCCCAGTGACAGCGTGGAGTTAGATGTCAAACTGGCTTAGATGGTTTTGGACCTTCCCATCCCAAAGCAAACTTCTGACAAGCTCCTTGCTGTGTCTTTAGGGGTGAAGTAGCCTTGGGAGTTTGACCCAGGAGCACGCACACCGTGTCCATGTGTTGTGCTGAACTGGAACCTGGGGATATAAGCTTTTGAGATGCTCTCGCTCTATTTGGGAAGACAAGGATTAACAGCAGATTTTTTGCCATACCTCAGTCCTTCTCACCATTATCCGGGAAGTATAACAGTGGTACATACGATACTAATGACATTGATTTATGATACTTATAAACATGGCTAGTATTGCAGCTAAGCCCTCTGTCCCCCCCCGCAACATGTGATGCTGTTATCATGGATGTATAAAACACATGTGGCAAGTGAGACTCAGCAATTTCAGGAGTCCAGACTCATCATGCTCTGGTGTGACGGCACTGCCTGTTGTGTCAGGCAGAAGAGGGAAGAAGTCTTGCCAATGGAGGCTTTGCATCACCTCGGGGCTGCCCCTGTGCTGTGGCTGGCAGGGGACCAGCACAGCTCTTGGCACCCTTTCTCACTGTCTCAGGGTGGCTCTGATTTATGCCTGGCTCTGGTGGCCCTCCAAGGACTGTCCCAGCCAGGGCAACTGGTGCTTCCCTTATCTCCTGGCCATCTCCCATGGATTCCACCCCAAGCCTGGTTTGGGGCAGTTAAGCAAGGATTGCTATGCTTATGCTTAAGTGTCTCTTGATCTCCCAGCTAAGCAGAAGGCTATAACCTTTATGGCAGAAAAAAATATTTATTTGGAACGCAAATTAACCAATGAAAACACGTTTTGGTGATTGAACCGTGCATGTATTTCTCTGCCACATGAGAAGTGGCATTCCCAGACACCAAAACTTATAAAATAAAACAAAGTACCACTGAAATTTTAATGCTGAACTGTGAAATTACAACCAGAAGAAAGGCTTTTGTTTTCCATCTCCTTTTTTCTTGAACCGAACAGTACCTGACTGTTTAACTTGTGGCTAAGGATTATTTGTGTAGGGCTCTTGTGTAGGTAAAGCGCCATGTCCTTGGCCCTCTGCCCACGTAGCACAGTGCAGGATCTCTCGTTACAAATTGCAGCTGTATAACATAACAGGAAACGTGGGGCTTTAAGTTATTCCACTGGAAAGATTAATTATTTGGAAAATAGTTATGCAGCAGCTTTGTGTATTTTTGGAGCAAAGGTGACCAGCACCATCTTAAATTTAAAGAGAGAAAGTCGCTGGGAAGAAAGAAAAAGAGGTGCTTTAGAGATTGGAAGTGCTGTGGGACAAATTTTTATTTATTTATTTATTTTTAGCAATAATATTTGAATCCTCTGCTGTTGTGGAAGGAGCAAAGCCAAGCTCCATAAAGGGCAGCCCCAGCAGGGTGAGGGTGGCAGAGAAATGGGAGTTGCTGCATTCAACTGTACCTTTGCCTTTCCCACCCAAAATCCCATCTACCTGCTTGAGGGGAAGATCCAGGAGTCCTGCTGATGGGGAGGCAGATGAAGAACAAGCTTGGAGGCACAGGCTTAGTGTGCTGGGTTGTGGTCCTCTCAAAGCATGCTGTGGACAGCCCATGGGAAGACACCAGATCCCTGGGAGCCTCTTCCCTCCAGGTAAAGACTCTTGAAAAGGCAAACTCAGCGTCTGGAGGGGCCTTTTCATCATAGAATTATAGAATGTCCTGTGAGTTGGAAGGGACCCACAAGGATCATTGGATCCAACTCCTGTCCCTGCATGTGACAACCCCACAGTTCATGTGTCTGAGGGTGTTGTCCAGTCTCTTCTTGAATGCTGTCAGGCTTGGGGCTGTGACACCTCCCTGGGGAGCCTGTTCCAGTGCTCCAGCACTCTCTGGGTAAAGAACCTTTTCCTAATAATGTCCAACCTAAACCTCCTTGGCACATCTTCCTGCCATTCCCTTGGGTTCTATCAATGGTCACCAGAGAGAAGAGCTCAGCACCTGCCCCTCCTCCTCCCCTTGTGAGGAAGCTGGAGCTGCCATGAGGTCTCCCCTCGGTCTCCTCCAGGCTGAACAAACCAAGTGACTCAGCCTCTCCTCATATGGCTTTCCCTGCAAACGCTTCACCAACTTTGTGTCCCTCTTCTGGACACTCTCCCGTAGCTTTATATCCTTTTTATCCTGTGGTGACCAGAACTGCACACAGTATTCCCATGGGGCAGATGATGTGGTGACAAGTGGTGCCTCCTGCTTGTCGGAGTCCATCCAGCCTTGTCCATCTAGCTGTGAACTTCTTTATATAGCCCAGTTCATAGGATTTTAATTTGCTCGTCTGCATGCGAGCGATCACCCCAATTAAAGGAAACCACTAAAACAGCAAACTCACGGCTGCAGTGCGTAGGCATGGGTGACGGCCAAGTTCTCCCATCGCCTCTGCCGATGCTTCCCAGTGACTTCAGAGAGGTCTGCGGCCAAAGCAAAATGTCTCACTGATTAGGATTCCTCTTAGCATCCAAATGTGCTTAAATACTGGAGCTCTCTGGAGGGATGTGGTTTGGATAATGGAGCAGTAGTTATTTTTAGGCAGCACAATGCACCTCTTAGTAAAGTTTTTCCACTCAGACACTTAACCCGCAGCCATTTCACAAGAGCAGCTGTCCCACACCTAGTTTTTCACTGGCCTGGTCTCCTGGGACTTTTGCCTGTGGCTGTGATAGGGACCTGGTAGTCTCTCTCCCTTTGTTCAGCTAGAGCTGCTGAAACAAAAGCCCTGAGGGAGAAACCCTCCTGCATCTCGATGGATTTTGGAAGAAACCTGCTGAAAAAGACCATGACTTCTGGCCTGTCGGTCACAGTGCTGGATTTCTCCCCTGCAAGCAGGAGGAACAGGCAGGAGGTGCCACAAGAACAGCCAGATGAGGATCCCAGAAAACCATGTCCAGCATCCCTCTTTCTACCAGTGCACAGGGAAAGCCTGTTTTCAAAACAGCCTGGTTTTCCCAATCTGTACTGGGAAAAGGTTGGTTAATGACAGATTAATAATAGCAATAAGCTACATTCAAAATGTAAATGTCTCAAAATTGATGCAGGACAGTCCATTATTGCTAATTTTTACATTCTAGGTCCTGGCAAAGAACAACATCAGCTCAAGGAGTGGTGTAAATAAAGTTTCTTACAAAATCGAGAATGCTTCCTCTATAAGTAGCAAACCAGAGAGAGAAGTCTCTTAACTTTCCAAGTTTTTTATTTCTGCCTCATTTGCTGCTACCTCAGACTAACCAATGCTCCATGTTTGGCTAATATAAAACAACTATTTTTGCAAAACTCTTCAAGCCACAGTAGTTTAGTTCTACTACAATAATTCACCACTCTACTTTAGCAAATGTTAACATATGAAAAAACCTGCTGGGTTTAAAAAAAAAAAAAAAAAAATCAGGAGGAAATTATTTAATGTAATGCCTCTACATTTCAGTGCATTTGATAGAAGACAGAAGGCGTGTTTTTCATAAGCCAAAAAATAACGTTATTGGAAGGCTACTTTCTTTGCCACGTCATACCTCATATGGCTGTTGGCTCTCAAGCTGAGCCAAGCTTCCTTGAGTTTTATACCCATAGTGCTTCCCCAAAGCACATATCCACAGAGTCCTTCTGATCTGGGACCTGGGGAATCCCACCCTGCCCCATAGCTCCTAGCATTTTGCATACCTGTGTGATGCCTGGCTGAGGTCTGGTCAAAGCACCCTTGGTGTCATCTCATCATCAGGCTGCCCAAGGTAGGGCCATAGTCATTCAAGGCTTTATCTAGAGCCAGTGGAAAGAGACCCTATAAAGGACAACCTTGCCTAACTATGGGTCCTGTTGGGAGAAATGTCTCTTGCATCTTCTGGGCCACTGTCTATAGGGACACCCCAGGATGACAAAACTGCTTATTTAGGTGTTTCAGAGAACTGCTAGAAATTGAGTGAGACAAACACAAGGCAAATGTGAGGTATATGGGGAAAAGCTCTGTAAATGTTGGTGTCGTATGTAATATAAACCTTTTACAATTAAAGAAGAGGCTGCTGTAAATAGCAGAAGAGTGGTTAGGTTTGAAGCTAGCAAAAAAGTTCAGCTGAGAAACAAAGACAACACAGATAAGCTGAGAAGCTTTCAAGAAACCACGTCCTTTGAGCAAAGCAACAGATCTACATGCAAAAGTCACCTGAAGACAAAAGGTGCCTAGAATTGCATGATTTTGCTGCCAGCTCACATACAACCTCATTGTACAACCAAAAGTGATGCTGGAGAGGTTGTTCGGTGCAATGGTCTTTTGAGTTTGCCAAAGAGCCAGATGTTCCTTGCCACAGGGAAATTATCTTCCGTACCTTGGCATCTGGTTCCTGTAGCTGCCAGTAAAAGAACAGGACAGGCACATTGTGTAAAGGGGCAGGTGGCACATTGCAATGGCTTTTTCAAATAATTACCAAGAAGAAGTATTACGACAATTTTTGGCTGAAGCGATACAGATGAACGCTGTGAACAAGCTCTGTGAATGTGGCTCAGGGAATCGCTGAAATTAGCATTTATTGCTTGATATTTCAGAGTGCCATGGCAGATGATTTAAAGAATGAAGGATTATTTGGCAGTGAAACCCTATTCCTGGTGCTATGTGCATCAAGGAGCAAATCCCTAAGTGAGCAGCCAGGCAGGCTCTGAGTTATTGTGTGCCTGCACACACCGGCTTGTAGTCTAAGGCATGAACACCAAGCCCTTGCTAACCTTCCTGCAGGGTTGGGTATTTCAGAAACTAACCTGAGAGCAAAAAAATGGTTTGAAAAATAGGGCAGAAAACCAGAAATTCTCTTTATACTCCATCTGAGGAATAAATGAAATGCTTTAGAGGCTTTTGCAAATCTGGCATTTCAATTATCTGCTGGGGCCAAGCTATCACCTTCATAAAGCTTCTGTGAGGTCCTTCCCTCAAAGAGGGTGTTTTCCTGGTGAGAAAAGCAGTATGAGCACAGAAACAACAGCTCCAGGAGCAAATTCTCTGCTCATGGGAGACGGTTATCCATTGCAGATCCCCACAGGGCAGAAGTCACACCAGCCTCAGTGCTACCCATCCTTGTGTTGGAGGGGCTTCAGCCAGTCCCTCTTACCTTTCCCCGGCTGCCTGTCTACCACCACATTGCCTTGGCCCCTGCCAACATCCATGGGGCTAAATAAAAGTTAGTGGGAAGGTCTTAAGAAGAGAAGCCTGGAAAAATCAGGAATGCTTCCTAAAACTCTTGGCTTGTGTGACGTCCATCTGCTCAGAGCACACATTAGCGGGTTGTTTCTTCTAAATTAAAAGCTGTGATAAACTCAGCTGCTCTCAGCTCCTTCATTGTCATTGTCTTTATCTTTCAGAGTTAATTTGCTGAGATGAAGGGGGCTATTCCCACCTCCTAGATAACTACTAGCCTGAGCAGCCTGCACGCTGGGGCAGACCTCTACATCCCACCCTAGCAGAAAGTGGGTCTTATTGATTTTCCCAGAGCTGCTGATGGAGCAGGTTGGGGACACGAGTGGCAGCCAGGCATCCTCGGGATGCAGCTCCGACAACACGTGCTGGACCTGCCAGGCTCCCAAGCATCGTCACCATAATCATGACGGAGCCTGGTAGACCAGTCACCAACACTAGTTACCAACACTAGCAATTAAGTGCATTATCTAAGGGGGGTGTGTTATATACAGAAATGCAGCCCTGCCATAAGTGCATGTTCAGAGGTAAACACGTAGCTGAGCAGAGAAATAAAAGTCGACTCTATGTGAATTTTTTTTTCCTTTACAGACATCTTCACTGTTCTAGAGCTGAGCCTTATGGATATTTGGTTGTGGTTTGGTTTGGTTGTTGTTTTTTTGTTGTTGTTTTTTTTGTGTGTGTGTGTGTGTGTTTTTTTGTTTGCTTGTTTGTTTGTTTGTTTTTTGTTTTTTTTTTTTTGTTTTTTTTTTTTCACAGAAATACTGTTTAAATGGATGACGGACACTCTACTCTGCCCCAAAATGCCATAGAGGGGTGAGGATCTGGCCACATCCTCTATGCAGAGTTACCCCAGCAAATCTTACCCACGGGGGAACTGGTGACACATCACCATGAGGACGTGAGTAACTTCGCAAGATCTCGATGTGGTGGGAAATAGGATGGAGAAGGTGAGGTGGGCATCCAAAGGATGGGTGAAGACAGACCTTGCAAACTGGGAGCTGCTGGTATTATGGTTTATATATGGTTTTGGGTTACCTCAAGAATGGCTGAGCAGGTAAGGTAAAACAATGACCCAGATAACAGTCCTGGGGGAAACAAAGGAGAAGATATTTATTGGGGAGTAGCTCCTAGATGGCTCCGGCCTGGCGGGGAAGAGTTTACCCTTCTCAAGGCTAAATCTGAGATCAAAAGGAAGCTCTCAAACACTAGACAACTCCAGGGCCCAGCCAAGGCTTGAGGAGGAGGGGAATGGAGAGGCTACTGAGCCAAGCCTGCTGCCAGTGGCTGAGGAGAGCGGCCATATCTTTGAAATATGCAAAAATTGCTTTACTTGAATGGGGCTAGATTGATGCTCTGACCCGCCAGCTGGCCAGGCTTACCTGCCTCCAGATGAAAGGGGCCACCAGGCATGGCACCCCAGACAGACGTGTCATAGCCACCCAAGAAGTCTGTCCCTCTGTCTTGGGAGACCACCTCACTGTGGCTTTCATCTGTTTGCCAACATGCATTGCCTTGAAGAGGTGCTAACTCCTCCCCTACCTGGAAAAAAAGAAAAAAAAATAAAATATTGCAAGGAAAAAACAACTTTGTAGAACATCTTTCTTTGTGCTAAGGGACGTTGAGTGGTATCAGGCAAGATTTTCAAAAGCGGCTTATAATTATAAAACAAGAAGCCATGGGTTTGTGCCAAAGTCTCCTGAAGATACTGGGGAGATGACCTTGAATCTGGCCCAATGGGAATCGAAGGAGATAGTACATCATATCCCCTCAACTTTAAATTACAAATGCCTCAGGACAGCAGGGTTTTACATATCAGGCAGAGTACTTGGTGAGAAGCTTCGAGGTGGGAATGGTAGCTGTTTATTTTTCTGAGCAACCCAGAAATGTATCAAGGCTGTAGGGAATGTTAATATATTTTATTGGACAAGCTACTAGAGCTGGAAGCAGCTTGCCAGCTGTTGAGCACGCAAACGCTTCCAGAATAAAAGCAAAAAAACCTTAAAAGCTTTAAAAAAGTGCCCAGAAATACTTCATACATGCCAACAACACCTTAAATAAACCATCAAAAGTAGCCAGACGAAAAACAGAAATATCCCCAGAAACCAAAGAGGTTCTGCAACTGTGGATCAGCTTTGGGCAAATTATGGCCCTTTCGCTTGAAAGGCGAAATTTTTCCTTACAAAATTTTCCTAGAGAGTGTGCTCAGTCCTCCTTTATTTTGTATCACAACTTGAAAATGTAATGTAAAGATTGATCGAAAACCAGAGAGGCGTGCACGGGTGGAATGCTGAACTAAGCAGTTTTTCTTTGATTGAAAACTCTCAATTTTTTCTAAAAATAGCACTATAGGAAATCCCTGTGGATTGACAGGGTATTCTTGTGGTTGCTGGGAGAGCCTGAGCAACCCAGGCATCTTGAATGAACAAGACCTGATGGCAGGAGATATTAATATTATGAATTAACCCAAACTAGAGAATTCTAATTCTGGAGCCTCATCCCATTTTCTGTTTGATCCTATTCAGTGTCCAGGACCAGACAGCTTATGAGTCTGAAGTTCTCCCAGTCACTGGGGTAGTTTGAAATCTGGATTTCTAAGAAATATAATTTAAAAGGCAAGAAAAAAGTAAAGGCAAAATAGAGTATTTCTCATTCTCTCTGTTCTTTCACGCTTCTTGTTTTCTGTTTTCTTTGGGGTTTTTTTGGGTTTTTTTTCTGGTGGTATGAGTCATAAGGAAGATTGGATGGTTTGCAGTTAACCTGTGCAGTCAGAGTCATTCAGTCACTTATTACCCAGGCACTTGTTACCCGCTTTGCCCATCTCAAAAGCATTCTAAAAATGAATGAATGAATGAATGAATGAATGAATGAATGAATGAATGAATGAATGAATGAATAAAGAAAGGTGTTTGCTCAGCTGAAAGACTGGATATTGCTCTGACATTGCTTATTCATATTCAGAATTTGCCTAACATCGTGTTGAGTCAAGCTGTGGAGTTTATCCCTGCATCCCCTCTCACTCCAAGCACTTCTCCATCTGAAGAAAGGGGAGAATGTTAGAAGCGAGTCCACTGGGTGTGTTTCTTCTATTGCTATGCAAAAGGCTCTTCAAGGGAGTTTGACATCAAAGTGCTACTGTAAGCACCAAGCATAATAAGCGCCAAGGAAGGGCTGCCATGATTCATACATCAGGAGAGAAACAGACACTGCAGAACAGCGTTTCCCTCTCTTTGGTCTCCTTATTGTGGTGAGGTTCTTGTCAAAGGCACAAAAAACCCAGCCCCTTGGAATATCAGACGTTTGTTTAAGTCATGGTTGCTGCCAGAAGATAATAGCCATCACTGTAAAATTACAAATCATTCTGCATAATGCTGTGCTCATTACCATGAAAGCAATAGCAGTATTTGAATTTTACTCTTTTTTTTTCCTGTCTTTGTTGCCGTGCTTAGCTGAAGAGCTCAACGTGGCAGCCTCTCTAAAGCAGTGTTTTGTACTCAGATCTGTGTGGCTGGACCAATGTTGCTTGTGAATCACTCTTTTGTCTCTTGGCAAAAAGATTCAGCAGGTACCTTACGGCAGGTGGACGATCCTGCAGCATAGCATCCTTGTAGAAAGCCTTCATGGGTTCCTCCTTGGGTCCCCTTCAGCAGCAGCACCACATGGCTCTCCTGTGATGGGAGAAGTGATTTTCACCTTCATTTCATGTATGAAGAAGGGAAACACAAAAGCCTGAATTTGCACACCTACGTTCACACCTGTACATATGCAGTCACAAGGAACAATGTACCCACTCTCTTGCCCAGGCATCCTTCAGGTGCCTTTAGCAGCATTGATACCATAATGCTGCTGTTAAACAGAGCTCAGATAAGATTTCCCCCACCACCACCCTGAGTACTTCTCTGTAGTCGTGGCTATGCTTCCCACAAAACTTGAGCTAGGTTGTTTAAGTTGAGCTCAGGTTAAACCATGAGATCAGTGTCATGATGCTATTGCAGTGCGGTGGTTCTGGAAATCTTGACCAGAGAGATAATTAATGAGGGATGCTTGGAAAGGTGCTGTTTTGTGGTGAGCCATTATCCAAAGGGAGTCCTCTCTTGAGAGAAGAGAATGTTTTGTAGCCATGACAAAAGCTAAAACTTAATTCTACATGAAAGGAAGAAAAAAAATATCATCAGCTCTGTGCTACAGGACAAGAGGCTGCTTGAGTCAAGGATGCTGCTGTGGAGAGTCAACTGGATTTAAAAACTAATTAAAGGAGATGTAGGAATGAAGTATGACAAGGCAGATAATTATGAAACAATGAGCAGAAGAAGGGCTGATGTTTTCACCTCAGTAATCAAGAACCCTGGTCAAGACAGCTATTCCATCACAAATGAAATTTATTTCCTACCTTTCCTTGCCTGGACAGCCGGGGGTCCTGAGGACATTCTTCTGCAAAGCACAACCATATGGGCGAAAAGCAAGAGAGCAACATATCTGGGGCATTTGGGGTAGTGTTTGGACAGCCAGATGTGTCCATCAGCTTCATGCATCGTGGAGTGGGTGGTGCTGTGCTTGCCCACCACCAGCTGCTGGGTCTACTGGTGGCATGTCATCCTGTGGGACATACAGAGCCCTAGTTTCACACAGTCAGCCTCTAACCCAAATTAATAATTTGTGTGCTGTACTTAATAAATACGTATGTCCTTCCTTCTATCTTATAGCAATTTATCTGGCGAAACTGTAATTCATGTGGTGTGTCCTCGAGTCTCTGGCTCTGCTTCACCCAGTGTTGCTCATGCAGGGCTGTGTCTGAAGGGAGAGAGTATAGATGGGGTTTAGGCTAATGCTCAGGTGCTTTCCTGACCCCCACTCCCACTATTTCTTCCCAAAGGAGTCTGTAGGTTTTTAGACTGTGGGAGGGATTATGGGTCACAAAAGCATCTGGAAAATACGCCAGGCCCTCTAAAGCGTGGGGTCCTGCAAAAAAACAAAACAAACAAAAACCAAACGAACGAAAAGAAGGCATAATGCCCTTGAAGGAAGTGACATCTCCTTCTCATGCAGGAGCCTGCTCTGCATACAGCTGAATCCACCTTCCATGCACAGCCTGGCTTTCCAAAGCCCAAGAATCCGCTCTAAATGAGGCTTTCCATGTCTTAACCCACCCCTGTAAATGCTATTTCCCCTCTTCCTGGCATCACAAGGTTGCCAGCAGTGCTATTTCAGAGAGCAGAGAAGAGCCATTCATCTTCTTTAACACCCTCAGTTTTTGCTTAGGTCAAGACGTGCTTATCTACCATTTTCTGGTGATTCACAAGCCAGAAAAAGATCCTGGCTGCTTCAGAGGAGGGATGCACGAAGCCCCCGTGAGTCACTTCTCTGCCAAATGTTAATTTTGCATCACAAGCAGGTTTTACTTGGTTTTTGAAAGGCCTTTTTTTTTTTTCTTCCCTTCGCTTTTCTTCTCAGTTCTGTCGTTTGAGGACACACCCCGCCTGGGAGCTGGTGAGCACCCAAAAATCCTGTGAAACGTGTGAGTGCCGGAGCTGCTTCTGTGGGATTTCGGACCATATCCTCCTGGGGTGCAAATTAGTGTAGACCCTCTGATTTTTAAGGAGCAACTGAATCAGGTTTGTAATCAGTATGGTGGTTTAAGCAAGATGTTGAAAAATAATCAGGATGGTGAAGCTTCACATAGGCTTCCGCAAGGAGGAGGATTTCTTAGGGGGTCATTGAAAGCATATCTTTTTCTTTCCTTCTTTGGTCTGTTTGCTGCCATCTACCATTGTACTTTAAAAATATCATTCCCCAGTGGCAGCAATAAGGAAGTCTGGTAGGTTTTGGGGTATTTTCAGTACTTTTCCTCTCTGATGATCTGTATACTTGATCTTTAGCTGTGTTCTTCTCCCTTTCCTTAATTTTAGCAAGTTAAACCCTGATTATTAGCTGCCATAGTAAATACATGTCGACAATTCTGAGTTAAGACAAAATAGAGTGGTTGGTACCATTGCAAGCTTTCCTTCTCCTTGTAGATAAAACTTGGTAGGTCTCATTGGATCCACACATGCTGTCATGTTTAAATGATTAAACACTGGCTCTCAATGGCCAAAGCCTCAGTATTGTATAGCAAAGATGAAGTTTGCAGAGGACATCCCTCTTCATTAACGGAGACAGGGAGGATGCCAGAGGTTTAAGTCCCTGTTCCCCAGCAAACATGGTACAAACTGTGCCACAAGCAACCGTGTGGAAGTTTATCTTCTTTCTTTGTTTTCCATCTAACTGAAGATTGGAGGTTGCCACCAAATCAAAGGTCAGGGAGGAGGCTACCCCTGCAAAGCCAGGCTGTGAGATGTCCTTGTTTGGCAGGGTAACGTGGAGTAGCTCCACTGGGAAACAGAAACTGGAGCCAAATTGGAAAGGGAGACAGGCAAGAAAAAGAAGAAAGAGAGGAAGCAGAAGCCAGAAAATTCTTCTTCAACCCCCCTCCCGCCCTGTGTGTGATCACTGTACACTCCCCTGGACATTAAATGCCAGTGAAACAGCCTGAAACACCAAACAAAATACAGGCAGTAGCCCCAGGGTGGTAGAAAGAAGTAAGAGAGCTGAACATTATCCCTCCTCTTAGGAGGTGTGGCATAAACTGACACAGGAAAACCCTGCATATTCCATGAAATATGCCCAAACAACATCTCCAGCGCTTGGTCCCCAAATTAGGTCTTCTTATTATGTATTTACAGCTGCGATTGTTTCTGCCTGATGCTTATGTACCTGTATGTGCAGTTGAACCTTGCTAGCGAGGGATGGAAAAGCCCTGTTAAATCATTAAGCCTCTCCCCTGAAGTGCG
This sequence comes from Columba livia, assembly GCF_036013475.1. Lineage (NCBI taxonomy): Eukaryota > Metazoa > Chordata > Aves > Columbiformes > Columbidae > Columba > Columba livia. Next base: position 112,357,371 of record NC_088604.1, read on the forward strand.
GGCTGTGTGCTCTCCATCTGATAGAAACTGATACTGCAGTTTATCTCTGTCAGAAGCACTGCGAACACTTAGCATCTGTCTCTTAATCTCACAGTTTTCTTAAAATATCACATCCTTGGGCTCTGCTGTTATTTCAGCAGAAAAAGGGAAATGCAAAGGGGAGCTCGTGCTTAACCCACCTGATTGCCTTCTGCTGCAAGGTGACTGGGTGGACGTGGGGAGAGCAGTGTATGTTTTTTGCCTTGACTTCAGAAAGGCTTTGGATACTGTCTTCTGTAACACGCTCATAGGCAAGCTGAAAAAACCTGGGTTAGATGAGTGGATGGTTGAGGTGGAATGAAAACCAGCTGAGTGGCTGGGCCCAGAATGTTGCAGACAGTGTTGCAGGCAAAATGATGAATCCCAAGGGTTGAAACTGGGGCCAGTGCTGTTCAACGTCTTCATTAGTGACTTCATTGATGGGACATGGTGCATCTACAGTGAATTCACAGACAACACAAAACTGGGAAGAATGGCTGGAACACCAGATGTTGTGCTGCTGTCCAGCGGTACCTCAACAAGCTGGAGAACTGAGCTGTCATCAAGTTCAACAAGGGGAAGTATTCCTCCTGGGGAGGAATAACCCCAGGCACCAGTACACACTGGAGGCTCACTGCCTGGAAGGTGCCTCTGCAGAGAAGAACCTGGGGTCCTGGTAGACATCAAGTTGCATGTGAGCCAGCAATGCATCTTCATGCTGAAGAAGGCCAACAGATTGGGTTGGATGAGGTGATCATCAGGACTGTTGCCAGGAGGTGGAGGTAGGTGGTTCTTCCCCTCTGCTCAGCACTGGGAGTCCACACTTGCAGTGCTGGGTCCAGCTATGGGGTCCTCAGTGTGCGGGAGACATGGACATACTGAAGAGTGTCCATCAAAGGGCCAATAAGATGATGAAGGGACTGGAGCACCTTTCACATGAAGAAAGGCTGAGAAAGCAGGGTGTGTGCAGCCTGGAGAAAAGAACACTCAGAGGGGATCTCACCAGTGTATATAAATACTTGAAGGGACGGTGTAAAGAAGACAGAGCCCGGCTCTTCTCAGTGGTGCCCTATGACAGGACAAGAGGCCATGAGTATAAAGGGAAACACAGGAGGTTCTTCTTGAGCACCAGGAAATGCTTTTTCACTGTGAGGGTGACTGAGCACTGGCACAGGTAGCCCAGGGAAGTTGTGGAGTCTCCATCTTTGGGGATATTCAAAAGCTGTCTGGACGTGGTCCTGGGCAACTGGATCTAGGTGCCCCTGCTTGAGCAGGTGGGTAGGACAAGATGACCTCCAGAGATCTCTGCTCACCTTAACCCTTCTGTGACTCTCTGATTCCCTTTCAGTCTCTTTTTTTTTATTTTTCCCCAACTGAGGAAGCCTTCTCTGCCTCACATTGCCTATATTTTTCTAGGCATCATCAGCCAAGATATTTGGAATCATCAGTCAAGATTTCCAATATGGGGAAGCTGAATCTTATTCCCGAGGCTTCAGAGACAGATATTCAGCAACAAGATATTCAGCGACAAGCACTACATTTCATCAGATACTTCACCTCTCTTTTCTAAAGGAATGTATCATAATAATAATCTTCAGTGGGTATCAGCAACTGTGGAATTTTTTAATCCAGTAAACTGAGGCTGTGTTATAGCACTGTGATATTAGCAGGGTCTTCCTCTGTTAGATCTTTCCTGTAAGTTATATTTCAATAGAGGAAACCATTCGTACCCTGCCATCTCCTGAGTTGGCCAAACATCCACAATCCTATTGCTAATCTGCTTTCTCTAATGAAAGCATCAATTCCTAGCAGCGATAGTTGTCATTAAATCAATAAGCCACGTAACCTATTCTTCTGCTGCCTCACGCAAACACTTGAGCAGCTTGTTAACAAGATTTGCTAGCACTGAGGTCCCATAGTCCAGAAGTTTCCCACTGATGCCACAAAACATAACAGTATTTGGCTTATGGAAGAACTTCTCCAGTTTACCTTGTTCTTCTAAACATTTTAACCCTGTTTTCCCTCTGATTTTTCAGCATTTGAAATGTGTGGAGCAACTTTGCTCATGTGGAGGTGATTCAGGCTTGAACGAAGCACTGACAGCAAATGTCGGGCATCGTTTTCTGCAGGTAGTCGAACAGTGTCCTGGAGACAGTTCTTGGTTTGCCCAGCATTTTATTTCCCCCCCCAGGGAAGCACTAAGCTAATTCCTAGTTGTCCCTAACAGGTTTCCTTCTTCCCCTGGAATCTGTTTCTCATGGATTTTTTAATCACTTAAAAGTAAAACTGTGGCCTCTCTTAGCCCTCCAACACTTTTCTGGTCAGTAAAAACCCCATTCCTGGAAATCTGGAAGCTGGCTGATGTTTAAGGATGAGGTAAAAGACCTCAAGCTGCACATATCAGCAGAGATGCTTAACAAAAACCACAGGAGGACTGTTAGGGAATGGAGTGCCTTAGTTTATTGAATTATTTGGTATACTGCTTCTTATATAACTTGTTTAGAAACTGCTTATATAGAATTTACTTAGCATAAGTAAGTTTGTTTAGCATAACTTCTGCAAGCTGTGAACCTTTGAACTTTTTGCTTCGTTAAGTTAAAAATGCCACAGAGTCTTCAAGCTAGAAGATAAGGGGAGCTTCGTCCTTGTAGAAAAGTGAGGAACAGAATGGCATCTAAGAGGAGCTGTTTGCTGTTCAGGCTGTTACCAATAACTTATTTTCCTCAGTTGCGGGTACAAAATAGCACCTGGAGGTCAGAACTTTAATTGACAGCCTGCCTGACAAAAATGAAGAGATCCAATGAAGAAAGGGGAGACCCCAGTCTCTAATTTTGCAGTTGGCTCAGACTGACATATGGGGGGTCTTGGATTGTGGGGGTATAATTGTCTAAGTGTTTTTCTGCCAAGGGTCCCTCTTCAGGAGGCACCCAGCTCAAGCTGTTCTACGCTGTAACTTGTGAATAAACTATTTATTTTAGAAGAATTTCTGGAATCTATGCATGAGTCTCTGCTACGGGAATCCTAGGGAAAAGGAACTTCTCTAACACTGACATTAAAGCGCAGCTGATGTGGCTTTTCTCTTGAGCAGCAAGAGCAGCCTGTGCTGACAATAAGGTGCTTCTACAGTATGAACTAGCCTTTTCTTACCGATTTTAAATGTTTGTAGTGGCTGGGTCTGACCATCTCCCCAAAAGACCTTCATCCTTTCTCCGTGCACATTAATGGGTGCATTGACACAGTGGGATCAAGGACTGCAAAAATAAGGATCATACTGCTGGCCTGCTGGCTCGTAGACTGTAATTAGTTTATGTCTGGAAAGCATGGCAAGAGCGAAATGTTTTGTGTCTGTTCAGAGGGACAAGCAGGGAGGTGAGGAGCATGATGGTGCTGGAAGAAGAAGAGAAGAAATACAAAAGGAGCGAACAAGCTGGCAAAGAGGAGAACGCCAGAGGTGCTTAAGGACGGAGACACAAGAAGTCAAGCTGACTAGGGAAAAGAAGAGGCTGTGCTTCAAAACATAAAGAGGAGCAGCATGGAGAGATGTGAAAGAGCAGTAATGACAGGGAAACAGATTGGAGGGGCAAGCCATGGATTGAAGGCAAAGGCACAAAAGGGCAAGGACTGATACATACAGCTTTGCAATTAGTGGCTGTGATTTATGTTTGCTTCTTTGTCGTACCATCCTTCTCTGGCAGATGTCCTGCAAGAAGCAGCAGTCAGGGGGGTATTTGGGGAGGGGGGAGAGGGGATTATAAATAGCCAGACTAACCCTGAGGTATGGAAGGAACTTTCTAGTAGTACAACCCACCTATGCAATTCTCCTTAGAAACATATTCTATATTAAGTAGTAACTGCCCTTTTAAAATAATTTAAAGAGATCCCGCCTCCCTTTATCCCAGTATTTGTGCCTCTCATGGCATGTTTCTGTTTCCTCAGACAGAGCCTGAGTGCTCAAAGCTGGTTTGGGTTTCAGCTGGTGGATGGAGAAGGGCTGGGAAGAGGGAAGCAGAAATGAAGGTGATGCAAGGGAGAAACGTTCTTCCTTGGGACAAACCTGCTGCACTGCTCCTCAACCCTTTCTCCTCACTGTAGCCATCCCCTTTCTTCTGTACACACACACACACACAAGTCCCTACCCCATCCGTTGTGCCGAAGCTCAAAGCAACATGATTACATGGCCAGCAATTGACCAGCTGGTGAGGCTGTGAGGCTAGTTGAGAAGTTTGAAACCAGGGAGGGGACTTACATATTTAATTTTTCTTTATTTTCCTTGAGCTTTTTCCACCTCTGCTCACACATCAGGATTAACACCATAAGTAGGGAGCAATGGACTAATTTTAACCAAGGGATGGCTCCATGGGAGCTCGATCACCTCCAGTCTCTGCCACAGAGGAGGCAGCACCTGAAGGAGGAACCGGGACTGTGTGGGAGGAGAAGCAGGAGGCAAATGGGGTGAATTTGGGAAAGGAGGGGTGCGCTCCCTTGGGAGCAGAGGTCGGAGAGGCTCGGCTCTTCCGAGAGGCCAGCTGCAGCCACAGCAAAGGCGCGTGGTGGGGCAGGAGGGATGTGTGTGTGACCACGGTCTCCTCTGCCCGATGTCCCTCGGGGAGTGAGTCAGGACTTGTGGGCTCACCCTTGCCTATAATAGGCAGGGCTGAGGGTGTTTACCCTGTCTATTTGGGCAGCCCGAGCACAGGCACCCTTTGTAGCCCTCCCGCCCCTGCAGGAACCCACCCACAGCACCAGGCTGACAGGCTTTGTGTCCAGGGCACCTCAGGACTCATGTCCCTTCCAGCGGAATCAAGAAATAAAGCTCCTGGGGGTTAACTGTGTTAATAATGACACTGTAGACACACATATAAACGCATCTACATGAATACATTCATTTTGCTTCTCTGTTCAATAGCTCCAGGAAAGCTTTCATTTGGAATGAGTACACCTCGCTAAATCACTCCCAAACACCTAATTTGTTGCCCTGGCAGGGCTCACACCATGATAGCCTGGAAATTAGACTGTAAGTGCTTTTTTTTTCTCCTTCATTCTTCTTCCAGAATTTCTTCTGCTGTTTTTCTCTTATCCACAGGTCCTTTGGGTGAATATCTGGTACCTGCTTGCCCAGCTTGGCTGCTTTTTCTTGATATCCCAGCCTCTTCCCAGGCTTCCTTGGAGGCTGTAGCATCCATCTCCCCTGTGCTTAGAGGAGCTCAGGAGGAGCCTTGTCAGGGAAATGGGGATTTACTGCCTCTTAGGCCAAACAAGGGCACACACTCCTGGTAGTAAAGCATTAAATGTCCTCTGGCATTATGTGTAAGAAATGCAAACCCCTGGTTTTCTATGTAGTCTGGGGAATGTGCATCCCTGGTTTTTCTCTAAGGGAAGCTATGAACAGTGATGAGAAAAGCAAGTCAGGTAAAATACAGGGATCCCCATTTCCACTGGCAGCTTTTAAGGGAGTCTGTATATCCTAAAAACCTGGAAACAGCTGCAGGGGACAGTGTCCTCAGCTTGCTCCTCTATGTGGAGGTGACTTCTCCTCCCAGCTGTCTCCTGCTTCCCCCTGGAGCCAAGAGCCTGCACCAGGCTCTTGCAAAAGATGTCTTGTTAAAGGTGGCTCAGTTGAGCATCTGCGGATCACAAATTACGAAATGAAAGGAAAAGTGGAATCCTTTAAGAAGTGAATAAATTTTTACCTTGGAAAGCAAAGGTTACTGGCCCAACCTTGCTTGGTGGGGTGCTTTGGGCTCTCTGGAGGAGAACTGGGAGTTGCCCCTTTCTTGCTTGAAGCAGCTTTGACAGGTACAGGAGGGAGGGAGGGAAGCAGTGGGCAGGGATGGGAATTAATAAAGCCAGGAGAGAGAGAACACTTCCTTATATTAATATTCACTACCCAGTTTCCCCAGGGTGGGGGGGAAATGTTTGGACATTTTTTGTACTTCCAAAACACCATTGAAGTGGAAGTGCATAAATTGTTTAAAAAAACAATATGCCTTAAATATTATTTACCAGCCAGCACTGAAGGGACAGGAAAAGAAGACATCAGTTGGAGGGAGAGTGGAAAGTATTTTGAGTGAAAAATGTCAACAAGCTCTCCTGGAAGCAAAAACAAGCAGCACTGATTGTGTTTGTACAAAACAAGCCTTTCTTCCCTACATAGAATATTGGTTTTGTTTTTCCACTTTCAGATCACCTACCTTTCCCACAAGAAAGACAAATAAAACCCCCTAGACATCCTAACTTCCCCCATTGAACTCTTCAGAAAACTTTGGGTAAGAGAGAGGAGGAAAAAAGGAAAAAGCCTCAGAAACAAAACATGACAGCAAGGTCGCTCCAGATCCTCAAAGACCTAAAAATAGCTCTGAGAACTGGACTCTGAGGTGACAATGACATTTTGATGGAGAAGCTCTTCCTTTGCATCCTGGGTCCCAGCTCAAATCTGGGCACAGAAAGGGATTTTCTAGGTGTTTGGGCTGTTGCAGGTTTAGTGGCTCACCAATGACTTCTAGGTTTTTTCATTCCCTAATCCTATGTGAGTGTTGTAGGCTGAGAGAGACGTAATCCAAGCTCCTTGAATGAATCTCACAGAATTTTGTTCTTAGGCAGAAAATGAATTAGGTTAAGCAGGGATTAGAGGAGACACACCACATGCCTGCTTGGCCCTGTGCAATCACCATTGTTTGTATGTGAGCTTGGAAAAAAAATGGTTTGGGAAAAAACAGTCACAAAAATAAATGCATTTTCCAAAGCAAAAAAAAGTCATGATTAAAAGGAAACTGAGAGGTTGGCAAGACTTCATCAAAATGACAATCTCATGGCACTGGACAGCCTTGGAGGTCCAAGGGAAAATATATCAAAGATGGAATCTGCATCCGTGGAAAGATGGAGGTTCAATGGCTCTGGGTGCACCTGAGAATAACCAGACAAAGCTCTGCTGAGTAAAGAAGGGCTGATAGAGAGAGAGACAGTACCTTTAGACAGCAGAGATCACGAAGATTTAGGTGACGTTTTAAAAATTGCGGGTGGGCTGTGATGGCCCATGGGTCACCCTCCTCAGCCCTGGAGTTTCTCCGTGCCAGAGCCGGGTTTGCTGAGCACGGGGCGCCATGCCCGCTTTCTGGATTTTCTATTTTAAGCAGCTTCCGTCAGAGGTGAGGAGTTGAAAGTTGCCATGCCGACAGGGAAATTTCAGTCCCTAAAATAGTCAGAACTTGCTCCTGCAGCATGCGAGCGTGTGTGTGATGCTTCCTGCGAGGGAGGCGAGGACCAAGCTAGGGAGGCTGTAAGGATTCTTCCTATGCAGGGGTGGAAAAAACCTTGAGAAAGCATCTACAGGATGCTTTCAAACTCCTTCCCTATAGGTATCTAGGTAAATAAAGCAGAAGCTGGCAACAGACAGCGGCAGCAATGAGGGGATCCTAATGATCACAGCACTAAAATAACCTGATTATTCCTGTTTTTACTATTATTGTCACTGTTAGAGATCTTAGCTTCCCAGCCCTGATACGGAATCTAGTCCTCAGTGTGAGACATGGGGAGCAGAGGAAAAGAAAGCAGGTGGTTTAGGAGGGAATACGCATTTCTCCTGGAGGTCTCACACTATGCTCGTGGGTCTATAGTGCTCCAACATGGTGTAAAAGATTTGCAGCTACGTGCTGGAGATACCCGAGAGCTGCACCAAGCACCCAGCTGTGTCCTGCGAATCACGGACCTGAAGCCTCCCATTGTGAAGGTCTAAATGAGCTTGGCTTTGCATTCTCCTCCGTTGTTCAATCCAGTTTGACTAAAGATCCCAAAATGTGCATTTGGGGTTTTTTTTAGTCCTTTAAAACTGGGGTAGCCCCTGCAGAGATGCCCAAACAACTCAATGGGATAGTTTTGCCTCTTGCACAAGTTCAGGTGAGGTTATTCTCCAGCCTCACAGAAGCACAAATGCAAAGGCTGTTTAGCCATCCCTGGGTGAGTAGAAAATCAATTTGCTCCACATGCTCAGAGCCAGCTGCGTTCCCAAACCCAATGGGAACTGGAGCATCTCTGCAGCCACCAGAAGTGAAGCCCAGCAGAGCCCAGGATGCTCCTCACCTTGGGGAGACTCAGTGCGCTTTTCTGCAGATGGAAATCACAACTTACCTTTAATTTCCTGGGTTCTGGCTTTTTTAATTCACTTCCTCACTCTGCAGTCCGTGCTTACAAATGTAATTTCTTCCAATGCATTAATATTTCACAAGTGCTCCCCTCCCGGGGACAGTGCCTGCTGAGGAGGAGGCAGTCTCTGCAAGGCTGGAAATGGTAGCAAGTGACAATCTTAATGAAAGATCTCTTCTCTGAGGGCACCTCTGCAGAAGAGTACACCAGCCCACAAGAGCTCCCAGCTCATCAGCATACGCCCTGTTATCCGACTGCTTGACTTGCCCTTGGCCGTGGGTGATGGATGTATGGAGAAATACAACCTGGTGTTCCTCCAGGATACTCTGTTTCATAGGTTTAGGGATGTGTTGGGATGCTCTGATCTGAGCTTCTCGCCAGACTGATGGACTGTAAATGTGCAATGGCATAGTCCAGGCCACGGCATGATGCTTTGGGTGAAATTTTTCCACCTGACATCCAGACAGAGGAAATGCTTCACATACTTCCTTATGTCCCAACACACATAACCTCAGAATGTCAGGGATTGGAAGGGACCTCGAAGGATCATCCAGTCCAACCCCCCTGCTGGAGCAGGAACACCCAGATGAGGTTACACAGGAAGGTGTCCAGGTGGGTTTTGAATGTCTCCAGAGAAGGAAATTCCACAACTCCCCTGGGCAGCCTGGGCCAGTGTCTGTCACCCTCACTGAGAAGAAGTTTCTTCTCGTATTTAGGTGGAACATCCTGTGTTCCAGTTAATCAAAGTGCATATAAAATCCAAACAACAAACTAAGCATCTTCACCAAAGATATATGCGCATAAGCCCTTGTTTGCTGATACCTAATCTCTCCATCCCTTCCCAGTCTCCTTGCCCATCAATTCTATGTCTGCGGGCCACCAAGCGGGGCTGGGACCCAAGTGACAAGTTTTCTCAGCCCCTTGCAAACCCTAGACCTGTCCAAAGCTTTTTCCAGTGAGGCCGGTGCAGGACCTCTCACTTCACACTGGCGTTCTCTGCCCCATCCAGACTCAGGTCGGTTGTTTGAATCAATATGCACATCTGCCTGGCCCCAGCAGTATGTATATAGCTGTGTGTATATAGAGAGCTGCCTTATAGATATCCTGTCTGTCTTAGATATCTGAATGATTTGTCTTAGATACATCTTAGTTATTTATCTGAGTAGCAAGCGCAGCCCATGCCTGAGCAGCAGCCACGGTGCTGTCTGTCTCTCCGACAGCGGGTGGCACTATGCAATCAAAATAGCTTTGCTTCCCCTTTATTCCACTATTTTCGTTTTTCAGCCTGGTGGGGTTTGAGACATGCGGTTTCGGAGGGGCAGGGAGCATGGGTTTCACACCAACAGCCTCTCAAAGAGGTGGATCGGAGGGGAACTCGTATAGCAAACTGCGGGCTGCCTGCTAGGAAAATCAGAAATGTCAAAGTTACTCTGAAGGCTGAGCCTGGTTTGAGTTGTGCTCTTCATAACTGTCTTTTTCATTATTATTTTTAAATTGTATTTAAGGAGCAAGAAGCATCTATTAGGAAAAACTGAGTATGGTTGATACTTTTTTCCCCTTTTTTCTTGTAAAACACAGAGAATAATTGCTGGTCCACCTTTTCAGGATGGTATTGATTTGTGACACTCTCTCCTACAAATAGCTTTAAAATACTGCGACTCAGTCTTGTGACTGAATCTTGATAAAGGTTGGTGAGGATCTTGATTTGCACCTGTTTCAATAATTTTATTTTGCATTTCTCTTCTGTTAGCAATGCAATGGAGATATTCAGGTCTGGCTTTTGTCTGCTCTAGGACTTCCTCACCAGCAGGGTTTCCATAATTAACTCCCATTGCAAAACTTTTGCTAAATTGAACTGCCTGCAAGCAAACGACAGCGAGATGGTGCGGTCTATGTGTAACACTGTGTTTTTGTACATGTGATGGTTCATCACTCGGGGAAAGGACACAGAAACATTTGCCCAGATTGCTGGGCTTGGCAGAGCACTCAAGCCCACATGAAACCCACCTTCTCAAAGAAATTAATAAAGTTCCTGTGATATTAGCAAACACTGAGCTGTATGGCAAACTGTATTTAAAGGCTGAATGTCATTTTTTACCTAATACACACCTTTGGCAGGGAAACAGTGGGACGCTACAGAAATAATGAGAAAACCACCATGTATTCATGGCAAAAATGCAGAATCTCCTGATGTGTCAAAGGACGACCCAGTTTCAAGGTGGCGCACACACCAGAGCAAAACCCAGTGTGCGGTGCTGGGTATATCCCAAACCAGAGTTTCTCAGGTGATGGCTTGTGAGTTGTTTCCAAGTGATCCCTGTACCAGGAGGTGTCAGTGTCTCCTGCCTCTGCTCTGTGAGCTTGCAAGGGGCTGAAGGTAGGAGCTGCTCAGAGTTTGCAGCCGGGACTTGTGCTGCTGCTAAGAGCTGTTTGATGGAAAGCTGCCCCTGATCTAAGCAGAGAAATGGGACCAGCTAAAGATGTATAGATGAGGTTCTTGGGGACACAGTTTAGTGCTAGCGTTTGGTTATGATTGCACTCGATCTTAAGGGTCTCTTCCAACTGAAATGATTCTATGCTTCTATGGTTCATGGAGCAAAGCAGCAATGTTTAAAGAGCTCAGTAGGGGATTACAACTTCTATTTGGCTCTTCAAATAGGACAAGGGTATATCCACATTTGCCAAAGCTCTGGTTTTGCCCTAAATGGAAATGACCCCTAAATAAGATGTTAGGAGCAAAACACTGTGCTCACATTTTACTTAGGGAGCCCAAGTATTGTGGTATCCATCAGAGTGCTGGAGGGTTTGTAAAACAACAATACATTGCCTCCCTGGACGGTATTTTATCCAGGGGTCCTCCACTCTCTGTCACATTTTGGCCAGTTCAACTTCCCTGAGGCAGACGAAGATCCAAGTGAGTAAACTGGAACACACACATCTTAAAGAGCCAAAACCACTGTGTGACACTGGGAGCTGCTGGTTGTGCCCACAGCACCTCAGGCTCAGTTTAGAGGACAGGCTGTGTCCAGCCTGGCACTCTGTGTGGACACATCCATCATCAGCAAGGATATAAGTCATGCCTGGGAAATAAAATGCAAGCAGAGCCTCTGAACTGGAAATACTCAGTCTCACTTGGCAGGGCCTGAGCTGGCACCGGCAATGAGGAGGGCTTGGGATGACCCTGCTTATGGTGGCGATGTGGGACCAAGCTTCCCTTCACAGAGAGCGTCTCCGAGACCGCAGGCAGCTATAGATTGCCTTGGAGTTGTGCAGGAGCTAATCCTTCATTCTCTTAGATGTTTGGAGGAAGGGAGAATAATTATGCTTCTTTAGGGAGAATAATCATGCTTCTTTTGCAGCACCAGACTAGAGAAAAGGAGTCTTTTGCAGCACTCACAAAGGGGGTCCCTACACACAGGGGGGGCAGCGATGGACATCAGATCCCCCTGAAGTGCAGTGGGAGGCTGGACAAGCACACACAGGTTTCATGCAACCTGGTGGACACTCACTGCAGACCCCAAAAGATCTACACCAGCAAAGTACACAACCACGCTGGGATAATACTTCTTCTTCCACTTCCATCTTTGACAGTTACAAAGCAGACTCCACTTTTGCAGATCAGAGCAAGTGACGGGTGTCTCCAGGTATCACTACATTCACCTTGAGGGATGACAGCTCCTACAACTCCAGTCCATGACCAATCCTGACCACCTTGTGCTTACAGTATGTGTCTGTGTGTGTCTCCTTTCACAGCTGTGTCATGGTCATACTCTGCGCTTCTTTATTTTAAAGGAAATGACTCCGTGGACTTTACACCAGCACTTTACAGTTTCTACATCAGCCTAGCTTCAGAGAAACAGTGGTTTTACATTAGCTCATGCTAGCTAGGGGCTGGCTCAGCCTGCTTGCTGACAGCAGTGCCATATGTTTTAGTGTAGCTCCAGCACGATTCATCTTACTGGGACCAGCTGGGTAAACAAGGGGTTCTTGTCCCAGGGGAGATGTCTGGGTGTGAGAAAACAGCATTTCCCCCACAGCAAGCTGCCTTCATGCACCTCAGCATCCAAACTGGCAAAGACCTCAACATAACGTCAGCCTCCCTGCTCCCTTTTACAGAGCCCCTGGGTCTCAGGGGCATGAGCAACATGGGCCAGACCTTCAGCCTTCAGCATCTGCTCTGTTTGGATGGACAGTACTCAATAGCAGGAGAGCACCACGTGACAACATCTGCAGCTGCAGGAGTTGATGTTGGTGTGGTTTTTCTGTTTGCTGGTAGAAAAGCCAAACTCTGCCCTCACAGTGAAACTGGTGAGGCTTTATCATCATCACGCAAGGCAACCATGGTCTTGTCACCTATGCCAGAGCCTGAGGGGCCAGCTTCTCCTAAGATCAGCCCCGCTAGTCCCCTGTTTTTCTCCCTCCAAGAGGAGCAGAAACTCATTGCCCAAAGGCTGTCCCCACCATTCCGCTCCCATGCAGCATATGCCCTAGTTCCTCATCCTTTTGGTGGCAAAACTAAATTCTGCCTACGCAGCTGCGAAATGTCAAGCTTCGCCCAGACTTGTGCCTGTCCAGTGCCCACACAGGCTGCAACGCTCAGAAAGCCCCAAGGCTGAAGCCCTTGGCTCAGGTCTGTCCACCCAGCTTTGCTCTCCATTGCTCCTCTTCATGCCTAGTGTGGACATTATGGCTAATGCAGAGGATTCATAGCCCTGGCCTGAAGGACTTACCATCAACAAGATTCCCTTTATGAAACAATTTCTGCCAGGATCGTTTAATGAGAAGTGTTTTGCGATGTTTTATCTCGGTCAGCTGCCTTGGTGGGACTGGCGGGAGGTTTGCTCCAACAGGGCCAGAGTCTCGCCCATGAGCCAGAGGCTCTTAGAAGTGGCTTCGGCTTTTCTCAAATTAGGCTGCTTGTGACTCACAAACTTGTGTCTCACTTTCAGATGAGAGAGGGAGATAGAGGAAAGATGGGTAAACAGGCAGACTGGTGCAGGTTTCATCCCAGGCTCTGCAAATTGCTTTGGCTAAATCAGAGATGTTACTAGTGGGCTTTTGACACGCAATTCCTGCCTGCTCCTTGGTTAACCCTTCCCTGGGAGCAGAAAATGAGGGGATTTAATTTCCTCGCCAGGACCAAAGCACAGTGCTAGGCAAGAGAAATGACCCCTCCTGCTTGTGTGCCGTGGGGCCCTGACAAGCAGCACAACCATGCAATATGTCCAAAGCTCCATCACAGCTCTCCACGTGGCTGGTGAACCTCAAGGTTTGTCCAGAAACCCTCCACCAGAATCTGTAACCTTTCCCACCAGCCTTCCCATCTTCCTGAGGTGGAGACTCTGCATACAGTAACCAGCCACAGGGAGGGCTAAGGGAGGAACCATCAACAAGAGGTTGGCTAAAGCTCCTGTGTCCCCTTCATGCTGGATACCTGCTTCACAAATGGTGGGCTATAAGCTCCCAGGAAATAATTTTTAATACGCACAAGGATAAAGGAGAATTGCTGTCTTCCTGCTGGTTACAAGAGAGCTGAGAGTACAGTTACATACCTGGACGCAACAGTTTAATTATTAGAAATTTGAATGTCACCAGCTGTATTCAGAAATAAAAGCTATATTTGCCAGTGAGGCCTCTGATACAATGACAAGAGAAGCCTCTAAGATATTTGTGAGTTTTTTGGCTTTTGGAATTGGTTTATCTGGTGTTAATGAAAATCTAAGCATAGATTTAGTTCTCCCACTGCCAGTCGGAATTGCTTTGCATAGAGCCCAGGTCCTCGAGAAGGGCTCAAAGTCCCGAATATAATATTTCCCTGTTTGAGTCAGATCTCTGTACCCTACATGTGTGGTGTAATCTCACACAAACTAACACATCCCTTCTTATTTATCTGGTTCAGCCTCTTGTGAAATACTTCCACCAAATTCTTTGTGCACCAATTGCTCTGAATGTAATTACCCAATCTTGATAAAACTGTTTAAATGCGATTAGATAGTGCAATTATCCAATAGTAGAGCTGGTCCAAAAAATCAAAAGCAGTCGAAAGAAAAAGAGGGTAGGGAAAAAAGAAAATGGAGGCATTTGCAACAGTTCTTTTATTATTGCTTTTTCTATTTGACGGTATGGAGGGAACAACCCTCTGAAGCTATACAAAAATTGGTTTCAAGGTAGAAAAAAACAACTCTGCCTTATAATCAGAATTCATGCCTTGAAAACAGCTTTCTGTCTGAAAATACTGACCTAGGGAAGACTTTTTCCTGTCTTCCCCACGGTCCTCTTTATTTGCCTGGAGGCGCATGAGAGATGGTATCGCCTTGTTCCACATGAACAGGATCAACGGTGATCAACGTCCTATGAAGGAAAATGTGTCCGGAACCTGCTGGAGCTGTCTGGAGATGCTCTCCTGGGAGAAACACTAAGCTGTAGTGAATTCCTTGAGTTCCTGGGGTGATTATTTGTGGATGAAGCAGGAACCTTGCTACAGGTTTGCAGGCAAATGCTGTGGCATGCACAGCAGCATCTCAAAGGCTTGCATCCTTCTTTGCTCAAAATAATCCTTCTGAGAACATCCCATGATCACTACCTCGGTCTTCAAGAAAGGGTCATTGAAAAGCTCAGCCCCTTCCTTTGTTTTAGGTTCTTCACCATTTTCTGCACCATGAGAACAGGCCCATAAAACCTTACAGACAAAATCAAATCAACCCTCCCAGCTCAGTAATAGAGGTTATAAGCCAGCTGGACAAGTTGAGGCTTACTTCTAAGCATTCACTTCTCATTATTTATTTGACTAATTAAGCAAGAAACCTGGGTCGTAAATTAGTGTGATTAAAACAAACAAAATAGCATAGAGTACACCCTTAACAGTGCAGATCATAGGTCGCTCCATCTGTACTTGTTTGCTTAACCCACTCCGGACAAAGTCCTTGCAGATTTTGAGCATTTAATTGCCAACTCTTCCTTTTTCACGGTTCACTGTTTGCAAGCAGACACTGAGAGACAAAGGGCCAAATTCTGCCTCATCCTGCCCTACTGGGAATGAACTGAATCAACAAGATGGGTGAGTATGCTGCCGTGGGTAGGACATGTCTGCGCCCAGCTGCTCATGCTGCACTTTGGATTGAGCAGAAGTAAGAGGCAGTGGTGGTTTACCTGAGAGGAATGTCCTACCTTGCAAGACCCACGGTACTGACCTCTTGTCCCCATCAGCTTCATGTTTTCGGCTCAGGCTGGATTTCACAATTTGCCTTGAACCCTTTCTCTGGCTGTTTCCAGCTGAGGGCAAGGGGCAGTCAGTCTCTGGTCACGGGGCTCATGGCCATAGCTCATCCTTGTGCAGGGCCTGAGGTACCTTGGCTGCTCTCCTTTCTCTCTGCTCAGCACCAGAACATTAAGGGACCAAGTACTACCCAGCCACCACTTGCACAAATGTGCTGCAGAACTGGAAGTGTCTGAGCTCTCCCTGGCAGCACGCATGGTGGTCTGGGGGAGAACAGATATATTTACAGATATATAAAGGATGAATGTCAGGAGGATAGAGCCAGGCTCTTCTCAGTGATAACCAATGATAGGACAAGGGGTAATGGGTTCAAACTGGAACACAAGAGGTTCCACTTAAATTTGAGAAGAAACTTCTTCTCAGTGAGGGTGACAGACACTGGAACAGGCTGCCCAGGGGGGTTGTGGAGTCTCCTTCTCTGGAGACATTCAAAACCCACCTGGACATGTTCCTGTGCGACCTCACCTGGGCGTTCCTGCTCCGGCAGGGGGATTGGACTGGATGATCTTTTGAGGTCCCTTCCAATCCCTAACATTCTGTGATTCTGTGATAAGAACTCAGTCTTTTAATTTTGGGGAGGGTAACCAGGGAGATCAAAGTGACTTTCAGTCCTATCTCAACCATGCATCTCCTGGTCACACTGGGGTGAAAATGACACAAAGCTTTTAGGATCATAGAATCATAGAATAGTTTGAGTTGGAAGGGACATTCAAAGGTCATCTAGTCCAACCCCCCTGCAATGAGCAGGGACATCTTCACCTAGATTAGGTTGCTCAGAGCCCTGTCCAGGGATGTGGCATCTACCACCAATCTGGGCAACCCATTCCAGTGTTTCACCACCTTCATTGTAAAAAAATTATTCCTTATGTCTAGCCTGAATCTCCCCTTCTTTAGTTTAAAACCATTACCCCTCGACTTATCATAACAGGCCCTGCGGGCAGATCTCTGACCCCTTTTTCAGCCAGGCCCAGCTGAATATCTCCTTTCCTACCTCATTAGAAGCTGCAGCCCTTGCACAGGTAAGTCAGGATTCAGGATGGATGCGAGGAAGGGCAAACCTCCAAACACCAGTATTTTTCTGTGCCTCAAGGGTGTAGGTGAGACAGTGCATCTGCTGGCTTGAAGTGAATATTATTACTGGAATTTGGGATTCCTTTCGGATTAAGCATCGCGCAGCACTCACAAGGCTCTGCTTAGCTGACATGTCTGAGCTCTGCCTGAAAATCTGATTTCCCTGTCATTACTTCTAAAGCTGTCTTTGTCTCTCCTTTCTTTTTTGATTCTTTTCATCCTGGCCAGTTGTAACATGCACCTCCCTGTTATGTTTTTCAGATGTACTGCTCTGTTTTCACTTGGACTAAATAATTCTCTGCGCTCTTTTCTCCCCCTTTCCCAGTATTGGCCCTTTCCCCAAATTCCTGGTGTGGGCAGTTTGTTTTCTATGGTTGTGCTTCAGCTGAGCTTGGTTATTGAATGTGCTTTTGCCTTTCTAAAGAGATGCCCAGTCCAGTACCTGGGCTGTTTTTCCAACACATTAAGTGTTTTCATGTTTTTCCTCTCCTCCACTCTGAGAAGATGTAGTTTTGTCCTTCAAAAAACTAGCACTAACCTTTCACACCTCTACTTCTTGGCTGTTTTCTAGGGACACAGGGTATATTTAATGTACTATTTGTGGATATGTATATGTCTACCAGTTGATTACCCCATAGCTTGGATCCCTTGGCCCAATTTAATGAAGGTGGACAGAGAGTTAGGTAGCTCAAAGACTTCAGGTTCTGAAAAGTCTCATGAATATGTGTGAAAGAGCAGAAAAGGAAGATACTCTGCTCCCTAGCCAAAGGGCAGAATAGATACTGTGGTTTTTTGGCAGAAAGCTCAAAAATATGACCCAAGGGCTCCAAATCCAAATCCAAATTAAGTACAGGCTTATTTTTCTTTTCAACCTTGTGCTTTTTAAACCATAAAGCCTTGTGATTTTGGAGGGACCAGACAGACTCATGACTTTGAAGCACTTGGGTATGAAAGCACTGATGTTGGAGTCTCCTTGCAGGCAAGATTAGCCAACAGACCACCGCAACCCCATGAGGATATCACTTCACCTCCTCCTTCATGCTGGTTCCCTGCCAAGCCCTTCCTAGAGGCAGGAACACAAGGCGCCCAGCCTGGAGCTACACTATTGCCTCCAAAGATGTGGTACAGGTCCAAGGAGGAGACAGCATGGGACAAAGCAGATCTAAGAGCTGGACATACTGGTTAACCTTGGGCAAGTTGCTTTACCTCCCCATGCTTTAGTTTCTCTTCTCTCCCCACAGAAACCCGTGATGGTAGGACTTTTATCTGCCATGTCTGTACACCACCACCTACCACCACAGGGTTTCCACCAGCTTGTATCCTGCAGGGAGGTACGATGTTGAGTCCTAAAAGGTAATAGTTATGGGCACAGCAATCTCATTCAAAAGCCACATGATCAGCATCACATTAGAGGGCAAAGGGCATAGCCTGGCTTGTAGGAGGCATGTTCCTTGGATGGGTGCCCCTTCCCTGGGGTTTGTCTCACAGGCACCATTTCCAAAGAGCTCCAGGAAGATAAAGAGCTGAGGTGGGGTAAGGGAAAGAAATGGAAGGGGATGTGGGAAAGAATGACACTAATTTGAAGGCAGAAAGCAGGAGACATCTCTCTTGTCTGTCAGAACAGGTAGCTGCTGACTCAAGGCAAATTATTCCCATTTGAAGACTGAAAATCTTCCCCAGCCTCAGCCTCCTGTGTGCACAGACTCCGCACAAGCAGCCAGCGTGGAGAAGGCTGGCATTGCTTCCTGCTGAGGAGCACAGCTGAAAACAGCCACATTTGCTTCCTTTATGAGTTCAAGTCACTCCCTGTAAGGTCTGATAATTCAAGGAGTTCTTCTCCAGGGTGCACATTCGCCTTCCTTTCACAACCATAGTTGGCCATGATATGGGTGTTTTACCTACAGTTCCCACACGACGAAACCCCCTTAGCTGTAACCCAGCTTCCCCCTCCCTGCAGACAGCTATTTACAGGGTTTCAATGGGTAGGTCTGAAATGACTCCATGTCCAGAATCGCCACTGCCAAAGGAAGGAGACAGGGGTCTTTGCAAAGGGCTTTAATAATCTGCCTGTCGCTCTGGCTGGCAGCTTTCGGCATGCATCCCACATTTTTCAGTAGCCCTTTCCTTAGCAATGAATAGGCTTTTAGCATGCTTGCATAATGGTTTCTTTTCCTGTTGCACTCAGAAAAAGCTTTCAGCGTGCTCCAGCTGCCGCCTCTGCTGCTTCTCCTTATCCCCCAGAAAGATGGGGTGACCCTGCTCAGCATATCCTCTGCCGCTCACAGAGCCACTCTTCCACCTCCAAAAAGGAGTGGTGTGTAAGGGGTGGAGGATGGCTTTGCCTCTGGTTATCTTTCTTAAAGCTCCTTTGCAAGCTGGTGGTTACAAGGCTGAGTCAGGACCGAGAAGCACACGAGCCTTGTGGGTCAGCAGCCCCCACACTGGACCAGGGGCCTTCAGCCCGGGGCTGCCGTCCTGTTCCGGGGCTGCACCGTGCCAGAGCCTGACCTTGAGCTCCCTGATGCAGGAGGTCTCAGCTCTGATTTACAGCAGGTGGAAAGTGCGTGCTCCTCCTGCCTTGTTTTCCTCGCCTTAATTCCCAGCAGGGCTGTTAACGCGAAACTTGCAGTGACAGGACTCTTACGCAGCCACAGTACTGTGTAATCTGCTCTGCACGGGTATGTTGTTTGTTTGTTTTCTCCTGGATTTGATAATGATGCTACTTTATTAGGGAGCCAAAATTGCTTTAGTTCAGGCTAATAAAAGAGCCTCTGGAGCTCCCAGTTGTTCTCTCAGATACCTACATTAGCAAGTAGCCTAGACAGCCTAGACAAGCTCAGATTCTCAAAGGCTTTGAGATCAGAATCACAGCCATCAGACAGACATTAGGTACCCCTGTACTCTTCTAGATCTGGCTAAGAAAAGCATCCAAAACTGTGGACTTTGGCAGTAAAAAGCTTGTTTGCTGTGGTGTAAATGTGATGGGAGGAAAGGGAGAGAGTGGTAATGCAACATGCTGCTGTGACTTCTCAAGAATTTGATGTTTTCATACTGCACTCTCATTACATGATCTTCTGTGTTTCTGCTTTCTCTTAACTTGAAAAAAAATATTATTTTATAATTCTTTTTTATTTCACTGCCCAGGAAAGCATCAAGTATGTGTTTACCATTTTCCTTATGTATATGTGACTCCTCCACATTTCCACATATTTCTAAGTAACTTTTCAGGTGTAAGGAGAAAATCTGCATTCCCCCTTTCTCCAATATTAGGACAACTACTTTGTGATTCACACAGAATTGGGACAACAGTAGACACAAGGTAAGTTTAAGCCTGGTTCCTACAAAATTGTACATTGGCACATGCACTGGGATATGTGTCCCTGTGTGGCTCCATCCATCTGTTGCTCGTTAGTAGATGCTGATTCTAGCATGCAGTTTCACCAAAATGTCACCAAAGGGTGGAGATCTCACGGGAAGTGCATTGCTGTGAGTTTCATAAAAGCTCCACTGAGGAGCTGTCTGAGATTACCTCTCAGCAGAAATCTGAGGATTCACAGCTTCAGAGATCTAGAGCCTTGTTGAATGGGTTGGTCTTAGGCATCTCCTGGGCCTGAATGCCAAACTCCCTTTGTCACAAAGGAGGGAATTGCACCCAGTGGCGGAATGGCAGCCTTGGAGGACAGAGGCAAAGAAGTTGTAAACACTTTCCTAAATCTGTATTTTGTGGATATGGCAAACACAGCAAGTTTTTAGTGGTTTGATACTTTACACAGGTGGTTAATACACCCACTCGGTTAATCAGCCAAGGCAGAACACGTGGCTGGCCAGATGCCATCTTCTGCAGTAGGTCAGATGCAGTCCTGGTAGCTACTTGCCTCTCACTGCCCTAGAAGAGATTTGTGCAGTCCTGGGGTCTTGGCATAAATGACCAAATGTTTTTTTTTCTTCAATAGTCTCCACTTCTTATACCAATCAGGTATAAACTTAATTCTTCAGGGAGTAAGGGAGGGCTCTATGCTAGCCACTGGCACAACATTATTTCAGATACCCCCGCTGATGAAGTATAGCTGTTACAGTAACACCACATCTGACAATCTCAGGTGAAGTGGTGTGGTGCTAAAATAGCAGCCTGGAAAATGGAAGTAGCCTGCTTTCTCCTTAGCACTTTTACTCCTGTTACTGCATTATAGCAACACGTACACACACGGAGCAATTGCTCTTTGCTCCAGGCAGGTTACTTTTCGGCCTAATCCATGCACAGCCATAAGGGGCCTTGTAACTACAAGGGGTCCCTCACTACAAAAGAGACATTGAGGTGCTGGAGAGAGTTCAGAGAAGGGCAATGAAGCTGGTGAGGGGTCTGGAGCACAAGTCTGACAAGGAGTGGCTGAGGGACCTGGGGCTGTTCAGCCTGGGGAAAAGGAGGCTGAGGGGAGACCTTATCACTGTCTACAACTACCTGAAAGGAGGTTGTAGCATGGAGAGGGTTGGTCTCTTCTCCCAAGTAGCAAGTGACAGGATGAGAGAAAATGGCCTCAAGTTGTATCAGGGAAGGTTCAGTTTGGATATTAGGAAAGATTTATTCATGGGAAGGGTTGTGAAGCAGTGGAACAGGCTGTTCAGGGAAGTGGTGGAGTCACCATCCCTGGTGGTGTTTAAAAGGCATGTAGATGAGGTTCTTAGGGACATGGTTTAGTGCCAGAGTTAAATTAGTGGTTGGACTCAATGATCTCGAGGGTCTCTTCCAACCAAAATGATTCTATGATTCTAACTACTGGCCATGATTGAATCTGCAGCCATGGACCTTGGTGGCATTGCATGTAGCAGCATCAAGTAGGGAAACAACTCCTCTGGTTGTAACGGGCTGCCTTTGTTAGCTCCTGCCTGCTGCTCTGCTGCCTCGGCTGTAGCTAGAAGGGGAGAGAGGAGTCTCCACCTATCATCAGTTCATGCCACACTCTTGTGCTCTGGTCTCGAGGAGTACGGAAGAGCCAGGAAAGGTGCGGAGGGTGACAAAAGCAGGCAGTGAGCTCTGTACGGGACTAACACCACCTCTGGAAAAGAGATGACAGGGTTCAAAAAATCTGCAGACAAATTTGCAGGAGGCCAATGCATGGAAGGCTCTTAAATCCAAAGGACTGCACCTGGAAGCATCAGAGCTGTAGAATGTCTAGTACTTCAGAAGTATAATATTCCCAGAATGTTCTTGCATTGCTTATTCTTATGTTCTTCCTTCCCAGTATGACTGTTCTTCTGATATTTTGCTGCTCTTTTTGTATGGCCCTGAGGATTTCTAAAGCTGCAGTTACTTCTCAAAGGCCTGTTTGGTCCACACAATTGCTCCCGCAGCCCCTTGCTGTGGCCGCTGTCACACTCCAGTAGCAAGCTGGGAGCTTGGGAAGACATCCCCACAGGCCAGCGGGCAAAAAGCACAGTCCCCTATGTTCCCTGGCACAAGCTTTACCACTCCTGTTTGCTGTCATCCCATTTTACTGTCACACATAACCAGGGATACAGCATTCATTGTCATACCGTGATCAGGGATAAAATGTGTAAGAGCAGAGATTTCCCCATGCTGCTTCTAGCCACTGAATCACAACCAATGTTCAGAAATTACTCGTGCTTTTTCTCTCCCTAACACAGCTTTTTATAGCATATTCCATACAACTGATGCAAATCAAGTCGTGCTCTGCTTGTGTATTAATTCCTGAGTGCCATTGGGACAGTATTCCCTGAAAAGAAAACCAACAGCTTCAGAACAAATATGAGGCCTTGGTGCTTATTTTTAAAAGGTTCTTTAAGATTCAATGATTGTTTGCTGATACCCTTATCTACAGCCATGCTGAATAAAGCTATAGCTAAATGGAAAGCTAAATGTATTCATGAGGTGTTAATGTTAATGCCAGGCAAACCCTCAGCTGTCTAACCAACCTTCTGCAGCCGGCGAGGCACTTTACCAACCCACAACCATGGGAGAAATCAGCAGGCACGTCTACTTAGAGCACTCATGAGCTCTTCATGCAAGCATGTTTTCCATAGTCGTTTCCCTTGCTTCTTCGGTAGCAAAGCTTCACCGTGAGAGGAGATCACACAGCGTGTGTTTGGATCATCCTGGCTTGTTTTGAGAAGCCTGACCCTGCATTTCCCTGCCAGCCAGAGGCAACGTCCCCTGCTGGGGCAGGATGTCACACATCCAAGATCTGGAACATCTGTGCTCATCGTTGCCCTTTTTCCCTTCTCTTTCCCCTCAAAGAAAAATCTCAGGGAGAAGCTACAAAGAAGAAAATAATATTCTTGGGAGGCAGTCACAGCTCTTGTTTTCCAGCTTTTTTTTTTGTTTTTCAACACCTTTTTGTTTTGTTTTTCTTCGCATTTGTACATGATTAGGGTTTTGAAAACAAGACACTTAGTTTTAAATTTACTCCTGGCTCAACACAACTTTGTTTCCAGAATGATTCAAAAGAGTAAACAAAGCGTCTGGGAGGGTATTATTCTATATTTTTCATCTCCTTGCTGGTAAAACTGCATGTGCCTTTAGAGGATAAGTTAAATATTTACCCTAGGTCAACCACCCCTGTCTGCAGAGTTTATATTTTGTTGGAGTTTGGGCAAGCAAGTGGTGTTTGCAGAATTCCTTACCTGCCTCTGCTTTTAGAAAATGCACTCAGAAAGGCAGTGTGGTGTTGTTTATATTTTCATCCTCAGAATATTTTTTATTAGGCATGAGAGCTTACCTAGCTTGGAGAGACAGTAAATCCATGTGTGACACTGTGGTAGGTTTGTGTTTGGGACGGGATTATTTAGGTTGCTAGCCAGGAACATATGTGCAGCAGGACCTGAGGAATATTCTTGGGATCTGGCATCACTGCGGGTCAGGGCGTTTTCTTTCCATGGTTTTGGATGTCTTGAAATCAGGCTCATTCTGATAAGTCTAGGTGGCCGCGTGTGGGTGGCTGGTCCTGCATCCAGCTTGCAACAGGGTGATGAGGCCAGTGGCACCAGGAAGAGCTGAAGAACACTCTTCATGTTCTTCCCCAGGGCAGGCAGAGAGCACGTCTGTGATGGGGCTGGAGTCTGTCCAAATCATTTGGCATCCCAGACCCAACAAAGTCTACTTGCCAAGCTAAAGTCTGCATGCCAAGGAAGTGCTCTAGGCCATCCTGACTCAGATGGCATGCTGTGCCTCTTCTGAGGACTTCATTTTGCCTGGTGGAAAGCAAGTTCTCTTCCACACACTTTTCATGTGTTCTCCTCAGAACAAGGCCACTTTGTAATAAAGACCCTTGGGACAGTGCAGGCTGCCCAGAACATCTCCATTGGGATGTTTAGGAGCACCTTAATTCAAGATTCTCTTGAAAAACTCAAGTATAAACCTCAACTCCTTCCTGCCGTCTCCCCTTTCATGTTGCTCCCTCCTTCCCCCACCATGCCTTTTAGGCGTCAGTCTTCAAACTACTTCAAATTAAAGCAGTCATGGGAGACGGTCTGATTGATGACATCTTTCTAAGCCTACAGGCTTCTACTTGGTCTCCCAAGAACAGAGGGTAAACAGCAGCCAGAGCCAAGGAAGCTCCTGAAAGCCAAAGATGACTTTGCCGGTCTTATGAAGAGGGAGATGGTGGCAGGAAGACCGAAGGAAGCAAAGTGGCACCATGAGTGTTCACTGCACTCCTGCTGCACACAGCTGGTTTGCAGTTTTGTAGGAAACATGGCCTGAGGGACACTCTAACCTGTCCCAAGAGGGCACAGATCAGGTGTGAGACCCAAGGAAACAGCTCTTTGAAGGCCTTCCTCTCTTCCCCCCTGCAAAGAAACTCAAGTCTGATTTCTTTCAGACCTTGTGTTGACCTTCCTCAGGTGTGGAAAACCTTCTTCTCTGTTTCTCATGGGCTTTTCCACCCTCTGAAATCAATGTCATTGGAGCACTTTTGTGTGCTACTTTATTACATGGGCTTTGTTCTTTCAGAAGTACTTGTTGCATATAGTCTATTATGCTTGTGCTTCATGGTAGTACATAATAATACCTGACATATGCAGGAGGACAGATAGATACCATAAAGTAATGCAGAGTGGATTCCACTTTTTTCCTTTCCCTCCAAAAAAACTCACAAGGCAGAAGCTGTCTTTGGCACCTTCATTTCTGGCTGAGATGACCAGCACTGTGAAGTTATTGATCAAATCTGTCTTTCTCCAGAGATCAGAGGTGTTGCTGTCTGGAGGTTCGAATTTATTATAGTGTGAAGTTCTTCACTGTGAAGTTCAGAGCTAGCTCCAGATGTGGATGTCCTTAGGACCAGGGTACATTTATATTTTAGAGGGTGGGGCAGAAAAAAATCAGGACAGAATTCAGTTGCCAGGTTAAATTTCCTCCAAGGAACAAAAGAATCATCTTGAGCTGTAATGTTGGGTAAGTATAACATATACAGAAGTCACAGAGGGACGAAAATGATGATTTTCTATGATATTGTTGTACAGTCTGGTTTTGGTGAGACCTGCATTGTAAGTCAGGGATGTCACATGACAGAAATTACCTGAAAGGTGGGTATCCTAAACCAATTGTCTAGGTCTTCCTCATACCCAGGGGGCAAAAGCAGATGAAAATTTCACCTCATCTGCATCAGACACATCTTTTAAAAGGGAAAGACCTTCCCTGTATCTCTGTTGACTATGGAAAAAGCAAGAATTAGACATGGAATTTCTAGCTGTCAACAGCTAGATTACACAGATCCCATCCTAAGTGTCCATCCCACTGATCTGCAGCAAGAGTGTGGTAAAGATTAACAGTGGGAGTTAATGAGCAGCAGGAAAAAGGAATTGTCAGCCTTTCCTCAGAGAGGTCTCGGTATCAACTTCCCTACACAAAGTGGGACCTTTTCTGAGGAAAATGACTCAAAATAAGTCCTGTATTCTGCTTGCTTGGTGCTGTAACACGGAGGGGAAGGACCTGATTCTCTTACAGCCATCAGTATTTTTTAATTCCCTTCACTAAGCCTGGAGTTTCAAATACCCACCATCAAAAATGATATCAAGCAGAATTTGACTGGAAATCAGCAGGATTTCATCTTTCCTGGACCAGTGGTGAAAACAAGGTTGGCTGTCTCCTCATCCAAAGCAAAATGAAGTCTTAAATTTTATTTAAAAGGTACCGTATTTTTTATTGTTTGTTTTTGTTTGGTTTTGCCTATTTATGATCCCTCTGCTGATTTCTGGAGGAAGCACTGTAGTCCTGTGCAGGTGAAAGGAATCTAAGACAAAACCAAATTTGTTCAAGTCACAATAGGGAAAGTCAAAAACCGTAATTTAGAAGCACCAGCAGGGTGGACATTGGAAACGTGCAGGCTCACTCACTGGAAAGCTCCCAAGATCTACAAGAGCTGAAATGAAAACATGACACAATGGATCAGTCAACGATTACTACTGAATAAGTCTGCAGGCTTCAGAGTTAATGTCTGCAGCCATCCATGAACTCTCACAGGGTGCGGAAAAACAGCTTTGCCTAGAACTTCTTTGGAATAATGTCCATTCATATGGTGGGAGGTTCATATGCTCTATTGCCTTCTTCTTGGCAAAAGCCTTGTCATCTGAAGATACGTTAAGAGAAGAAGAACAACTGTTTGTGTCAGTGTTTAAAATCAGAATATCAAGAGGGAAAAAGGGAGGGGAAATTTGGAATCCAAATGCTCGTGGTGTTGTTGACCAGGAAGTTTTACACAGGTATCCCTGCATCAAGGTGTTCTTCACGAACGGTTGGTCATCACCAACCAGCCTTAGCACAGGTTAAAAAACGTGCAGTGGAATCTACAATTTTGGATGTGTGTTTTCCTGCTGCTCACCTGGCTGTTCTCCTGGCACTGCTCTGCGCAAAGTCAGCCCTGCAAGGACATGGGGAGATCCTCCAGGAGAAGCCTACTGTCACTTCATACGGTGGAAAAGGCTCTGGTTTAACTCTTGCACTGGTCTTGTATATGTGCTGCTACAGATGAGTTTTTCGAATTTCATGTTGTCTTCTTGTTCACCCTTCCCTGAATTTCTCTCCTTGCTTTTCATTTTACATGTGGAAACAGCATTCCTGCTCGTTGTTTGGTTCTAGAATGTTTTCTCAACTAAAAGAGAGAATAAAGACTTTTAATGTTTATTTTATGATTTTCTGTTGCCTTTTCTCCTCCCCTTTTCACAGGTAAACAGAGAGAAAAACGTCTGAGACCAGGAGAAAAAGGCAGGAAAAAATGCAACGGAAAAACAAAGCACGATATTTTCATGGGGAATACTCTCAAAATATTAATTAAAAATCTATTTTAGAAATTCTTCTGATGCAGAAAGAAACAATTACTTTGGAGGGTTAATTGTTTATTATTCACAAACCTATTTGCAAAAAGAATTCAAAACTGATTTTAAAACATCCACACAGCTTTTTGTTCCTTTTGAGGTTGATGCAATTGAATGTCTTTGAAAGTGTTTGCAGATACTTGCTTTCCTGATTAGTTTAATCTCTGTTTCCTGTCTCTGTTTCTCCTAGTTTGATGGAACATTCGTTCCCAGACTTCCACAAACCAAGTGTTCCTCAAAAGGAAAGTTATCTGGAAAAAAAAAAAAAAAAACAAAAACAAACCAATAGGAATATACTTGGTATCTTGGGTCAAATTTTGGTGCAAGAGCAAGACATGAGTCAAGGCTTTTCATTGAGCTCCAAGGTGGGTGATGGTGGATGGAGTTGCTTGTCAGTGGTGGTGTTACCTATTTAGACAGAGACAACTCCCAGGAACTCTAGCAACAGTGTAGGGATCTTTGAGTCTATCCACGAGGCTAGAAAGCATAAAAGATTCTTATTAGATTTGGATTATTGTCCCATCACGCCCTGTCAGTCTCTTTAATTAGTGCGGTCTACTCAAAAAGCAAATGTGTGGCTGGTTGTTTTCACAGCAAGTTTTCTGCTAGGCTGTGCTTTGCTGATGCCAAGGGAATGAACTGAAATGAAGCCCCTTCTGAAATCCAGGCGTTGGCTGAAGCTCATGCAACTGGCTCTATGAGCAAACACGAAAGTACTGTACCTCCAAGATCCCTGCGGATCTGTCCTTATCAGCCCTTCATACCACCAGAGACATTGTCTGCTCCTCAGACAAGTGATTTTCAGTCTGGTTCCGCAAGCAAGCATGCTTGGAGCCAACAGGTCTGTGCCACCCTGCCACTGATAAGCCCATGGACCCGCTGGACAGCTTTGACCATGGGGACAGGGGGCATGGCCATAGACCTGTCCTGGTGAAGAGGATGGCTTTCACCTCTTCAAGTGGTGCCTGGAGAGAGGAGGGGGACACTGGGGGGATATATGTGAGCTGTGGGACACTGAGGGAACATGTGTGAGCTGTGGCAAACCTGATGGGACATGTGTGAGCCATGAGGACAGTGAGAAGGACATGGAGGAGGACACTGAGGGGATGTGCATGAACTATGGGAACACTGAGGGAACACTTGTGAGCCATGGGGACACTGAGGGGACATGTGTGAGCCATGGGGACACTGAGGGGACATGTGTGAGCCGTGGGAACCCTGAGGGGACATGTGTGAGCCGTGGGAACCCTGAGAGTGACATTGAGAGGGATGTGTGTGAGCTGTGGGGACATGGGGAAAACTGAGGGAGCACGTGTGATCTGTGGGCACACTGAAGGGAACTCTGTGAGCTGTGGGGACACTGAGGGGACATGCACGAGCTGTGATGACACTAAGGAGACATGTGTGAGCCATGGAGACACTGAAGGACACTAAGAAGACGTGTTAGACACTAAGGAGGCATGTGTGAACCATGGGGACACCTAAGAGATATATGTGAGCTGTGTAGACACTGAAGGGTGCTAAGAGGACATGTGTGGACCATGAGGACACTGAGGGAACATGTGTGAACAATGGGGACACTGAAGGTGTCATTGAGAGGGATGGGTGTGAGCCATGGGGACATGGGGAAATTAAGGGAACAGGTGTGATGCGTGGGGACACTCAGGGACACTAAGTAGACGTGTCTGAGCTATGGGGACACTGAGGGACACTAAGGACATGCGTGAACCATGGGGACATTGAGGGAGACTAAGGAGACCTGTGAACCATGGCGACACTGAAGGACACTGAGGGGAAGCGTGTGAACCATGGGGACATTGAGGAGGCATGTGTGAACAATGGGGACACTCAAGGTGTCTTTGAGAGGGATGGGTGTGAGCCATGGGGACATGGGAAAATTAAGGGAACAGGTGTGATCTGTGGGGACACTCAGGGACACTAAGTAGATGCGTCTGAGCTATGGGGACACTGAGGGACACTAAGGACATGCGTGAACCATGGGGACACTGAGGGACACTAAGGATACCTGTGAACCATGGGGTCACTGAAGGTATCATTGAGAGGGATGTGTGTGAGCCATGGGGAGCAGGTGTGATCTGTTGGGACACTCAGGGACACTAAGTAGACGTGTCTGAGCCATGAGGACACTGAGGAGACATGTGAACCACGGGGACACTGAGGGGACGTGTGTGATTTGTGAAGACACTGAGGGCCACTAAGGAGGCATGTGTGAACCACAGGAACACTGAGGGGATGTTTTTGAGCTCTAGGACACTGAGGGGCCGTGTGTGAACCACGAGGCCACGCAGGGCCCGTGTGCGGTCCGTGGGTAGGCCGAGGTCCGCGAAGACAGCGCGGACACCGCCGCGGGGGCGCTGAGGGGACGTGCGGGCCCCTCTGGCGGCCATGGCGCCGAGCCCACCGGCACCACAGGGCGCCGCGGCTGCGGGCGGTGGCACCACCCCGTGGGCGGGGCCCGGCCGGGCCGGTGCCGCCCCCCGGGCACGCGGCGGGGCGGGCTCTCTCGGCGCGGCCGATCAGTCAGCCGCGCGGCGGCGGGACAGGCGGTTCCGCGCCGGCACGGGGGAGAGGGGGCGCGCTGCTGGCTGCCGCGCCGGGCAGCATGGAGGCGGCGGGCGAGGAGAAGGCGGGCAACGGCCGCAACGGCCACGCGGAGGGCCCAGCGGCGGCGGAGCGAGGCGGCCGGGGGCGGCTGCGGGGCTGCTGGGGCTTCCTGCGGCGCAACGCGCTGGTGGTGCTGACGGTGTCGGGGGTGGTGGCCGGCGTGGCGCTGGGGGCCGCCGTGCGCGGAGCGGCGCTGAGCCGGGCGCAGGTGGCCTACCTGGCCTTCCCGGGAGAGCTGCTGCTGCGGATGCTGCGGATGGTGATCCTGCCGCTGGTGGTCTGCAGCCTGGTGTCGGGGGCCGCCAGCCTGGACGCCCGCTCGCTCGGCCGCCTGGGCGGCATCGCCATCGCCTATTTCCTCGGCACCACGCTGCTGGCCTCCGGTCTCGCCGTCGCTCTCGGCTTCATCATCCGCCCCGGCGCCGGCGCCTCCGCACTCAACGCCCCCGGGCTGGGGCTGTCGGGTGTCGTGCCCACCAGCAAGGAGACGGTGGACTCCTTCCTCGACCTCGTCAGGTGAGGCCGCCCCGCTCCCCCCGCCTCCCCCCTCCTTCCCGCCCTCCCCGCCGGAGGATGATGACAGACCCGGCCGTGTTGCACACTGCAGCGGGCGGCCGGGGAACAGCCCCTTCCTTCACGTCTTCTCATCCCCCCTTCTCCGTCTTCTCATCCCCCCTTCTCCGTCTTCTCATCCCCCCTTCTCCGTCTTCTCATCCCCCCTTCTCCGTCTTCTCATCCCCCCTTCTCCGTCTTCTCATCCCCCCTTCTCCGTCTTCTCATCCCCCCTTCTCCGTCTTCTCATCCCCCCTTCTCCGTCTTCTCATCCCCCCTTCTCCGTCTTCTCATCCCCCCTTCTCCGTCTTCTCATCGCCGTTCTCCTCATCATCCTGGCTTCTCCACAGGCACTGCTTTCTGCCCAGGTACCTGCAGCATGGTCTGGCCTAGGGCTGCGTGTGCTCTGCCTGTCCCCCCTTGATCTTTAATTCTGGCTGGGTGGCTGTGAGAATGAATAGAGGCTTGCTCAGAGGGCTGGGTGGTTTGGTCTGTTTTTGGTCCCCCCGGAGGGAGAGCAGCTCCTGGGTGCTGGCTGCAGGGCAGGCATGGCCTTGCCTGGTGCGTTCTGCTGCCCCGCTGCCTGTCGTGTCCCATCTCCTGCAGGCAGGGAAGGGCAGCTCTCCCCATCCCTCACACTCACCTTTTTCTTAAGGCAGGGAAACACAACCCCGTATTTCCATTGAAGACATACCCTAAACATAGTGTGGCATGAGGACACCCTATATGTTTGTGAGCTTCCCATCCCACCCCTGCACCTTGCAAAAATGATACTTATGTTCCCCAAAACTACCTGGAAGCAAGGCTTTCACTTCTAATCTGATCATAGTCTTTCTATTTTATCCTTATTCCTACTTGCAAAGTTGCAGGCTTCACCTTTTATTTTTTTCTTACAGCTCATGTCTTGTTGACATCTGTCTAGCTCTTTAAATAAGAGAGGAACACTTACACAAATGAGGCAAACATCCAGCCAGCTTTTTGAGTATCAGACTTCCAACTGTGGTTTCTTGTGCTTTGATGAATCTTGGTGCAGAACCCCAGATGTGGACAGCTGATGTGCTTTGTTATCCCGGCTCTGGCTGTACCACTTTTTAACACCTGAGTAGTGTTGGACGGTCATGGAGAAGTGTATTACAGGCACCTGAGAAAAGCTGTGGAATAAAGGAATATTGGGAAGTGATTTCTCGTGGCGAGTGTAGCTGAGGGAGTGGTGGCAAGTGATCGTGCATCAGTAGGGAGTGTGGAGGTTTGCCGAAACATTGGAAGATGCACGGCTTTGGAGGTGGTAGATCTTGTTACCAAGATGCAACTGGAAGATTAAGAGAGACGACCATACCAGCGAAGTGGCTGGAGAGTTGTGCTTAGCAGATATCTTGGTAATTGCAAAACTAAGTGGGAGATTTTTATTTAGATTGTTTGCTTTGCTTTTACGAGTTCAGTTTTTCAGCTGAGAGACTTTTTCACTGTGTTTGAGTAAACCTATGTGGCAACAAAGATAAAAAGAGTTTTTGAACACCTCTGTTTACATATCCACGTTCATGTCCTTTTGTGCCCCAGAGAGAAGCATGTTCCCTTTGGACAGAAAGTGTACTCCAGTTTGTCCCATTGGCAGCCACGTACTTTATGTCCTCAGCCCACCTCTCTTAAGGACTCACAATTAAGGTCCTCTCTTAAGGACCTGCAATTCCTGACAGAGCACATTAAGAAGTGATAACAGGACATAGAGAGTAGGTGTCCTGGCTGTGAAGGTGACATGGAATGGAAGTATAGGCAGGTGAAGGAAAATACAAAAAAGAGTCAGCACAAGTGGGAGAGTTGGAAAGATGACTGTAGCAGTGGCTGCTCCATGTGCATTCTGGCATGCCTGCTGTAGCTGGTGTTTCATTCCTGTGTTGCCGCGCAGTACCGAGTAGGATGTAGCTGAGAAACGGGGCAGGGATGCTCCAGCGAGCTTCAGGCTGTAGGTAATATCTGTGAAGCTGGGAGCAGAAAGCTGCTTCTCGCTCTGGTCTGTAAAGGCAAGTGGAGGGTTTGTCTTCAAAGAAGTTATAATGGTGGTGAGACTGAATCCTTAACTCCAAAGTTTTGTGATGATTTTCTTCTCCCTTTCATTTTTTTTTTTTTTTTAACCTGCTTTTGAAAGTGTGGGTGTTCTGATTTGAGCATCGATCTTCTCTCTTGCTCTGGTGGAAGGTACCAGAGTAAACTCATCTTCAGTTGATGTCTGTAGGCCTGGAGAGCTTAAACCATTGCCTTCAGTGTTGGTGGGTGGGTCTTGCAGCATCTTGCTCTTTGTTTTTCCTTTTCTCTCTTTTGGTGCTGAAGCTTTCCATGAGATACAGGAAAAAAAAATTGTTTTCAATTGTGTCACAGGACTGGCCATATCCTTCAAGGCTTCACTGCTCAGCTTAGTTTCAGATAAAAGGTAAAAGTGAGGTGCAAACAGGTAAACTGAGTCGCCCTACAGCACTGAAAACAGATTGTAAAAACATGGCCCAAGGAAGGAACAGCGAAATCAGAGCTGTGAGTCAGTATTTGCCATTGCTTCTTCAGGGATGACAGAGTGTCCTTTCCCAGGATGCAGATCCCTTCTGCTTTTGGGAAGTGTATTAGTTAGTGACCAAAGATGCTTTCTATTGTCACGGTGATGTCTGCAGGCCAGCTTAATTCTTGGCTGAGGTCTTAAGTTTCCAAGTCTAAAGCTTCTGCACAAACATGTACCTATGCGTGCAGACATTCCCTCTGAAAAAGAGATTTATGTTGGGCTTTGGTAGCAAATAGATGATGACTCAGTGGTCAGCCAAAAGGCTGCCTCTGTTTTGGTGTGTCCCTTCCAGGTCTAGTTTGTCTGTCTTCCTCCAGCTTGAGTTGCTGGAGCACCTGAACCCAAGGGGGGACCTTGGATTTCCCATGTCAATGAAGAAAGACAGGCTTCTCCAGAGCACGGAGTTCAGGCTTTTGCATTAAGCTGGCCTCTGGAGCACACCTGCTCCATGTGGTCCTAGCTGAAGCTGGACCTTGTGAACATCTCCAGAGCATCTGGCATGGAGAACAGCTCAGTTGTACCAAACAGGTGAGCACTGAGTGTCAGCAGAAGATGAGGAGAATGACAGGAAATTTTAGCATTTCTGGTGTCAGCCCTTACTCATTTGTTAGGTGGAGAATGCAAAGCAATGGAGAATAAAGAGCTCTATACATCTTGGTTATGAAGTGGGTAGTCAGTGGGGGAATGGGGTGCTCTGGGGCTCAGCACCCACCTGCGCAGATGACAGTGGAAACCAAGCTTGGCTCTGATCGTGTTGGGCTTCTGACCAGGGAGAAACAGGTGAGGAGGAGAGAGATGGTGACCAGGAGGTGACTCCATCCACCCGCTAACACAGCCCAATCACAGCTTGTTGAAAAGCGGTTGAGACAGCAGGGTCAAGCGTTTTGCAAGAATCCATTGATTTGTTAACTCTTCTGATGGGCAATTGTCAAGACTTCATCTTTTGATAAGGTCAGAGTTTTGTTTTGGCTCTGATTTGTATTTGCTGATTCAACAAAATCAAACAGTTTCACAGGAACCTATTGATCCTGTCAGAATTTCCAACAGTGGGTGATCCTGGCACTTCATTCCAGTGAGGTCAATGTTTTGCTGTA
Organism: Columba livia; assembly: GCF_036013475.1. Taxonomy (NCBI): domain Eukaryota; kingdom Metazoa; phylum Chordata; class Aves; order Columbiformes; family Columbidae; genus Columba; species Columba livia. Next base: position 112,391,017 of record NC_088604.1, read on the forward strand.
ATTTTATACAAAAGACTTAAGTAGAAAATCTCACTCATCAAGAAGGAACATTTCAACAAAATGTTTTACAATATTTTTTTGTGGGAAAAAAGGTCTGGAACAGGCTTTCTTTGCACAATTTTGGGATGAAAACATGTTTTGAAACTGTGGAATTTGCTTTGGGAAGGGAATTCTGGTTTTAATCCAGCTCCAGCTGTAACAGTCCAGGGAGGGAAGGAGGTAGTAGCATCATCTGCTTTTTATAGAAAGGGTACGCAGAGGTCCAGGTGTCTGCCCTGGGTGGTGAGGTCAAGTTTCCTCAGGCTGCCGAGCAAGTCTGCAAAACCAGTTTAAATTTTATTGCTCCTCACTGCCCTTTCTGTCTCTCCGCCAGAGGTTACCAGCTGTGCTGCCAAAGGGGCTACCCAGGGTGCAGTCTGCAAGCCCGTGCGTTGGCTTCGAGCAGCGTCGGAGCCAGAGGGAAGGTGGGGGTGAGCTCGAGATCGGGGACAAGTGCCAGTCACGTTCTGCTGACTCGGCTGCGGAGCAGAGGGCCAGGGTGGACCTTGGGGTGCAGTGACCCTCGCTCGGGCACCAGTCGCTCCAGTAGCTTTTGTTTCTTAAAGCCTTGGGCTTCCTGGTGAGTCAGCCAAAAGCATCAGCTGTGAAGCCTGTCTCTGAAATCATGATGTGGAAAGAGAGTGAAAAACCTGAGCGTTAGGAGAAGAGAGGGACATGCCACCTTTGTAGTGATAAATAGAATAAGAAGTGGCCAGAATAGTTGCAGTTATACCGATGGTGGTTCGCCAAGATAGGCTAACCACTGGATTTCGTAGCTGGACAGCTAGCTTTTAACTTGGGGGTACCCTCAGCAAAAGGAAAATTAGTAAGTGTTACTGTCCACCTTCACTTGGTTCATTTTCTGAGCCTGCATCCTCTCTTGAACTGTAGGGATTGCTGACTGATCTTTGTAGTCAGTGGTTTTGTTCATGTGCCTGCACTGTCTTGGTTGGTGTTATTTTAGGAAGCCTCTGAACATTTCTGCTCCTTTCTTTTGCTCTTTATATTCGTTGCCTTTTACTACTGACTCCCCTATGTTTTGTTTTGTTTTGTCCAAGCAACAAAGATGCAGATGGGACCATTAAAGCAGAAAAGTATAAAATATCTGCTATAAGTAAACACATTTTCAAGTTTCTCTGTGTTAAAGCAAATGCACGCACTCATGAATCGGTGTATGTCCAGGGCATGTATTGTGCATCCACCTACCTATCAAAAAGATGAGAAAAATTGTTATGTAGTATTGAGTGAAACCAGAAAGAACAGAAAGAAAAATAAAGGTATTGGAGCAATGTGAACCGGGCTCTGGCAGGTTGCCACAGATGGCAATAAAGTTGCTGTCAGCGGACTCCTACCATTGAAAACACTTCATTGAGAGAAAACAAAACAAAACCCAAACAGGAGATAACGCAATACAGAATGTTTTTTTCTAGGCTTTTTCACAGAAATATGTTTTCCAGCAGCAAGGTTTTTGGCATTGGAAGTGGAACTTTTTTGTGAGAAGCAATGCAATAGGAATGCGTAGTATTTTAGGGGTTTGTTCTGCTTGCCTGGATTTCCCTTCATGCTTTTGCTGCCAGAGCAAAGTTGTTTGCAGAGCTCTAGCAAAAGAATAATTTAGGAACAGTTGTTAATAACAATCCATTACACATGCAATGAAGGAGTTCCTGTGCCATCCTTATTCCACTGATGGAAAGATATAGGGTAAAGAAGAGAGGAATTTGACTGTAATATCAAAATTGAGAAGGATAGGAGCTGCAACATGGTTTTGCTCCCTTTACAGCTCCAGGTTTCCTTAGTCACCTGGGTTTCCCAGCACTGAATGCTGCAGCTAAAGTAAGATTTCTGTTACAGCAAAAAATACGGTGAGACCTTCCTGCTGAATTTGGTTAGAGGAGTAATGGTCCCTTCCCGTCTGGTGGGAGCAGCTCTTCCCTGGGGAGAAGGAAACAGCTGCATTTTTCTGGCTGTGCATGGGAAGATAGTGTGATGAGCACAGTGTTCAGTCAGAAAGTACTTGGACCCTGAAACTGCCGCCCTTGGTGCTGCCGCTTTCTGGTTCCTATTTTAAGAGGACCCGAGATGAGTGCTCTCTCATATTGTGTGTTACACAGGTTCGTGGAGGTTTCCTGGCTCAGCCCAGCTGCCGCTCCAGCCCCAGGGCACAACTGTCACCCTTGACAGCTGTCTGATGGATTTCTGACATTATTTTTTTGGGGGTGGTGGTGCTTTGTACGCAACTTGCAACAGGTAAAGAGACACTTTCCTGCCCTGTGCTTGTCTCTGTAGCACCTACTTCACCTTTATGCCACAAAGGCAGTTGTGTCCATGCATGGATAATCCATCCCTCTCCATGGAGCAAGGTCCCGGCGGCAGTGGAGCACCTGGGGTGCATGCAGAGCAGCTGTCCCCCTGCCATGATGTCATGCATCGCTGGCTTGTCTCATTCTTGCCACGTAAGAGCAGGTTTCATCTCTCTGCATCACAGGGCCAAAGCTGCCCGATCCCAGATCCCTGTGCTGGGCTCCTTATCGCCCAGACTCAGTGTTTGCTCAGCGCTGTGCTCATGTGATAACCCATATCTGCTTTGAAAAGGCAACCCTGTTCTCTAGCACAGGGCATAGCAGCAGCAGGGTTGGGGCCATTAGAAACAGCAGCAATAGTCAGAAATCCACTGGCATAACTGTGATGATTCTTTTATACTCCACATTTGCATCTAGTACGGGCTTTCAAAGGAAAAAAAACCCTGAAGATTTTGTTTGTGCAGAAAAACCAGCTGGCAGACACCCACATTTAATTTGCATGCCCAATTACCCAACTCATGAGCTTTCCTGTTCACCGGTTCACCTGGATGGGAGAGATGTTTGCGCTTCCCCATGCGACTCCTCCGTTTGGGCTTGGGGATGGGGCGAACACGGGCTCGCAGGGACAGAACCGGGCCTGGATTTCTGTGGTGGGTGAACTTTGTCTCGCCTCACATGATGAGCAAAGCCTGCGGGCACCAGCATACGATGAGCCCAGGCAGATCACCAGCCAGCTTTTGGCTCTCCCTGGAGCATGAGGCATCCTGACCCGTTCATTTTTTTTAGGCGCTGTTATGGCGTTCTTGCGCAAATCCATCCTCAGGTAAAAACCTGCGGTCTGACGCACCCATAATTACAGCTTAATTTAATTCACACACTGACTGATCTTAGGTGAGCAATGAGTGTAGTCTGTGCAGAACTCATGCCTCTAAGATACACCATTTATTTTTTGGTTGCTTTTCGTGACCTGACACATTTTTTTCTTAAACTTTGGGGTTTGAAACAAAGAGGATCAAAACATTATTTTGTGTGTTGTTGGGACTTTGCAGGCAGGTGTGCTTTGAAGTTGAACAAAACACAAAGCTCCTTCTGAGCTGCTGAATTGAGATACAGATTTTTTTACTTGGTGGATTGTCAAAAATGCTCTTTACTGTACTCAGAGTCGAGTCCTGTAACTGCTGCTCCAGAGGTAAAGAAGAGTGACTGTTACCTGCTCGTATTTGGACAGCTTTAGTGCTGTTCACACTTGCAGTAAGAACCTGCCCTTTGCCTTGCTGTGGCAGGGCTGCTGGCATCACTCAACCATGTGCTTTAAGTATAGGCTTGGGGTTAAGTTAGTGTTTAATTACTGAGGCCCATGCCTGACATACTGTGTAAATTATGGAGGGTTTGGTTTCTCGGCCACATTTAAACATTGGAGAACCATATTGTTTAGGCTTTAGGATTATTTCCTTTGGCTTTGTTTCATCAGGATGAAAAGCTGATTTAAAAAAACTCAAAGAGTAATTTGATTTCTGATTGGTTTTAAGTCTTTTTTCATCTCTTTGCTTCTTCAAAATCCAGTCTTTTTTTTTTTAAAGTAATCATCCTGCTATGAAAAGTTGAAAAGAAATATCCTTATTTTTGCAACAGCATGTTTACTTGTTTTTGGTTAAAACTGTGCACTGAGCCGGGCCCATTTATATGTGTGATGTTTTATTCCTGATAAAAGTAAGTTTGTTTTTACTTTAAGGGAGGTTTTTATGCACCAGAGAGTTCCAGCTGTGCAAGCGATCTGTTCCATTGACCTTATTTGACCAATTCCTAAGCATCTTTGCAAAGCTAGAGCTTGCTCTCCTACTTTCAGACAGCTGTATTGTCAAATTTTAAGTTGCTATTTCTTTCATGCTCAGTGAAACACAGACTCTAGGAGCCAAATTATTATTACAGAAACTTGACTTTTGCATCTGCCTCCTAATGTAATGCAGCAGCGAGGCTGAGGTGGTCACCGCAGCTACTCCTCTGGGAAGGTCCGTGTACTTCTCGTTGCTGTCAAGGCTGTGGGAAAGCCCTGGCTGTGCGGCCGGGTAACAGAGCTATGCAGTGGAAAAGACCAAAGTCCTTATCTGTGCTATATCTTAAGCTCCTTCTTGCTTTCAAAGATTTGACTCTGCTTCTCCAGTTCTTGCTGTGGTTTGGATTTGCGCCTTCCACGTCATCCATGGAATTATCACAGCCGAAGGCCCGGTTTAAAGTGTTTGCCAGGGTAACTACAGCAAAATCTGGGGGGAGGTTAATGAGGCACGGCCTGGGCCTTCCTCAGGGCAGCGCAAGGAGCAAAGGGTGCGGAGCAGCTCCCCAAATGTGTTTTGCCACAGTTAACTGACTCTGGGTCAGGTTTCCTCACCGTAAGAGTTCTTGTGCCTCCTGTATGCGTTTGGCTGGCAGTATATTCAGTTCATGCCCATAACCTTCCTACCCTTGCCAGCAAGGGTCCTGCTGTCACCCCAGAGATCAGTTGTTGTTCCTATTTTGCTTTCTGGTACAGCAAAAAAAGCTGCCATTTGGCTAGGGGAACACATGCTCTCTACCACCATAAGGGGAGAAAGGAAGTATAGCATTAAAAAGAAATATAAAATACAATAAGCAGCTTTTTCCCTACATGGTCCAGTTAGCCATTTTTCCTGTTCTTGTTGCTTCACAGATGCACAAATACACTGGATGCCCAGTAGAAGTGTGTGTCGTGTTGCGTGTCACACACTCCCTGCACAAACCTAGTGCTCAATTTGCATTTTTGTATGGAGGCACTACCAAATTCGGATGTTGCAGCTTTCCACATGAGTTGCCCCTGCTTTCATCTGTGCCGTTTAACCCCTTCAGCCCTTGCAGACAGCTCTGGCCCATGACATTGTTCTGCTTTACCTCAGTGTTCAGGGAAGCTGACCCTTTGTTGAAGGGTTATGCCATTCTCTTAAGTGGATTTTGCTGATTGGATTGTCCTTCCTGTTGTGGCTGTGAGCAAAGTGTAATCATATGAGTAGTGTTAAAAATCTGCCTGACCCTGGAGGCCATCAGCTGTTGCTGCAGCTGGTGTGGCTAAGCCAGTTTCTGTAACCACTGAGTGTGTATAACCAGCATCGTGTCCCATTGCCCCTGGTGTCCCTGCCCAAATGGTAACATGTGGCAGACAAGCAGGGACCTTTTTATGTGGGCAAGAGAAGATGGTGTTCACACCCCTGGGGGTGTAGCAAGACATCTGCTTCCTGCTGCCAGACTGTCTTCTGTAGCACGTACCTCACTAATGCCAATATGCTTGCCTTGCAAAAGGAATTCAGTTCCTGAGGCTGAAACACATTGGTGCATTTGTTTTAGAAGTTCTACAAGAAATATTTAATTTTCTTGTTTTTATTTTACAGAAACCTGTTTCCTGCAAATCTTGTTGCTGCAGCTTTCCGAACGGTAAGATATGTGTGGACTTTGGACATGAGCTACAGTACACAGACAGACAAAGTGACTGCTCTTTAGAAAGGACTAGAAAGATGATGCAGAAAATAACAAAAGTTAATTTACTTACAGTAGGTGGGATTTTTAAAAGCACCTGATGTACACACAACTTCCATAGCACATGGTTTGATTTTGAAAAATACTCCTCAAAAAAAAAAAAAGAAGGGCAAATTAGTAGCCTGTACCTCCACCAAAAATGTTCTTTAAACTTTTACACCTATGGTGTGTGTAAGCATTACCTGTTGCCTGATGCTTTTCTTCAATATTTTCCATTGTACTCCTTGCTGGATTAATTGCTCAGCCTGGCTTCTGACAGAGGACTAAGTGCGGTAGGATGATAAGTTGCACCAGAACATAGTGTGGTTTAAACGGATGGACAGGAGCTGTGGGGCTCCAAGGAGGTTTTGATTTAGATCTTAGTAATAAGTCCCATTTTGAGTATATACACAACATAGTACAAGTCTATAAATAAACATAGAAGCAGTACAAAAATATCGTTAAAAAAGGATATTCTGTGGTGTCTTGAGTGTCAGGGTTCTGTATGTTCAGGAATCAAATAAAAATGTCCTCCTTCCTCTGTGCTGCTGTTGTCACAGGTAATTGGCAAGTACATAAGATTTTATTTCCCCTATTTTATATCTAAAGAAAACAAGCCCAAAGCAGTGCCCTGCTTTTGCTAATTTATCAAAGTAAACTGTTGCCCTAGATTTTAGATGTTTTACTGACAATTTTAATGCCTGCCTCACCATTTCTAACAGTGAAACAGCGCAAGTGCCACTTGCCTTCTGCAGGAGCCAGAGCGACAGCGTGGTGTGTGAGCAACAGCAAGGTGGAGGAGAGGGGAATTACTGAATCACAGCATGTTAGGGATTGGAAAGGACCTCAAAAGATCATCTAGGCCAATCCCCCTGCCAGAGCAGGAACACAGAGATGAATTCTTTGGTCGTTACCCAAACCTGGGAGCTCAGGGGATCAGGGAGCACTTCTCTGTTTCCACGTGGGACAAGAGCTGCATATGCTGTCGCTCCCTTTTTTTGCACAGGACAGGCTCGTTAGCCTCCATAGATTGGTCTCTAGAAAAGTCTTCCTAACAGCAGTATCCTCCTTGTGAAATGATATGGTCATATTGGTGGTGTGACTGGCAAACATTGTGATTTTGTTTGTTTTTCTTACCTGCAGTATGCGACAGAATATAAGGTGCTGCTCAGAAACACTACCTCTGGAAATGTCACAACAGAAAAGGTATGGTCACTTCTTAGGTTTTTATACAAACCCTTGTCAATGTAATATTTGACTACTTCACAGTCTTTAATCCTTTCCAGCAGTCATTGGAAGAAACAATTTCTTTGCCTGGAACAGAGACGCACATGAGCCAGATGAGTTACCTGCAGCCACACAAGAAAGCTAGAATGGATTGGAGCGTTTGGCTCAACTGATCTGACCCTTGAGACCTCATTTTTAGGCCATGCTTTCTTAGACCTGGCCTCACTTGATCTAAATTTTGATAAGTTGTTCTGCCTAATGCTTCCAAATAACTTTCTGCTGACTTGGGTTTAAATAGCAATCAGGCTGGATGAATATGTCCCTTAAACCTTACTCTTCATTAACAGTTTGGAGTGAATGAGCTTTTTTCCACTGCCCAAGGTTCTTTGAAAAAAAAAAAAAAAGCTTAGTTGAGAATCTTTCCTTGTTGCCATGCTGCTGAAATTTTGTTTGAAGCAGTAACAAGTGGTCTGAAAGAGTAAAAATTATAGACACAACATTACAAACAGGCTGCTGTTGCCATGGTGTCAAAAAGGAAGCTAATTTGCAGCTGTAGCTGAGGTAGAGTGTGTTATCTTCCATGTGTAGCTCCTAGGACTTCCAGAGGTGTTCTATGTCCCACTGAGTGGCATCTCTCATGCAGCACCGGGCTATCAAACGTATTTATTATTGGCCAGAACCAACATGTTGCAGGTCCAGCAGTAGTTAATGTTATCTTACAGGCAACATGCTATGAAACAGACCCGGTATCCCAGCCCACAATGTGTCACCTCACTCCAAATTAAGTATCTTGTGTGCTTTCATGAGGGTTTGGGGAGATAGGTCTGAGACTGAAAATGACTTCCAGGGTTATTTTCTATTTCTCAGGCTCATTCTGACTATCTGAAATCAGTATCGGATGTTGGGCTACTGTGTTTTTAAAATAATTTGCATGTCCCTAGAGCAAGACACTTGTAATGTTTGTATTTGTCGTGGAAGGGCTCAGCTGTTGCTTTCCCACCAGTTTGTAAAACCATCAAGGAAAAAGCAGGTTTTGCTCATCCCAGAGGGACTCTGACACGTATTCCTGAGCGCTGGAAGCCCCGGCCTCATTACCTTCTCCTCATCACGCACGGTGTGTGAACAGGCACTGCAGAACAGTCTGTTTCTGAACTTTGCTTTTGGCTGATGGGCTGAACTTTCACCAGCCCCAGAGGCAGGGTGACAGGTGACTTGGGTGGCACAAGACTGAGCAGGGGGAAAAGTCAGGGGAAAGCCTGCTGTCACAGGGTGGGTGGTTTCACTGGGGAAGAAAGAACACAACCCCATCTGCCCGTGCTCTGCCCGTGCCTGTGAGATTGCATTGGCCCCGATGTGACATGGATGCGGCTCTTTCTCTTCTCTTGCTGTTATATCCTCAGGCAGTACATGCCCATGCAGCCTCATGCTGCTAAAAACCAAGTTTATTATGAAAGGCTGTAACAATGGGCACTTGGACACGTGTATTTGCTTATAGAATGTAGGCTTATTCTTCATTTAAATCAGAGGTAAATTAAAGGTGAGTAAGACTGTTCTTATTCATCTTCATTATTAAGTTCGATAGAGGCTCCTTGGCAACCAAGCACAGATCAGGGCCAACCATGTCCATGGGACAGAGGCTTGGCTGTCAAGTACTTTTTGAATGCTTGTTCAAGGCCATCACTCTTCCTCAAGAGATAAGAATATCTCTTTTTGCAATTTAAAACATGAGATTCTTTTTCAGTTTTCTTCTTTCTGTTTCCCACTTCTCAGACTCCTGTTTGATGCAATTTCAGTAAAAATATTCTGAATTTGTCACTGGTGCCTGTTTTTGCCAGCAGCTATGATGTAAAGGTTGTTTCCACTATTACTTTTCCAAAACTTTTCTTCAGCTGTTGAAACAAAACTAGAGCTGAGTTTCTTTAATTCCAGAAGACGCCCTACTGTCTCTAGGGAAGAGTGGACCAAATAAAAAGCAAGCATCATCTGCGTTTTGTTAGCTTAGCTTCAGGACTGGTCTGACCATATTGTTTATGGATAGATGAGGATTAAGTTTGGAAAGGAAGAGTATGATTTTTGAGTAATATGTAGTATAAATACCATTGTGATAGAAGTTGGGTTCCAGGATAAAAAAACAGATATTCCTATCTAATGTTTTCTGTCATCAGCAGAATACTTGATTGAAGAGGAGAAATGTTTTCCTTCTACTTCCCATATGACTAGCGTAGAGCAAAATTTTCCATTGATTATTTCTTTTCCCCCCCACTGGTTAATAGGCCCTGTATTCTCTGACTGATGATATAAATAGTGGGGCACTTAGATGTCTGCTCAGCCACATCCTTTTTGTTGTTTCACATGCTTCCCTTGTGTTTACCTAGCTTTTATGGCTATGTCCTCTCTGTCTCTTCGGCAGCAAGGCTTCCTGAGGCACAAGGTATCTCAGATCCCCATCTGCAGGACAGGGAGGCTGTGGGGAACTCAGAGTTCCTCTTTTGACAGCAGTAAAAATACACAAACTGGTGATGGCTTTTTTTCCCTCACATCACATGGCTGCATTTTCTTTTCAGCCACCTACTACTGGGACAGCTCAATGTCAGCAGTTGTTTCCCTGATAAGCATTTTGTTTCAAGAGCTAAAAAACAGTAAGATCTTCAGAGAGATTCAAGGACCAGAAGAGTTCCATGAATCTTCCTACACATAATTTCAAGCAAACAATAACGTGTCCCAGAGTTTATCCAGGAACAAAGCTCTCATTAAAGCTGTTTTTGTTTGGTGTCTACAATGCTGCTTGGTTTGGCAGCTCCTTTGGGGTGATGCACTCTTCTGTTAGAGTACAAAAAGGCTGTTCAGCATCTGCCAGTTTTAGAGGCTGGGATTGAGAGGATCTTCCGCTAAGGATTTACTGCTGGACTCTTTCCATATTGTGCTGCAAGGAGGTGAAATTCCCTGAATGCTGCAGATTGTCCTCTTGCTTTGCAGGGAGCAATTTCTTGCAGTAAGTTACTGATCTCTGCAAATGGTGAAACCTTCTGCCTGCATCTGTGGTGATGGAAGGCGATGGTGAATGTTGTGTGCTGCAAGGAAATTGGCTCAAGAGGGAGAAAGGGAGAGCAAGACCTGAAAGGGGTCACTGGATGACAGTGAATAGAAGGAAACAGCTGAGCAGCTATTGGTGGCTGTGCAGAGTCCTCCCTCCTGGCACCAAGTATTCAGGGGTCCCCAGATCACAAGGGCTAGGCTTGAAGGACTAATAAGTGTGAGCGCTTGGATAGCAGCAGCAGTGATCGCAGTGCCAGGAGCAAGGTGGAGAGAGACATCTCCAAGGGTGAAAGAAGACTAAACTCCATATGATGTCATTCTGGAGGGCTATAGGGGAGTTTGAGGAGAACTGGCCAATTTCAGCACAGTAGGCTACTGAGGAGGTTAAGACAAAATGTGGCTATAACTAACTGGAGACGCTATCTCTTGCCCTCCTCTAGTTTCCCAAGAACAAACTTTGGCAAGCCTTTTGTACCCATGGCTCTGAAAAGGGTGGAACAGCTGTTGCTTGTGGGAATCGAATGACTTATAAGAGTCTTGAGCTTCTCTAGTCAGAGAAATCACCTTCCAAATTAAGCACTAGGAGCTGAAGCCCTGGTTCTCCTGTGTGCATCCTGAGCCCTATCCTGCTCTGGGACCTGTGTGCCATACACAGCAGTGGGATGCTGAGCAATCCCCTTGCAGATTCACTGCACTTCTGCCTCGTTCCTGGGACGAGGTCTTTGAGAAGCCCAAATGCTGGGCTTAAGGCTCACATCACTGCATTTAATGAGTTGAGAAGCAAATCTCTGGTAGAAGGAGTTTAGAGGGCAGAGATGCTTTGCAAAACATCAGTATAAAGTGAATAACATCTATGTCAGGATGCTGGGCACTTTCAGTGGCCTGAAATGCTTATGCTTAATTTTTGTTTCATAGCAAAGTTTGATATCTGTTTTATTCTGAATGAGAACCTGAATAGCATTAAATGGTTTTAGTTTTGCTGTTTTTTTTTGGGTTTTTTTGTGGAAAAGTTGGGGCCTATTATAGTAAAATTCCATTCCAAGCTGAACTTTTTGTATTAATCTTGTATGAGATGAACCTGATAAAAGATATATTCTAAAACAATGAGTAGAGAAAACAAAACAACAAGGTGAAAAGTTGTGTCAAAGGGAAAAAATGTTGTATTCACTCCATGTAAATAAAGTTATCTTTTCTGGTGTAAAAATGTTTACATTTTGCCGAAGTTGACATTTCCCAGAGAAAGCTTTGATTTTGATGAAATGGCATGCCAGTATTATTTTACTACATATTTACTTTCTTTCTGCTAATACATTTGAGACTTGCACATTGATTTGTACATCGTTGCTGATAAATTATCACCGAAGCTTTGTCACTTTCTATTCAGCCTTATGGGAAACCTTATCTCCCACCCTGGAGTTACGTTTTACCAACAGAAGTGAAAAATAGAAAAATGTGTGCATGCCATGTACACAGATAGTTTGTTTATTTATTTTTTTGTCTAACTTCTCTAACCACATAAGACTTTAGGGCTCCCATGTACACTAAACAGAATATAGATAAAACTATCAGAACTATAAAACTGTGTGTGGAAGAAATGAGCACATTTCTTGAGACATCTCTGGAGAAACCCTCTGCCCCATTCTTAATATCCTGGCCATGTTTTCAGTACTTTCAATCAGAAATCAAATAAATAGTGACAACTTAACCCTGCACAAGTACCATTAAAAAATCATAGATCCTATATGTAACTACTTTGTAGCTAGCAAATAAAAAAAGCCAGAACCTTCATTGTTTGTAAACACTTCTGTTAACAGCGGTTTAGCCTGCATGCTTTTGTGTGTAATTTATGTTTTACCCCCTTCCCTGCTGTATTTTGTTTCCACCTGCCACTAAGGGACAGTCCAGTTCAGCAGTATACTTCCAGCCAAAATACCATCTCAAGCAGGCTGGTTTCATCAGATTTAGCAGATCATTATTATGGCTTCTTCAGTCAATATTCATTTCAAGCTTTTAGCTCAGAATATATTTTTCTTTCCTAGTCTTGAGCTAGTGTCTACTTAAACTAGCCAGAAGGCCAAAACCTACACACAAACCTAATCTGTTTTAGAAGCCCTTCCAAATAAAACAACAATTTGACATGTTGAGCTTGTACTGCCAAGTTGGAAGGGGGCTAGGGGAAGTTTGTCAAAACAATTATATTTTTATGTAGCCACAAGAACACTCGTTCAGTTTATAGGATACTGCATTGTCAAATAGGCTCCAGCTCTCTTTCAGAAACAAACTGTGAAGGACCAGCAGAGCAGACCTGTGAGCAGACTAGTTTTTGTCAATAGGTAGATCCTGGTTTTATCCTATTACTATTACCATGCAGCCACATGATTTCTGAGCAGGGCAACAGGTATTTCTTCTGTTCTCTCCCTGTATCTCACAAAGCTGATGTGGACAGATGAACAAGCAGGTTCCATGGTTTGCTACCTTCCTCTGCCCCTCTTCCCGCTTCATAACATTAGTTGTTTTCTTGTGGCTTTCACCTTAGTATAAATATTGCAGTAAAGTGATGGAGCTGGCAGTTTTTGCCCAGCAGATTCCCATCGTCAGAGGTGTCAGGAAATAATAAGAGCATGTTTGGGGCCATACTGCTGCAAGCCTCTTGCAGGTATGATTTCTGTAGTCAGTAAAGTATCATAGTACTGACAGTGAATGATGCTTGGTGGAATAAGCAGACCTAGGCAGTCAATATCACAAGTTTCTGCTATTTATGCCTATGGTCTTTTCCACACACGCCTTCCCTCATGGGGAAACAGGGTGGAAAGTTTCTGTCTTTTAATCTCATGTGTGTGATTGGTGCCCATGCTGTTTCGCATCTGCAGTGGAGCTTGTCCTGAGTAAACTGGGGAGGTTTCCCGTTCAAGTCACTGAGAGCACACGTATTGTGTTGAAGGGTATGAGGGGAGGTAGTGGCAGGTCCTTATCCAGTGAATCCATGCCAGCTCGTAAATGGGGAGGTTTGTATCTGGACTGCATCCAGATCTTATTTGGTTTCCTTCAACAAAATAAGTTCTTCCTTCCCAGAACAGGTTCTGCTTGTTGATTTCAGATCAGTCGGGCAGCAACAAAATGAGGTGACCCTTTTGTTGGGTTTTGTGCCAGTCTTATGTCTAACAAGCCTTTTTTTTTTTTCCTCTACAGATCCCTGTCGGTACTGAGATTGAAGGAATGAATATTCTGGGACTGGTGCTGTTCGCTCTGGTTTTAGGAGTGGCGCTGAAAAAGCTTGGTGAGGAAGGGGAAGATCTGATTCGCTTCTTTAATTCGTTCAATGAGGCGACTATGGTCTTGGTTTCCTGGATTATGTGGTAAGTGTGTGACTCAAGATACATCTGTGGTACAATATTATGTTCAGTTCAGCGATCTCACCATTTATCCATCTCCAGCTTTTTCCTACCAGATCCCTCATCACAGCAAAAATGGATGTCATGGTGTCACATGGTGGGGTCTTATTGCTTGTGCCCTGTAATCAGGCAGTCATGCATAGCTTAAGGTATCAGTCTGGAACACTTCAGAGGGTTGCTTAAAAATCCTCTCCAGGACTCCTTTTTGACTAATTAGCGGAAAGAAGTATTTCTGTTTCAAAGTAGTATAAGCCTATGGCTGGCTGCCATCATGTGCCTGAAGGCACTGGCGTTGAGTGAAAAAAGGAGATGTGAGCAAATGAAGAATATGGTCATGTGAAGGCCAGAGATGTTTGTGCTTGGAGTGCACTTGCAAGTGCAATGCATAACTAAAATAATACTTGTAGCATCATGCCATGATTTTTCTGTTGGTCAAAAGGTTGTTTGTATTGAACTGAAAGATATCTCAGGACATCAGAAGATAACCCACTCACTGGTATTGATTTGGGAGAAATGCTGTTGAGTGCACTGAATGCAGAACCCCACCTGTTTACTTGCATCAAAGGATGACAGAGAACCGATGTTCCTCTGTATAGAAGGGGGGACAGTCTTCTCCAGGGCTGTGCTCTTCATCCTGCTGAAACAGTAGTGCTGGCTCTTGAGTGTTTTGTCATTGTTACCAGCACAGCCTGAGTTATACAGCAGATCTTTAACTCTTTGTTCCTCTTCTAACATCTCTTTCATTTTTTTGGATGAAGCAGGAGCTAATGTTACTAGCAGAGTGATCAACTGTTTGTTTCTTGTTTGTGCTTGCTTCTCCAGAGATGTTTCTCTTTTCCATTTCACATCCCTGAGAGTAGGTATTTCCTAAAGTTGATTGTTTATTTTGTCTTCTGCCTATTAATGAGCAAATCTATTATTTCAGTTACTTCCCTGGAGTTCAGACATACTTAGAGGGTGAATATTGCTCTGACCAGTGTCACAAAGCTTTTGGCACCTAGAATAGTCTGTATGTTAGGAACCAGAGTGCACTGAACTTTCTCATTAGGCAAGAAACCACTGTTAGAGGAGGCAGCAGGCACCTCTAGAGAGTGGTTCAGGCCACCTAAGCTGAGGTAGGACCAGCCTTCTGACCATGTTTTCTGTCCAGTAGGATGCATCTGGGCCGCAGAGCAGTAGCATGGCTGTTCTTGTGCAGCTGGATGGGTCTAGGCTGCTCCTCTGAAGCCAACAGTACTAACACCTCACACACAAAATATTCATAAGGGCTGCTAGCTAACAAATTAACGGCAGACATTTCTCACTCCCTTTCCAAAGCTATTGGAAAAGCTATAAGCTTACCTTAGCAGAAGTATTTTTTTCTCCCTTCATTCTGCATTTTTCATTCCTACTATTTTCCTCCCTCTGTGAAGCAGAAACATTTTAACAAAACACCAGATTTTACACAGGCAGATCTCTGTATTAGTTGCTGTCATAAGGGAATGAAAAATTCAAAGTCTCAAAGCAGCTTAAGACTTTTACTCTTGAGTGTAATTCCTTGGACACTGAATACTGATAAAAGGCAGTTTGAGTATTCAGCTGATTATAGTGCTAACACTTCAAGCCAATCAGTTGGTATATAATCCTTTACTTTGTGGATTATCAGGGCCACACCTGACTCTTAACGGTGCAGTGCACCATAACCCTTACTTGTTCTCTTTCCTTCCTTAAGGCTCTTGTGTCATCGTGGTATTTATTCATAATCTGTCAAGCTGCACGTACTTCTCAAAGAATACTCTGGAATGAGTGAAATCATACTACCATGAGAAAAGGCAGCTTGGGTTCATATCTAGTAACATTCAACAGCTGCCCTCAGGTTTAGCAGCACTTTGGTCTCAGCTCTCAGTTCCTTCCTCCTCTCCAGCCTCGTTCTTCAAGGGGAGGGATCCAGCCTCAGCTCTGAATCCAGTGTTTGTGTTTGCAGAGCTTGCACGGGACTGGGGCTCAGCTAGATCTGGCTCATCGGGGTGCTCAGAAGCAAAGTTCCAAGGCAGTATGTTGCAGAACAGATAGGGGCTAAGCAGGGAAGGTTCAACAGGCCTCTCTAGAGGTTTGGTCAAGGGAGGACAGAGAGAGGATGCTCACATTGACCTGGGACATAAGG
The DNA here is from genome assembly GCF_036013475.1 of Columba livia. Taxonomy (NCBI): domain Eukaryota; kingdom Metazoa; phylum Chordata; class Aves; order Columbiformes; family Columbidae; genus Columba; species Columba livia. The sequence goes on from NC_088604.1 coordinate 112,406,673, forward strand.
AGGTGCTTTCTGCACAGAGCAGAGGAGCTGCAGAACCACTGAGGGAGAGGCAGGCTCAGAAGGAGTGAGTGATCTGGGCAACCTTAAGGCTTGCCCACCTTTCCAAACCTTTGCATGCTTAACCAAACCTTCTGAAGTTTGTCTTAACTCCACAGGTCAGCATCTTTGAACATGGACATTGGATTGGAGGGGAGAGTGGGAGAAAAAAGTCTTTGTTCCTGAGATGTACAAGCAGATCTTTTGTAGTCATGTGTGCCTGAGGCATGGTTTTGGAGAGCTCTTTTAGAATCTATTAATCTTAGAAGCAGAAATGAATGGAGCAGGGACAGCATCAGCAGAGCTATTCAGACACAGACATCCCAAGTAGAGTTTCAGAGGAACTGACTTTTGACCTGAAATTATTCCTGCAGTTCACTTAATAGCTGTTGTGTGCAAGGGCAATTCTGTCTTTTTGAGGCTGTTCCCAGCTGCGCTACCAGGACCAGAGGTGTGGCTGTGGCCCGCAGGTGGCCCTGCCCCTGGAGCAGCTCCAGGTGTTCGTGACAAAGGAAACCTCAAACAAATGCTGACGTCCTAAGACGTGGCATGTTTCTAGGTAGGAGACATGGGAATGTACATGGCTGTTGGCTTAAGCAAAGCTCTGGAAGCCTGGTCATTTAACTTAGTGTTTTGTAGGTAAATAGCAGAGTTAATTGCTATCTTTGGCACGTGCATCAGCAGCTTGTAGCCGAGCTTAGCCGGGCTTAGCTTTTTCTTTCCTACGCTGAATATTTTGGCACCCAGTATGTCTACCATTTTCATGACCTAACTTCATACTTCTGCTGGTAGTCACCACATGTGTGAGACCCGACTCTTCCACTCTGCTCCAGTGACACAATACTGCTCCTTTTTCTTTCCTACCATCTGCCATCCCTTCAGCAGTGACTTTAGCTTTGGGTCTTCGCCTGCCTTCCTCCCCGATGGACTAAAACTCCACACCGGTGTCTTGGCCTGATAGCTTCTGCCAGCATTTCTGTGTCCCTTTGGCACTCTCCTAGCTGCCTCTTTGATGGCCCAGGTGAACAGAGCTTTTGCACTTGGACTGTTTGCTTTCCACCAAGAAAGAATGTTAGAGAGGCCTTCCAGATTTGCTTAAGCACTACTCTTCAGTAGGAGCAGCATATTCTTCAGAACAATGTTATCTCAGGGACAGAAAATGGCATGTTTTTCAAGGCTTTCTGTTTGTACATAATGACAGGCAATATTTCTTTACACAGGTATGTACCTATTGGCATTACGTTCCTTGTTGGGAGCAAGATTGTGGAAATGGAGGATATCATGCTTCTGGTGACCAGTCTGGGAAAATACATCTTCGCCTCTATTCTGGGCCACTGCATCCATGGAGGAATCATTCTGCCCCTTATTTATTTTGCATCCACCCGTCAAAATCCATATCGTTTTCTCTTGGGTCTTATCACACCATTTGCCACTGCTTTTGCCACTTCCTCCAGGTGGGTTTCTGTGCTTCTTTTGGTATTATATAGCCTGGTTATGTTTGGCACTGTAAACCACTTACGTCTCAAACACCAAACTCTGTTGAGTTTTAGTGTGAATATTGTTTCTGAGATTGCAAAAAGAGACTTCTGAGCGTAGAGTCTCATTGCTGTCATCAGCCTGCCACACAGAATGTACTGATAATTAGCCGTTGAAAACAATTCCTCAAAATACTGGAACTGTGGCATGATGCTGAGCTGGAAATTTTTGGGGGAAAATGTGGAAGTATTTGCCTTAAAAGATCCTGCAACTTATCCTTTCAGTATTAAGTGATGGACTTTGCCCTGAGAAGTTTAGTTCTCCAAGTTCAGAAGTATCTGGAACAAGTTTAGACTAATTTGGCAGAGGCAAAGCAGACTTATTAGCTAGGGTAAAGGGACTTAACATTGATTTCAAAGATTTGCCCTGATGAGCTTTTATTTGTCATAGCCAAGCTATCAAGCATGTCATTTACAGTTTTCTCAAGAAACAAAGACCTGATCAAATATTGTAACTATATAAAATCATTTCAGGTCACCTCCAAAAGTAGATGCATATCTGTCAGAGGAGCTGAAGTACATGAAGTAGGTGGGGGTTTATTAATAAAACCATGTAGTTTATAATGCAAGAAATAAATCCAACAGTTATTTACTATTATTAGTCTGTTCATTTGAGAAGGAACTAGTACAACGTTAACAGAGATAGCTGTTGCGTCCATTGTGTTTATATTGGCATCTATTGGTGTACTTTTGCGGTTTGAGACTTGATCATTCCACAGCCCTGTTAGGCTGCATACTGTGTTAAGTCATGAGTTTTTGCCCCTGGGAGATTAGAGTCCTTATCAACTATGTCTGGAGGGAAGCAGATTATTAAATATCACTGCTCAAGACCAACAAGTAGGGTCTCTCATTGCTATCATGACAGAGAGGGACCATAAAATGACATTGTTTTCTTGACAGTCCTGTCTGCAGCATGTTAGAAACATGAAAGCCATGAGATGGTGACTTTCCCTTCAGTGCAGCCTGAGACTTAGTGTTTGACTTTTCCCTATTCTTCGTTTTCTAGCTCAGCCACTCTCCCGTCAATGATCAAGTGTGTTGAGGAGAACAATGGAGTGGACAAGAGGATCAGCAGGTTTATCCTTCCTATCGGGGCGACTGTAAACATGGATGGAGCTGCTATTTTTCAGTGCATGGCAGCTGTGTTTATTGCTCAGCTGAACAACGTCGACCTCAACCCTGGGCAAATCTTCACAATTCTGTAAGTTGCTTACTATTGCAACCACATCCTTCTGGCTCCCAGACACACTCAAGCCTGTGGTCTCTCTGTTAATAGCTAGCAGTTTGCATTCCACATCTCTGACTTAAAGCTTGCGAACTGCTATGAAACATAATTATAGGGCGATTAAAGGATGGAGTCTTTCAAGCTTTATAAGATTTGCCAGAATCTCGATTTAATAAAAGGTGGAACCTGGGAGGGGCAATGGAATTCTGAAACAGACTTTGAGCTGTTTAAAGCTGTTTCTCACAAGAAATTCCTCTCCTTCCTTAAGCATCTCACTCCCCCATCTCTGCTCACCATTAAGCTGGGTAATTGAGGCATGCTGCTCTACTCAGAAAGCTACCTCAGATTCTCCCTCAGGATGTCTTAGAAAATCCTCCTGTCAGCTCATCAGTTCTCTATGTATGAATTTTATACTAAAGACTCTGCTCCTGCTTACCTCTGCCCTTCCTACCACCACATCACTGGCTTCCCAGGTCGGGCCCATTGTCATTCCCCTCCTGACTGCTTTGCCCCATTTTCCCCCTCCACCACCTCAGTCCTGCTTCCTTCTCCAGGACTCTCCCCTCCGTGCCTGGAATATCCTCCTATGTCCCATATGCCATGAAGTGTCAGACTCTTCATTTTCCTCCTCAAAGTCCCCTAAGTGAGTATCCTACAAGGAGTTGTAGCCCCTCACTGTGCCAAGAGGCCACAGTTGTATCCACCAGATGCCTCCTAGGTCTGATTCCTGGCATTTTTTACCCTCCCTGGCCAGGTTTTATTTCCTTCCTTATTGCATTTCCTAGTATATTGTTTTTTAAGGCAGGTCTGGGACATTATTTTATTTGCAGGTAGCCAAATCAGCTTTTCAGGTATTCTTACTGAATCAGGTGTTAACGCAGGCCTGAGGATTATGCAGTGACAGCCCAAGGAACACTCCATGGCAGACATCTGCACACAAAAAGGTGTGTGGTCTGTGTCTATAGCACATGCACCACAGGTTTCCAGCTCCTGATTTAGGGTCTGTGTTTGAGGGCAAACCAGACACAGCGAAGGGACAGTGCTGTGCGTGGCAGGGTTTACCTTTATACATTTGGGGCCAGGAGATGTAATGTACTCAGCATATCTGAACTGATATGTGACTTGGAAATGGATATATCAGTAAGGCAGCAAGACAGAGTTGTGTTAGTTTGTTGTGTGTGGTTTGGTTTGGTTTGGTTTGTTTTCTGAAAGGGCAATCATGGTATTAAACACAGAGCCATTGCCTTGATAGCTGCTGTGGACACCTGCTGAGCAACTGTGCTCTTTACCTATTACTTTGCATAAACAGGAAGGAAAGGCTTTGCCTGGGAAGCAAATGATCTGTGTGTCCCATGCTGTAGCGTTTGTTTTCAATTCCCATAGTGGAGAAACATGTGACTAAGTGTAGCAGAGGAGTGCTGTGGAGCTCCTGCTAATGGGTTGTATATTGATTTGCAGTGTGACAGCGACCGCATCCAGTGTGGGTGCAGCTGGGGTTCCAGCCGGAGGAGTGCTCACCATCGCCATCATCTTGGAAGCCATTGGACTTCCAACCAATGATCTCTCCTTGATATTAGCGGTGGACTGGATTGTGTAAGTACTTTAGGCCACTCTTATCTGCTCTTGCATGACATGTAGCATGTTTGGCTGGAAGCATGGGGCAGTGTAGTGAAAGTAGCACAGTATAAAATAAAACCCTACAAGATACGGCTGCCTACAGAACAAATAACTCCTGACGGATAATGGAAAAGGTGGTCCCTTCTCAATTAAAGCAGTTAGTATGCTAAAATCTCTCTTCAGCTTTTTTACTCAGCCTTTATTGAAACATATTTTTTCCTCATTTCAGTTCCCTGTAGAAGGATTGTTAAAAGTTTGTTGAAGAAGGTGTTCATATTTCTGGAAATTATTTAAACACTAGGAGGGGAGGGGGAAAAAGGAAATTGAGTCTTAATAATGGTGGAAAGCTTTCTTGGTCACATGTGCGAAGTAGTCTCCATCAGAAGCTGTTGTCAGCTATTGTTTGAACTGTTTTTATAGTTCAAGGCCAGTCAAAGCACCAACAGAAGCGTCACCGAGAGGTGTCATCCATTGGCAGGGAGGAACACAGAGTTTGTGGCACTCATCACAGCTGGAACATGCTGCTGGGAGTCCCAAGTTTAGTACACAGTATTGTCACCTTTCCAGTCTTCTGGGAAAGATGTAAAAGGTCAAACCTTTGCTCAGCAATTTCTCTTCTTTGCAAGAGCCATTACCCTTCTTGAAATATCAGACATTACCTCATTGCCCAGCTTTGCTTGGAAAAGTTTATCTCACCACTTAGCTTAGTTATGTCCTTGTTAGGGCCTAAATTTACCTTCTGTACTACCTAAATTAGATTAAGGAAAGCCTAGAAAATTTGTTTTGCTCTAGCTATTGGGGATGCAGCCACACGTGCACGATAAATGTAAATGCCATGTGCAGATGATTTCTTATAGCTTAGATGAGCCCTGTAGAAAAGAGTGTCTCTGCTTTTCCTTGAACAAGCATCTGAGCACTCATGAATTACAGCATGATTACAATTTAAAAACTAGTGAAATAAACACAACCTGATAATTTAAAAGCATAATCTACTTTCAGGCCACTGGGTTGAAGTTGGGTAGTGGGCTGAAATCACTGGTCAATGTGGGTCAAGCAATCCGAATCCCATTGGGTTTTTTTTTTTCCCACTTGATGGGTTTCTGGGCAGTTCCTGGTTTAGACTGTACATAATCCCTCTGCATTGCTTTTTGGAAAGAGCAGCCTCTTTGTATAGATGATGAACTTCCACAGCAGATGTTAGGAGGCCCAAGGACAGTCTTGAATTCCGGAGGCTGGGAAAGAGGGCAACTGTATTGCCTCCTTCCCTTCCGACACCACACATGCTGTGGTGCATATTCCTACAGCTTCATTAGAGCCATCGAACTCTTTCTTGCTGTCACCTCTTGGGGATCAGCCACGTTGAAAGAACAGGAGAGACAGGCAAAGCAGTGGCTAGTCCTTTGTATCCCATTTTCCTAAGGGATTACAGTAGTAGTTGTGCGTTCCACAAGCTGTACTTGGAAGTGCTTGGAGGCAAGAGTGAAAAGCTTGCCCGTCCTTTCTCTCTGGGCTGCCTTCATTTCAAAATATGTAACATCCCTCTGTGGTCAACACTATTATTTTAGCCAAGGAACTCAGCCTTGCGGTAACAAAAAGGGGAAGGAGGGAGGAAAGAGTCCCATGTCATGTTTTAATGCCAGCCATTTAATTACCAGAGAGGACCACAGTTACAAATTGAGCACATGTTGAAGTTAGGCTGCAGAATTACTAAGAGAAGTCTCAAAAGGCATGTGAAGAGTTTGTTCTTCTTTGACCCATAAACCTCCTCCATTAGACCCTGCAACATAGTAGTTTCCTTTTGCTACTAGCAAGAAATCCAGGGAACGCAGTCATTTGACCTGCTTTTGGAAGGACCCCTTAAGTAGCTTGGATTAAGGTACGAGCCTCTGTAGATAAAAAAGAGAGCTGGGTGCTCTGAGTCACCTTTTGGATAAGCCCAAATTAAGTTCCTGCTCTGAACTCGCATTTGAAAAATGCTGGTCTGGGGAAGGGGGAAGGGGAAGGAGGTGGGCTGGGAGAAGAAAGATGCCTGGGAAAGAGCGGTACTGTTGCTGCAACCCACTGAGAGACCAGGACCAGCTCACAGTAACACTTGGCCCCACCTTAAACCAGCTCTGGTGCACATTTTTAGTTCTGAAGTGGTGATGATACTTACGTGGAAAATACCTATGGTAACAACATCTCCCTTGTCTAGCTCCACTGATGTTAGTGGATCAGCATGCGTGAATCAGCTCCCCTTTTTGTAATGTAACTCTCTTAAGCTAAAAGACTGCTGCTTTGTTTTTTGTTTCTGATCTTAACCAGGGACCGAACCACCACAGTTGTGAATGTGGAAGGGGATGCCCTAGGAGCGGGCATCCTCAATTACCTGAATGAAAAAGAAAAGAAAGAAAAAGAGCAGGATCTAAAGGAAGTCACAGTAGAAGCAGTCGCTAACAGCAAGGCTGAAGGGGAAACATCACCTTTGGTAACCCACAAAACCCAAGTCTACAGCACAGCCAGTACAGCAGACCCTGAATCCAAGGAATCAGTATTGTGAACTCGACGCCGTTCATCAACACATGTCCTAGAGGTGGACCAGGGACGTGTTAACGCATCTAGACGTTTGCAGTGCTAACGAGGGCTGGATGGCTCTTGGAAGTTTTCAGTTCCAGTCTGTTTGAAATATGCTGGCCTGGGGACGGGGAGGGAGGTGGGGTGGGCAGAGAAAGGGTGTTGTGAAAAAACACTCGCTTTATAATAGTATTTTGATAATTCATATGTATACATGTATATGTGTTGCACATGTACACACATATACGTGTATGTGAAAACAATGCCATTGAGGCTTCTGGTTTAACAAGGCTTCTGTTAGTAAAGGCTCATATGGGTTGGAGATGAGGAAACAGACAAACCCAGTATGTGCTTATTGTAGGGAAAAAATTAGTAAGCTTATTGTACTGCTGTTCGAATGCAGATGCAATTTAGAAACTCCAGAGTGGCTGAAAATGTTGCTTAAATTTTGTTTCTGGTCTGGAAACACTGACCATTACAGACATGATATGAAGCAGCATTTTTCTCCCACTCCCCTTCCTCTCCCATTCTCCCCTTAAAAATGTCTAAACGTCCTGAAAACTAGCGCTTTTCTTCCTTTTTTGTTTCCTATCTGAATTAATATATAGGGGTCCAACCCTTGTTCCATTGCCCCGCTGCACTGCAGCTCATAGCAGCTTTCTTGCCTTTTGGTGAGTAACTCCCAAAGTTTGGGACCAAACATAGGAGATCTTCATGCAGATCAAGGACTTGTTTTCTCCTTTCCTCTAACCAAGCTGTTAAGGAAAAAAGTCCAGAGGAAACACAAATCTTGTTAAAGTGATCCCTCTGGGGCTGAAAAAAATGTAGAGTGTGTTCCAGCCTAAATATGTCTGAAAGAGGCTTGCCTGTGACAACATCAAGAGGTTTTTCTCTTCGTAAAAACATGCGTGCTCCTTTGCTAGCACGCCATGTCCTGCTTGTGTTTGTTTAATGGGTCAGTTCAAACAAGTTAAGTCATATCCCTCTTCCAGCAAAACTGAACAGGGCAGGAAAAAAATCTGAACATACAACATGTGGGAACTGATGACAGGCAAGTCCAAGTGTTGGCTTGAAAGGGGAAGAAGGGAAATGAGTTTATAAGCTCGTGTAGCTCGGGGACCTCTCAGTGCTGGGGCAGCTCCGTACCCGTTCCTGCTCAGAGTCTGGTCCTGATATAAATGTCCTTCTATCAGTGGCTTACATTTAGTAATTCTGGGTGGTGCTGGGCCAGGGTAGTGCTTAGTGGCAACTGGTAACCTTTGCTTGAGGCTGAACCAAATGCTTCTGGATTCTGACTCCGCCTTTTTTTTTTCCTGTACAACATACTTCCTGAATTTGCACCCCAAACCTGAGCAAAGTCTGGCAAGCTTATTGCAAAGATCCTGTTGGTTTATCCTGTTGGTTTGCCTGGGCTTGTGATGCTTTCCCTTGGCTATTTTATCAAGATGAGTGCATATGGTCAGTCTCCACACTGTTAATTCAGTAATAATGTACATATACACTTAGCTTTGATATAAAGTAATAGTAAGTCTCCCTTTTTCTTTCTCCTCTCTCGTCTCAGAGGAAGCTATCTTGGAAAGATCTCCTGTTGCTGATGATTATGTTCATGGCACTAGGAAGAGGCAGCTCCAGTTCCATAGCAGCAGCAGCCTTCATTTGCAAAGTATCCTTCCTGGTAAAAGGACACTATGAATTTTGCAAAAAGACGCTCAGAATGAGATGTGGCTACCTCTGAGGGAAAACACAGTGAGTGCGTCATTACTGGCTGTTTAATCATGTGCAGCAGGGCTATGCAAACAATCCAAGTAGGAAAGGATTAGTCAGCCTACTGAGAAACTGCAGGTGGATTTTCTTTTTAACCAGTTTATTTATAACCATGTCCATAAAATTTGGTCATTCCTTGGCTCTTCTTCAAAATGGAAGGAGACAAACACAATTCTCTAGGGACATCCTTTGCCCAGTATTTATTATTTCATTTTTAGCAGATCAAGACCCACTGAAACTTTCTATTTCCTTCCATTAGAATCATCCCAGCTCCTTTCAACTCAGGAAACCAAAAGTGCACTCTGTGGCTGACAATCAAAGCCAACAAATAAGAGGTGTTTTGAAAAATGTTGGAGGTTTGAAAAAATGGTTCTGAACAAAACTACTTCTTTTTTTTTTTGTTTGAAACAAGTCTAACTATTTCTTTGAAAAATCTGAATGCACCAGAACCCCAAATACTTCGATGTTAAAGCAGTATTTGGATGTCTCAAGGAAGCTGAAAATCATGACTGTTCCTTGCGGGCTGGGTTCTGTAGCTGCATCAGACATTTTGCTCCTCCGATGCTCTCCTTCTCCATGACACATGCAGCTGGTATCGGAGCATTAGAGCAGGCAGCACTCAAATGACAACTCCTCTGGAGCATCACAGCACCATTTTGGACTAGAACATGTCTCAATTTTTTTTTTCAATTCAAAGCTGTTGTTGCCCACAGGTAAAAATACTCAACTGGGCAAGCCAAAAGGCTGTGCTTCCTTGCAGGCAGCACCTTGCCGTTGCTGTACTGATCTTTCATCCCCGTGGTGCTGCAGCCTGATTGTGCCTCGTCCTTGTAGCAGCAGACTGTGGCATGTTCTTTCTGACAGTAGATCCCAAGAAATGGTAAATTAAAGCAAATTACCTCAGAATTGTCTTAGTATTTTCCAACAGCAATGCAGAAGCTCAGAGTCTTCGCTGAAGAATGACTCTCCCAGTCCCTACTGGTGGATTCCCACGTTTTGCATCAATGTGCCTGTCTAGTCCCATGTAAAGCTTGTTAAAGCAGTCAGATTTAAGGAGGTCAGATCATCTCATAGCAGGAATTTAACCAAGGAAATCTAACACTCCTTTTCCTGGAACCAGGTTCCATAGGGTTTATGCGAACCATGAGTATTCAGGTCTTAACCAGCCAGAAATCTGTAGTCTTACAGAAGCCCTGCTTTAGATTTACAAAGGTGCCAGTTCTTTTGTTGTTCATGCACCACAAGAGGGATCGCAGTGTTTTCCGTGGAAACAGGAATGCTCTGTTACTGTTGCTTGTCAGAACATCTTCTTGGTCTTTTCTGTATCATCTGTGTCAGAAGTTACATTTCTTGTTTTTCTGTGATGTTCTCATTCCTCATGGTGGCCATGCCACATCTTCTAGGGCTCTCTGCCTGGATTCACTTTTGTTTTTAAGGTACAAATGTAAAAGATCCAATATTACACTCGAACTGTAAGTCCGATGAAATAGAAGACTTGCCATTTGCTTCAAGCAGTCATGGTCTTCAGGTAAGACCACTGGGTGAAAAATGAATGGGCTGTTGAAGGTTGTGCATTTTAGGTGCTGTCCTTGACCTGCAGCACAATGTGTTACACCTGGAGCTTCCTATTTTGGGTCCCTGTGCAGCCTCACTCCAGGAAGCTACGAGCTGAGAAGGTGCTCGGTAGCGGTGCAGGTGCATGTGGTCATACCTGCTCTGCTCTCACTCAGGCACTCCATGAATTTGGTGCCGTGTGGTACTTAACTCCAATGTCTCTTGACTGGATGTTACGTTTATGTTCTCCCAACATGACTGTAAATTGGAAACCTTTACTCAGTTGCTTTTAATTTCAAGAGGAAATAAATTCCATCTAGAAAACACTATTTTTCTTTTTGGTTTTAGTTTTGTTTTGGAAGGTACAAATTCTCTCCTTATGAAGGCAGACTACAAACAGCTCATGTCTTACCCTGTAGTACAGTGTTGCTTCTTGGGTTAAAGATATGGGAATATGGAAGAGTCTGCAAGCCTTTGACGTGCCCAATCACATTTTGTCTCTGCCATTTATTCTTCCACTTTTACCTTTTTCAGTGAAGTTTCTTTGACTGTTTTAGACCAACTTCTACTTCTTCTCCAGGATTGGCTCTCCACTCCATGCTGTATCCATCACTGCTTGATCTCATCCGATTTCCTGGAATGCCCTATGCTGTTTTTATGTATTGGTGGCTCAGGTATAAACAGGAGAGTGGACAAAGTTCCAAGGGCTCCAACTGGTCCTTGGGAAAGTAGTTTGCATTCTGCCTTGCTCTTGTCCTTAACTCACCAGAGGTTTGTGAGACTTAGTAATTTAAAGAGTTGCTTTGAGAGCATGGAGCAGTATCTGTCTCTCATCCTGAGAAAGTTGCTTGTTTTGCACTGGGAGATGTGGCTATGGGTGCCTGAAAAACTATGGAGAGCCATGGAGGGTGCCAGCACTTGGCTGCTGTTAGGATATTTTCAGTAAAGACCCATTATTCCCAGGAACTGAGCTTTAGCTGAGTCTGGTGTGTTGGTAATTGCACTACAAGATTCAGTAATTGCAAAGAGCTTTAGACCCTTCTGGAAATGTCTCTTGCAATCAGGATAGCTTTTGTATTGAAAACAGACTAGGGCCAAACCCAGGGTTTCCCATGCAGTGATGTGACAAACAGGGCTGTGTCCTTTGGACACAACAGAACTGTGGAGCCAGCCAAAGTACCAAATCAGTTGGTTAAACAACCTCTGCTTTGTTTTTTCTGAGCAGCCCTGTTACTGCCTGAAGGGGCAATGCCCTGAGCTGGAGGTGGTGAGAGGTTGGAGGGACAGTATGAGGGGCAAGAAGGTTTCCTGTGTGCTTGCTCTGGTTCCTATACTCTTCCCTGGACATTTACTGTGGCTGGTGCCGGAGATGGACATGACCCAGTGTCTTTGTTCTTAGACTCATCCTCCTGTGGTTCCTCTATATTTTACAGCAGAAATAATGAAAACTCAGGTGTTTACGCAGTTCCTCTTTCAGTCAAGTCAGAGGCCCTGGTATCTGTGTGACTGACCACCCTGCCATCTGTTGCAGGTTATGTCCTCAAGATCTGGCCAGAAGTACAAAACCACCACTTTTTTCTGTGAAGATTTGCAGTGTTGGTCAACAATCCAGGCTGAATCTTCACTGGTCATCTGTTAGCACAGCACATTTCTGCAGCCATTGGAAAGCATCTTCCTATTGGAAATCACCTTTTTTTTTCTCCTGACAAGCTCCCACAAGCAGTGAGCAATGGGCTTCAGGTAGAAAGTCAAAGGACCAGAAGACAAACTCCTACCAAAGGAAGAAATGTCACTTGTTCATTGATTTTCATTGGGCCATGGCAGTTCATGCTCATTTTCAGACCTGCCTGTAATAACTGATCCTGTGACTGATGAATGGCACAGATTTAGGCAGGTCACATAAATCCTCTGCTTGTGCTTCTTTTTCTGTAAATTAAGTTTACAGATACTTATCTCTCTCACATGCAATAGTGTGGAGGATAGCAAGCTGCAATTTTGGGAAAGGACTCTTAAGATACAGAGCACTAAATCTTAAAAAATAATGAACTTTAAAAAAATCTGAAAGGAATCGAATAATTAACGTATGCATCATAAAGTCAGAGTTGCTTTGTTTCTGTCCGGTTTCAATTGAAGAAAGAGCTTTTCAACTAAAAAGGCAAGTTGTCTCAGCAGTATGGGCGAAAAGGTGGAGAAAAATAAGGAGGGTTGCAGGGGGAGCATCACAGAGGACAGGATAAGCAGGTGCATAAAGATGCTAAAAAAAAAGGCAGCATATTTTCCTTGGCATTTTGATACAGATAGCATCAAAAAGACTGCAGGCGTTTTTCCAGCGTGTAGCAGAGACAATGCAAATCCCTGCCCACTGACTGGCCAGGATTTGCAGGGAGAGGCAGACGCTGAGCGCTGATGATCCTGAAGCGCATCGTTCGCTGAGCAATGCGGAAGCACGGAGCACACCAGCCTGGGGCTCCGATAAGCTGCTGCTGGCTGCTCGCCATGGGCACTGGAAAATAACGGTACAGTTCTGGATTGGGGATTGACCCACATTCCTCCTTGCAGGATAGCTGGGTCAAATGCCCCTCAGATAAATGTGTGCTGGCCATTATTCTCCAAGGACAAAGACGACCTTGTTATCTGTGCAAGGATATTCATATTCATTTGCTGCTTTGGTTTCAGGGAGGAGTGAAAAGGGTTTGACAAATGATCTGAAACTTTCTAGACATAGAGCAACACGTTAAGACAATAGCCACAGAATATTTTAAGTCTGACAAGAAGTGATCGAGAGCCTTATTTGGCTCCCGTAGTTCTCTCTCCTCACATCTGAACACCAGCTTAGGAAGTTAACGTTAACACAGTATTCATTCTCTGCATGGGGTCTTCACAGGTATTTGTGACCAGCAGGCACCATTTCACTGCTACAAAAGTGAACACATGCAGAAAAAGCTGAAAGAACACTTTCTGGAGTCATGTCAAGAATCATCATGCAGGCTAGGAGCCGACCTCGAATCCTGAAGCCAAGTTTGTTGTTAGCTAACAACTATCACCTCCCTTAAAAAATTAACATCTGGGGGTTTATAAATATATTTTAGTATTGATACCATAGTATTAATAGCATGTCAGTGCAGCTTCCTCGCTTTTCTTTTTGGAGAGATGGAAGTGGAGAATTAGAAGAATTGTCTTCCCTCCAGGGTGGGTTTTTTTAATAGAAAAGGATAAAGAAAATCTCCTTTTCATTGAAGACTTCACAGTGTGGTTACTGATCTGCTGACACTGAGATAGAATTTGATTTATCATCCCCGGTGGCTACGAAATCTCTTTTCTATTAACCACTGATCTTGGTGCCAGCAAGAGGTGAGGACTGTGGATGCTTCAGCAGGCCAGCTGCTTTTACTTGAAGTCCTGCTCAAGGAAACATTTATACTTGTCTTTCCCGAGGCCAGAGATGCTGACTGCAAGGCAGGCAGTCCTATGAGCAGGAAACAGCATGAGGAAATGGATTTTGAGCCAACCCTGTAGTAATGCAAAGTTAACGGTGTGGTTTTAAGCCACAGCAACCAAGAAATTGGGTGTTAGATATTCCTTAGGACAGCTTTCTCTTGCTCCTTCTGGTAACAATGCCGGGAGAGTAATACGCTTCTTTTGCAAGGATGTAGTTAGTAACTGAAGCTGTGCTGCATACGGCATGTTGGTGCAACTCAAGTTAGTTGCAGTTATGTGTTGCAGAAAGAAATTACCAAGGGAAATCTTCTCTGAAGGGAACTGTTTACACATGCCTCAATCCCCCAGGATTACATTCCCACAGAAAGAATTGTGCTTAACCACAAAAATACCCCAAATATTAACTGGTTTGGATTGTAGCTTTTTTCAGAAGCAGAAGGAATGCCACAAAATGGACAAGCCTGGGCCTTCGCTGGTGTGCATTAATGTAATTGCCTGAGCTTTCAATAGCCTGTGGACTTCTGGTGGAGATGATACCTCCTTAGCAGCATCGGGGCTTGATCTGATCCTCTTAGGAAGATCATGTTCAGTAAAGCAGCAGTAAGGGTATATTTTTAAAACTTGGTGGCTATAACTAGAGGTATTTCAGATGCTCACAGATGCTCCACAAGAAAAATATGTTTGCTAGATGGTCTGTGATGATGCAGAAGCAAGGCTTCCTCATTTTTTGATCAGTTTTATCTTCTCTGGATCCCTCTTGCAGATTCTGCTGTGGTCCTTGGAGTCTGCCCAGACTCCAGCAGGACCAAGCTCCTATGGTACATAGATTAAACTTTAAGATATTCTAGTGCTGTGTGAGGACATAGACTGTCTCCCATCCTACTATGAGGGGATGAAGATGTAGCTTCAATTTTGGAGGAGGGAGCTGGGCTGAAGAAAACCCTATTTCATTAAGGCAATAATACCTTAGTGACATTTTATGCTTAATAAGTCAAATAATTGTGACCATGGTAGTACAGCTCTGGCTGCCTCCCTGCTCCACCCTGAGTACCAGGGTGGAGGTAATGTGTTTGCCATCCCCGAATGTTGCAGTCTTTTAAGAATATAATCATATGTAGACTTTCTCTGTCACTATCCTGGCCACACTTTTGTAAGGTCACCCCCAAAGCACATGGTACACGGCATGGAGAGCACGTGTAGCGCTACAAAGAGCTGAGCGTACCTCTGCTAATGGGAGATGAGCCTCTTTTTCTGAGCTGCTTCTTGATTATAGCAAACTGAGACTGACTCACTCATCACTTTGTCAGTTTTCAATTAGATTTTTATTAATCCCTCTAGATTTCAGGGACAGCAGGACCACACCAAAGGCACGAGGAGTCTCTGCAGCAGAGGTACACAATCTGCCTTATTGTCCTTAAAGGTGCCTTGTCCTGGTTCCCTTCAGGACAAATTCCAATATGCTGTTCGGTTTTTTTAATATAACTATGCACCAAAGGTGAGAGATTCCATTATCCCTGGAAACAGGAGGGAGAACATGATGTCCTGGTGTGGGGCAGGGAAAGTGACTTTCTTTTCGTTATCCTGTAAGCTCTCTGTCAGCAATCCTGCCTCTGATGTGTGTCTGCCTGTGTGTGTGCTTTTGTTTCTACATGAACACAAACTGCTCTAATTAGGAGAGAGGATTCTTGTATTTTTATATGCTAAGCCATTTGATGAATTATTTTAATAAAATGACAGAGAGATGAACTCTGAAATTCACTGCCATCTGCTCCAGTACAATCCGGTATCACTGACAGCAAGGTATCTGCCTTCAGATAAAACCTAATGCTTAGAGTAACCACTCCATTGAGTAAGTACTTGTGCTATGTGGGTGTGTTGATGCTTATGAACATCTGTAACCGTTCCTTTTTTAAAGCTATGGGTTTGATTCATTTGACTCTGTATCAGCATTTTTATTATCTACCGAGAACAGATGTACGTGCACATGTACAAAAAAAGACCATATTGCTTTGTCTATGGGTGTGTGACCCTGGGATAGATATTACAGATGTTTACTGTGTTGCTGTGCACCCTTTGGCGTAAAAACTGTCCCTGCCTGCCCAGCGGGAGCACAGTCCTGTGGCTTGGGCTGAGATGGTTTGTTGTATTTGCAGGGTGACACAATAGAACACTCCCAGTCTTCTTCCCGTCTCTCATGGAAATGTATATTTGTTCTCTCTTTGTGTAGCTTCTCAGTCTGAAATAAAATTTGCCCCAAATAGAATTCACGTTTCCATCTTTGTTTGAAGAAGACCCAGCCTTTTAGCTGGGTCAGCCTTGCTGGGGCAGCTGGCAAACTCTCTGCGACTCCTTTGAAAATGCCCCTCATTGCGAATTGTGTAACTTGGTATTTGGGCACGCGTGCCCAGATCATGCCCTTTGCTGGCATGCTGCTGTCACTGATTATTGACGTATCACTCCATTTAACGCCTTCCCTGGAGCCCAGGACAAGCCTGCGCAGGGCAGTGTTTCCCCAGGCCCTCTGCACAGGAGCTCAGCTCTGCGGGGTAGGTGTTTTTTGTCAATGTGTGCCACAGCAGAGTACAAGGGCTGACAGACAGACCTGCTGCCTGTTCTGCCAAGCAGGCAGACTTCATTCGCTGGAGAAGGATTGAGGAGCAGGAGAAATCATCTAGCAAATCCTTTGCCATAGGCAACTGGAGGGGTAAGTTGAGGGTAATTTTGCACTGGACACACACAGTCTGAGCAGTGTGATGGTGCCCGGGTTTGCTATTGCAGTGGTTTTGATGTCATTTTTGCATTAAAAACTCATATGTCTTCAAGGGGTAGATATTCACCTGAGATGCAGAATATTACAAATCCTCAAAAAAATCTATGAAAGTGTAGTCTGGTTAGTTTCAAGCATTACATTCTGTTCCCAGAACTAATAAACAAAAGCTCCAGAAGATATAAGTATAATTTGAAGGACCTGCACATGTATGATTTACAAATTGTTACTGGTACTTTTGTCTTGGCATGCAGATTTTACAAAACCATCAATGTGCTGGTTTGCCAAAAAGCCTCCCTGACCCCCGGTTGTTTCTTTGTCTTCTCACTTCTCAGCTGAAACCCCGAGGAGATGCCTGGAGGAGTGCTAGACCAGTGAGCTAAGAGAGAAGCCCTCTTGAACCTCAGCCCCTCGCCATTCAGATGTCAGCTTTGGATACAGAGATGGCAGCAGCCTAAAACAAGCAGGTTTTCTGAAGCCTTCAGAGGTAAGTGGTGGTTGTCAGAGCTGTAGTGCCTTGCCATTTGAAACACATGAAGAGACCGTGGAAAAACATGGAATGAGTGCTTGTCTTTAATGAGAACCAAGTCAAGCCTTAGACTGAGTCCCAGCTGACTCAAGCAAGACATTATTAGAGCTTGTTATGCATTATTATTAATGCCAACCAAAACAGATAAAAGTTTCTTGTGATCTTTCAAGAAAGAGATAAAAGTTGGAAGAAGTTCTAATTAAAGTTCAATGACTTTGTTTTGTTTTTTTACCACCACCTACTGGTCTAGCTTCATGCTTTCCAATTTCTTAATAATTTCATCTTTTTTTTAAGAGGAAAAGAATTTTCAGGAAAATGCTCCACACTTCTTTCTAAAAAGCTCTGGACAGGTGACACACATTTGTCTAGTTCAAATGAAAAAAAAAGTATTTAAAAATTAATTTATAACAAAACTCGCTGCTATTGTCTTAGCTTAATATTTGCAAAAGAAATCCAGTTATGGCCAATTATTTTTTTTAAATACTTAGTTTGTCTGATTAAGATAGATATAATTATAGGGAAGTGCTTTCTGAGTTAGTTAACCATTTTGTTCTGCTGTGAAATTAATGGTTTGAGACAAACAGGTTGTGTGGTACAGCTGCACTAACAGGTCATCTTCCAAATATGCAGATTGATGTTAACTTGTTGAAAATCAAATCTCTGCCCTCTTCCCATTATGAGCACTCAAGAGGATGTACAAGCATGTTTTACCTCTCGAGAGTGTCGTGAGCTGCCATGTGCATGAAAATAGCTTGGTGAGCTGACTTGCTGTTCTTGCAGATTCTTCCATCTTGGATGTCAGTCTCAAGCCATCATGCTACAGAAGATACCTGTGGTTTTAGACTGGGCCAACAGAGTAACAGCTGGAATTTATTTCCACATCTTGAAAGTTACCCTCATGATCATAAGGGCTGGGTTTGGCAAAATATATGCCAGGGACCAGGCATGTTATTAATATAAAAACTGGCTCTGAAATGTAGGACCAGAGATGCAGTGCAAAGCCACTCCACAGGCTTGGGTAACAGGACTTCACCCGCTCCACAGGATAGTGATCAGCAGTGCGATGTAAATTACTGTAATTACTGTGTCACTAAAACATGTACACAATCAGGCAGATCTGGATTCTCTTCATCATAGTGTGCTGCAGTGTCATTAGGTGGCGATGCCTACAGCTACTAGAGTTTGAGGGAGGCAACTTGAATCCTGCCAAGGGAGTAAGTTCCAACCAACAGCAACAGAGTCATTACGATTAAACTTACTGCATCGTTAATTGGCTTGAGTAATCTGACTCATTGAGCATCCAGAAGGCACTGGGCTTTGTCCTGTTAGCTGTATCATTGTTGTGGAGCTAGGAAATCAGTGTAGCCAAACTCTGTGTAGATCTTACAGTAGGAGATTATGGTATTTATTTACATTTTCAGCAGATTTTACCCGTGTTTGTTCTCTTATAGATTTCATTCACTCATACTCACATGCAATGAGACATGGTTGTTCAAGTGGTGTGGCCCTGATCATTTGCATGCAACACACACAAAAAGGGATGATGGCTGTGAAATCTTCACTAAATAATTCATTAATAATCTTCCAGAATCATTACTTTTTTTCTTTTTTTGGTGGTGCTTTGCTGCAGTCTCTCTCTCTTCCTGCAAGGCTGCCAGGGGAAGGAATGGGAGTTGTGATACGCTGCCATCCTCCCATTATCAGAGAGGAGAGTCTATGTGCTATGTCTTACTGGTGTGCAGACCTCCTGGGCTTCACAACAACAACAACAACAACAACAACATAGTCCTATCATTTTTTTTCTGGAAATGGTGTAATTTGTTTTGAATACAAGCCATTCTTAGCCCTCCCTGCTCTGCTATTTCTCCTGATGCTTATATATACAGCTTTTCATCCATACCAATTCCAGTATTTATTTTACAAATCTCTGTGCTGACACCTCATTCCTGCAGATCCCAGCTCCGGTTTTGAAGAGCCCTTCAGTTCTGCTCAGGACAACATACAAACAACGAAGGGCCAAGACATTCCAGCAATTAGAATTAAAAGAAATTCCTCACATTCCCCACTGAAAGCAGCAGTAAAACCTCACATTTTAAAAGTAAAATTAATTCAAATTATCCATTGCCCATTGTAATTCAACTTGATCAAAAGCTGCCACCACCTCTTGACCAGCCGGCTCTTACTTGTTTCACAGCAATGTTGTCACCTTTGTCCAGAAGAGGAAAGGCAAAGCATCTGGACCACACTGACTCCATCCCATTCGTACCTCTCTGCACCTGGGCCTGGATATTTGCCAGGAAGTTGCTTTGGGAAAATGTGAAAAGGTGAAACACCTGCCTTTGTGGCTGGGCCTCCTCTTTGTGGCTGTCCAGCCAGGCTGTTTGTGGTGTGATGGGTACATCGTGTGGCCAGAAAGAAGAAGTGCAATTTCTAATTGACCTTTTTCTTGGGCTAAATCCTGCCGCTCTGTCCAGCTGAGCAACCAAGTGGTAAAGAACTGGAACTGCCCAGCTGCTAGCACTGTGGTTCGTTGCTCTGCACTTCCATGTTGACACTGAAATAGATGACACTCTAGTTTTCCCTCCGGTCTTCATGAATCCTGCCTTACATGCTTCATTTGTCAGCTGCCTTGGGTGCGCTTAATTAAGTAATATTTTCAGGTGCTTCTGCAAAATCAGGAAGAAAAAGAAGCAGATACCTTTTTTAGAAAATATTTAGTAATTGTGCAGTAGTAGCTATGATGATCTAGAAGAATGAGGGAAAGCTTGTATGCTTTCTATGAATCTTCTCATTACTTTACAAAGAAGCTTAAGCAACATGGCTGAGTTTGAACCTGCTTATTTAGACATTACTAGAGTGACTGTCCAGCTGAATAACTGGATTCCTCAGGGGCCTGCCATACATCCAGAACCATTAGTAGCTGATTAGTGACACAAATGTTGGGACAGAGAAAATCCGCAGGTCCCACCTGGAGGAGAAGGTCTGGGAACATGGAAAACCACAGGGCTGAAACTCATAGCAGCATCAGAAAAATTGAGAGAGGGTCTGGGAAACAGAGGCTGCAAGGAGTTAATCTAGATGAGAGTAATTAACAGCACTGGCACTGGTGGGAAATGGCAGGTTGAGGAGCAGGATGAGGAAGTTATGGGCA
Organism: Columba livia; assembly: GCF_036013475.1. NCBI lineage: Eukaryota > Metazoa > Chordata > Aves > Columbiformes > Columbidae > Columba > Columba livia. Next base: position 112,426,842 of record NC_088604.1, read on the forward strand.
GTCGGAAGCATGAGTCAGTGACTGCGCTGTGAGTAAGGCAGATGCTACACCAGGGTGTGGAAACAGGAACACATCCTGGACTACCACACGGGTTCTGCCTCATCACAGCCAACCCCACAGTGGAGTTTTGGGCCAGGTTTAGGTGTTGACCTTCAAAGAAACATGGCCCAAAGAGTGAGAATCAAGAGGAGAACAAGGGGAACAGTCCAAGATATGGAAATCCTGAGCTCTGGGGAAAAGAAAATGGTTGTTAGACTCACAAAGACAAGGACCTCTCCCTGTAAACACCTTTCAGAGAGGGGTTAGGTGGAGAGAGCACACAGCGAGAAAAGTCCTGAGCAGTTTGTACAAAGACAGCTCCTGCCCAGAACCACGGGTGGGAGAGCTTGCCAGCCAGACTGTCCTCAAGGAGCGAGGAATGTGGTGCTGTCGGGTTGCTACATAGGTATTTTCTAAATCAGTGCCTAGGCAATTTTAACACAGGAGAGGAATAATGCCAATCACTTCAATGTAACCAACAGAAGCAAAAGGCTTGTGGCAGCTCCTTCCCATCTTGATGATAACTTAACCCTGGAAGACAGGCAATTGTACTAACGGGCTACATGTAATATTAACTCTCTGGCACAGCATCAGATATAGAATAATTGTCCAAACTCAGGCAAATCCTCCCCACAGATAATGCCATACTACTGGCCAAAAGATGGCAAAGTGATTGCAACCAATCTTTCTTGTCTCTGCAGAACTCTACGAATATCGCTAGCAATGCTCTGGGAACAAATAGGTCAGGTCCAACCCCTGCGTTTGCTGACATCTCATCCATCCCAAACATTTGCCTTCTGAGACTGAAATTTGATGCTGAAGATAGCGCAGATGCTATGCAGGAGCATGTGGTGCACATGCAGGCTTCAGGTTTCATCGCCGAGTGTTAACTGTCTGGCTTGTGCCGTGAGACCATTCAAGGTAGAAAGGAATACAGTCCATCATCAGTTACAGACATATTAACACTCTAGATATATACAGCTGCTTCACCTGATGGATCTGTTTTTGTACAAAAATATGGATATTCCCACCTAGGAGATAGAAGTTTTTTAAGAAAATTGAGTCTTCCTGTCCCAGCTTCTCATATACTAGAATACACCACTTTCTAATCTGATCATGGTAAGCAAGCTGTACTTCACGTCATAAACATGAGGATTAGTGCTGAAATGCTGTCATCCACACATTGGGTGAAATCATTTGTCTCTGCTGGAAAACCTTCTTGCTGAAAAACACACAACTGAAAGAATTTGGAGGTCTCAAATCAGCAAGAAAATATCCATATTAGTCTTTGCCAGCCTTGAGTGATCTTGAGTGGGAGCCTGGCTGGATTTGACCCTATATTATAAATAGAATTAATTAGTTTCTTTTCAGCAAAGTTCCTAACAAAGAGGGCCAGGTGTCAGCGGAAGAAAATCAGTATAGTTTCCTTCCAATTTTAAAATAATCTCTCCTTTAGGTCACCAGTTTGTTCCCCCCTTGTTTATTGAGGCCCTCTCAGCGCGAGCCCAAGAAGAAGGGAACGATTTTTTCGGCGCTCTGGCTGTTCTTGTAGACATCCTGGCACTCGTTTGATCGGAGGCGGAACAGGACACGAACCTTTCCTGCCGGGGCTGAGACCGCAGCCGAGCGCTATTCAGCCCCGAGAACAATGTCTGGCAGCTCGCGAGTAATTTAAACCAGCTAAAAACAGCCGAGCCTGGGTATGAATCATGACCCATCCGTGTTTGCTTCAGCCTTTGGACTCGCCTGAGATCAGCACGGCCTCTACTGGCAAGCAACCAGCTCCCTGGAGAATAAGCAATAAACAACATTTTAAAGGACTTTTCTTCCACAAGGGCTTTGCCTGTGTGAATTCCAACAAAAAGCTGACTCCCAAAAGTGTGCATCCGATGTGCAGCCCTCCAGAAGACCTCCTGTAACATTCATCAAAGAAACCCCAAATATAGAAATATTACACAGGAACAGAGATGATGTGGGCTTTTTTTGTGGCTGAGAGTTCTGAGAGCCCTGTACCATTATACCACGGCGTTACAGCTCTGCTTTTTGAAGTAGCCCTGGAAAAAATGCTCCTACTCTGTTTCTCTAGGGAGGAAAAGCAAGATCCTCCAGGATAGTAAATGGGGCCAGTTCCATCGAGGTCAGTAGAATAAACCCATTCATAGTAGCTGGGAATCTGAACATAATACATGGGGTGGCAGAGCTGGATCACGCTGTGGGGCTGAGGGGTGGGGGTGACGGACTGAAGCACCAGCTGGTGACTCGAGATACCTGGTTTTTGCCCCTCACCCTGCCACTAGCCCGCTGAGAGAACCCGAGATGTCTCTTTGGTCCTTCATGGCTGGTGGCAATGCTGTTCATAAAGTGCTTTACCATGTAACTGACTTCTAGGAAATTTCGATGTTATCTAAGAGATCAAGCTCCAGGAGCAGATGATGCAGACAAAAAACAGAACCAGCCTATGGACAGGAACAAGGAGAAAGGTTTGTATTTTCTATAGGGTGTGGGCACGTGCCGGGATCTGGCTGCTCCACCCACCGAAGAAGGGTCTGGCCAGGTACTACTACCTAGAGCAGCCTCCTTCAAAGCACGGCATGAGGATCTACCCAAAAAGCTGCCCAAAGGGCAGGACACCGCTGAGTCCCACCGCCGGCCCCTGGACACGGTCGCAGCCTGGTCCTGAAACAAACCCCGCTCTGTGACAGGGGAGGAAGGTCTTGCATGGGGCCCTTCTGAGGGTGTTGTCCCAAAACCAGGGTTCACAGAATGTCAGGGATTGGAAGGGACCTCGAAAGCTCATCCAGTCCAATCCCCCTGCCAGAGCAGGAACACCCAGATGAGGTTACATGGGCAGGCGTCCAGGCGGGTTTGAATATCTCCAGAGAAGGAGACTCCACAGCTCCCCTGGGCAGCCTGTTCCAGTGTCTGTCACCCTCACTGAGAAGAAGTTTCCTCTCAAATTTAAATGGAACCTCCTCTGTTCCAGTTTGTACCCATCACCCCTTGTCCTATCACTGGCTGTCACCGAGAAGAGCCTGGCTCCATCCTTGTGGCACTCACCCTTTACATATTTATAAACATTAATGAGGTCACCCCTCAGTCTCCTCTTCTCCAAACTAAAGAGCCCCAGCTCCCTCAGCCTTTCCTCATAAGGGAGATGCTCCACTCCCTTGATCATCTTTGTTGCCCTATGCTGGACCCTCTCCAGCAGTTCCCTGTCCTTCTGGAACTGAGGGGCCCAGAACTGGACACAATATTCCAGATGCGGTCTCAATTCTTTCCCTGGTGTTCCCCAGTTCCTAGTGTTCCCCAGTTCCTGGTGTCCCTCAGTTCTTTCCCTGGTGTGCATGCAAACAGGCCAAATTTACACACAGAGACGAGATTTTCTTTATTGCAGAGCTGTACAAGTCTGGATGCTGGAATAAAGCCAGCACATCAGGGACAAAAGAACAGCCATTATATGCAAAATCTTACCACTACTCAGGGCAGTCCTAAAGAGCTGGTTACACATTTGCGTATTGGTTACATAATCATTTTAGCGTATAACGAGCAACCTTCAGCTAAAGGACACTTTAGCCAGCAATCTCGACCTGTGTGTTGGAACAAGACCTAACTGATCGTGCAGGCTTCAGAATGTCAAAAGCTCCAAGGTGAATAGACTCTGTAGTTTCTGATTAGGTGTTCTGCAAGTCACGCTTTGTTAGAGGAGCAGACTGACCTAAAACTGAGAGGATTTACAGATCTTTAGGTTAGCAATTGCTGGCAGGATTAATTCTTTTAAGTGGCGATGAGTCCAAGGGGCATTTGCGTTGTGCATGTAGGATGCTCAAACCCATTTGCCATTACAGCCGCAGCCACTGCTAATGCAATAACATTTTTTAGATGGCTGTGCAGCCCATGAACAGCCGGTAACACCCGGGGAGGCGCGGAGGCTGCGGGTGCACAGCTTAACCCCGGGAAGCTCAATACACGGGACAGAAGGAAAAGTTGCAACAAACTCAAGGGCGCTGGAGGTGACGCTGCTCCAGCAACGCCAGCGCCCGCCGGCCCCGGGGGCTCCGCAAGTGCTCGGTGGCAGGCGGATGATTTGCTCCACCTCGCCCCCGGCCACGGGGCGGGACCGGGACTGGGACAGGGAGCGGGACCGGGAGCAGGGGCCGGATCGGGGCGGCCGCTCCCCGCCCAGCGCCGCGGGGGGAGGCAGGGTCGCGGGGCGGAGCCTATCGCCAGGCTCCACTCCTATTGGCTACTAGGTCGCAAGGCTTCCCCTGTTGACGTGGCGACCCCCGCTCCCATTGGCTGGGACGCGGGGCGGGGGGCGTGGCGGCGGGGGCGGTGGCGGCCGCCGGTCGGTAGGTGCGCGCTGGGGGTGCTGGTTCGGGTCCTGGTCCCGGTCCCGGTTCCTGGGGCGGTGGGGGGGCCGAGGACCAGCGCCGGGTGCTGCCGGGGCCGCGCTCGGGGGTCCCGGGAGGCGGCGGGGGGGGAAGCGGGTGGGCTTGGCCTTGGCCGCCCGTCCCCGTTACCCGCGGGGCGGTGCGTGCGTGTCTCCAAGTCCATGGCATCCCCGGGGAGCGGTGCCCCCGCGGCTTCGGTGCCGTTATCTGCTGTTATTTGTGGTCAATCTGCCATGTTTTTCCAGCTGCAGAAAGGCTTCTCGGGCAGAAAGCATGCAAGAAAATGAGAAAAAAAAATAAATCAAAATTCAGATCCCATAGGCCTGAAAGGCAAGAGCGGTGTGTTTTTGCCCCTAAACAACAAAAAAAAGCCGCCTCCCCAGCAAAACCAGGGCTGGTGGGAGATGGAAACTATCAGTGTCAGCTGCTGTTGCTGAAGTCCCCAGCCAAGTGACACGCAGGGGCTGTGGGACATCACTCACGGGACAGAGCCGTGGTTGTGCGCCGGGTTCTCTGCAGGCTTTGGCAGGAAATTTGCTTTTGGTGATGCAAAGACGTCTGGGGATCGCGTTTCCTGAGCGGTCCCCATGGACCTTCCTCTGTTGAAATGAATGAAAGAGCCACTGTCTGCATCCGTTATCTAAAACACCGGTCGCAGGTCCCATTTCTGAGCCACCCCATAACTGGTGAGACCATTGAGGTGATTTCTGGCCGCTTTCTGGTGTTTTTAACACCAGTGGAAAGTCTCCGCTGTGCCTAAAGCCGTGGTTGTACATCCCTCTTCAGAGCCATGTCTGCCCTGCCTGAGGATTTGGGCTTCTTCCCGTCGTGAGGCTCAGTCATGATGCATCCCCACCGCTGGCAACCTGACCTCTGATTTTTTGCGTTTTTGTTGGAAAATGGTGAGAAATCTTCCTTTCTAGATGCTCTTGTAGTTGGGAGGTGCAGTAAGTGGCATTAGCATTTTTGATCTGTTTTTCTGTATGACTTTCTGCATGGTCATTCTGTGTTAGGGATGTGTGCGACTTCCCCATCTAGTTTGCGCCCAATTTCCCCCTGAATTTAGTTGAAATTAGAGACTTCTGAAAACCCAGTGAAATCACTGGCGGCCCTTTGAATAGCCTTACAAATTCTGAAATAAGAAGGTTTCCTGGTTTCTCTTTAGCTTCCAATTAGCTTCTGGAGATTTAATAAACCCATGAACCAGCATTTGCTCTTTTTTTAAAGAACCAATGGCATAATGGAAATGTACATCACCGCACGCTGCATCCATAAGATCAACAAATAATCTTGAAAGTTCAGAATAGTTCCGCTTTTGTGCTCCTGCATACAAATAACAAACGGGTTCTGACCCATAATTTTTTGTAATGTTGTTTAACATGTGCTTTTCATATTTAAGGTCAAACTTATATATATATATGTTTTTTATAGTTGTATTCACTGGGCTGGCTGACTCATGACTCAGGCCACTAAATCTGATGCAGACAATGATGTTCAGCATCACTTTGAATTTAACGTGTCGTCTTCTTAAAAATAAAGAGGTACCAATGTTGACTGTTATTTACTGCACGTTCAGTTCAAAACTTTTGAGTCTGATTTGGTGCCATGTTAATAGATATTTTTTAAAATCATTACCCAACCACAGAACTGATTGCCAAGGCATTTATGTCCTAAGCTATGGGTGTTCCATGCCCTCCTTTCTGTTAAGATTTGTATTTACTGAATCATTTTTGGACGTGCAGCGCAGCTGGTACATGCAAGGAGGGATTAGAGCTGGTGAGACACTCATTTATGTCGGGATAATTAGTGATGTTCTCTGCTGAATCACCTGCTTCTTGTCGCAGAGGAAAGTGCCTGAAATGGTGAATTTGGAGCAGCCTCTTAAGCTGTGAAATGGATCCAGGAATTCAACACATGATACCTTACAGTTTGTCACCCCAGTGGCTTTTTGGTCATTAAGTTTTGGTTGGAAGAGGAGGAATCCAACTGGTGAGGCCCTGGCTTTCAAAGCTGATAAACAAATATATCTCAGGGGATTTTCTGGGCATTTAAATCACCTGTAAGATGGATTTGGCATCTGATTCGCTAATACTCGCTTGCCTGACTGTCTGAACAAAACTAATTCAGGGGGATCAAAGGAGTCGGTGAAGGCTGGTAGGTAATGGGGGGCTCCCTCCTGGGGCTCGGGGGATCTCTGGCCTTAAAAACCTATATGATGGTATGATGGATCTGTGAAGAAACACATAAGGGTTCATGACCGGTTTGGGATACTCTTTCTGTCAGCATCAGAAATCTGCCTTCTGTTAAACAAGATGTATATGCTTACATGTATTTTGATGATATATTGTTGTATAATATGTAGAGAATTTAGCAGGGGTGGGCTTATCAGTTGTGTTAATTGCAATTTCCACGCCTTTCTGGTCGGATATACAGCCTTTTTGGGGGAGAAAAAGAGAGCAACGCCATCGATTTTAGGATGGCTTGATGTGCGCAGGGTTGTATTTGGCAGCGATTTAAGCGATGGAGGGGGCGAGTCCAGGTGTCAGCCCAGGGACACGGTTCTCGGGGAGGGCTGGGGGACCCTGGCCGCCCCTCACCCGCTCCGCAGCTGCTGCCGTGCTCGATATGGCAGCCGGGTTCGGGCAGGGAGGGAAGACGGCAGCTGCGGGTTGTGCTGGGGATTCGGTCACCCCTGGAGACCCAGCGCGTCCTCCCAACCTCTTTGTTCGCCTGCCCGTGGGAAAACCCGCGTCGCCGGAGGGGCGGATCGTAAAACACGATCGTGACAAAAGAGCTGAGGGAGGGTCTGAGTATCGACTTGTTTCCTACTTCCAAGTATTGTTTGGGAATACTTTCTTTCCTCTTTTTTTTTTTTAAATTTATTTTTAAGTTGAGTTTGCTGGCTTCTCCATCGCTAGCCTGGCAAACCACTGTGCCTAATGCCAGCGCCCTACTTGGGGCTGGACTTGGTGGAATTCAGTATTTCCAGGGGATGCCCACCTGTGACCGACACATGGGGATTTTGGCAGTGCCAGTTTGTTTGCGGGGAGCCCACAGGGTGTCATTTGTGTTAAGAGTATTTCTGGGTCCTGCTAGCTTGGTGAACACAAGCAGAGGTGCTCAGCTGCAACCAGTGTTCACAAAACAAGGTCCTCCCTGCGCCGTGTTCGGCTGCTGTGATTTGGGTTGTTGCTTGAAATACTGGAAAGAGTTCAGAGAATGGCGGTGAAGCTGATGTGCCTGGAGCACAAGTGTGATGTGGAGCAGCTGAGGGACCTGGGGATGTTCAGCCTGGAGAACAGCAGGCTGAGGGGAGACCTTAGGGAGTCTTAGGAGACTTAGGGAGACCTCAGGGAGTCTGCAACTGCCTGAAAGGAGGCTGTAGCATGGAGGGGGTTGGTCTCTTCTCCTGAATAACAAGTGATAGGACAAGAGGAAATGGCCTCAAGTTGTGCCAGGTGAAGTTTAGATTTGATATTAGGAAAAATTTATTCACCGAAAGGGTCATCAGGCATTGGAACAGGCTGCCCAGGGAAGCGGTGGAGTCACCATCCCTGGAGGTGTTTAAAAGGTGTATAGACGAGGCTCTTAGGGACATTGTTTAGTGTCAGAGTTGGGTTATGGTTGGACTCGATGATCCTGAGGGTCTCTTCCAACTGAAATGATTCTATGATTGTCCCTCTGAGCCCAGTGTGGGCAGCTGTGGTGGTGCAGCATCCCCGTGCCTGGAGCACCCAGAGCTCGGGCTTCGAGAGTAATATCTCATGTTAGAAGGATTCACAGCAAGATGCAAATGGGTTTGGCTGTACGGCACGCTTGAAGATGTGTCATCAGTTGAGCAAGTATTTCCATTAATTAATTTCACAAAGAGTTAATTGCATTAATTGATGAAGAAGCTACAGAGATAAGAGCCAAGTTTGGATTTTATAGCCTCCTACCTCCCACTCTAATTTCTTATAGGTACTTCTCACTTCTGGGTGGTTTCACAGAATCATAGGATGTCCTGAGTTGGAAGGACCCACAAGGGTCATTGAGTCCAACTCCTGTCCCTGCACAGGACAACCCCACAGTTCACACCATGTGTCTGAGGGCGTTGTCTGGTCTTTTCTTGAATATTGACAGGCCTTTCCATTTCAAGGTTTTGAGTTTGTCTCTTTAAAAAGCCTCAACTTTCCACCTTAGCAGCCTTCAGGGTGCATCCACACTAACAGGTGTTTACATCTGGTTAACAATGTCTCATTTGGGCCCAGAAACCTGATGTTGTGCACACTGAGAGGTTGGCCATTAATTCAGGAGACAGTTACACCATACTGACAAGGTATAAAGCACAGGTTTGTTATCAGAGCAGCCAGAGCTTTAATTAGGTTTTCCCTGTCTGTCATGTCCTCGAAACCAGAAAATACTTCTCAGACACAAAGGCTGGTTTGTTGCTTCCTCTGTCCCACTTTGATGCACTAAGATGCAATTTGATGATTATTGGGGTCTGAACCAAACATGCTTAAGCTCTTCATTGTTAGACATACCCAGTTTCTTTAGCTGGCATGGAGATGAGTGGGGATGTCAAGTTGCCGCTACCATGTGTTGTGTGTTTCAGAGAGCCTGAGTCTCGGCATCATCTTGCGGAAGAAGTTCTGACCCAATGGCTGTGGATGTGAGGAAGTCACCTTCTGAAGCGTCCCTGAGCGGGGACGGAATCGAGGGTGATGGAAGGTGGGACTGTACAGAGATGGAGACGGACTACCTGGAGCTCACGGACAGCCTGCGACGGCTGCTGGGGACAGAGGAGGCCAGACCCTGCCCGCAGGGGACAGACAGCGTGGCAGTGAGCGGACGTGGTCACCTCGTTGATGGTGTCACCCAGGGAGGCTCAAGCCACCGCCAAGAAATGTCATCAGCATCTGCACACAGGTCTCCCAGAGCAAGAGCAGGCCTCTCGGAGGCAGAGACGTTAATTTATAGAGCTGACGATGATGTCGATGTGCTTTGTCACGTCAGCCGCCGGTTCCTCTCCTCTGGAGAGCCACAGGTGAGGGGTGGTGTGTATAGGTGCTGCTGCGTCACCGGCGGTCCCAGGCGAGGTGGGGACTTGTTTGTCTGGGTTGTTCTATCAAGGACTTTCTTCCTGCTCTGGCCAAGCATGACCACCCCAGCCCTGGGCTAAGCGGTGCGGTGGGAAAGGGTTTGGCCTCCAATACCCACGCCATTGCATCCATTCCCAAATTGCTGCTGTGGAGACGGGAAGTCGCTTGGGACGAGGTTCTTAAAATAAGTGCCTCTTGCTGCCAAATGACTTGTGCAGCCCCCACAGCCCTCGGGATGCCATTTTTTAAAAGCAAGCCCCACTGGGCACCGGGCAGCTGCGTGCTGCCCCACTGACAGAGCAGAGCCCCCCTTCCAGCCTCTCCTCACAGCAGGGCCAGCGCTGGGCTTTTAGCTCCGTGTCCTGGCACAAAGGAGCCTTTTGTCTGCATGCTGTGCTTCATTTCATGTGTCTCTCTCTCTTTCCCTTTCCTTTTTCCCCCCGTCCTCAAGCAGGTGAAGGCATTGGGCTGCTGGGAGCCCACATCCAGCCCTCCTAGCTGGCACAGCTTGGCAGAGGAGAACATCCCTGCGGGCAGGTGGAGCCGAAGGCTGGGAGCTCAGTCCCCATTGTGCTCCACCCCGGAGCTCCTGCGGCCCCAAACGCCCCCCAGCCCCGCGAGCCCCCTGCGGAGCCGCTCTGCGTCGGGCTTCTCTGCTCTGTCTTCAGAAGAAAACGGCCTCTCCAAAGAGCCATCCCGAAGCTTGCTGGCCAGCACAGACGTGCCTTCTCCTGCGGCCACCGCCGCCCCGGACCCGTGCCGCCGGTGGGGCGCGGCAGAACAGGGGGTGCTGCGGGCGCACAAGCCCTTCCGTCCTCTGCTGGATGGCCGCACGACCGCAGAGCGCATCAGAGAGATGTCGTCCTACCAAGCCGATTACTGGGCATGTGCCATCCCGGATTCGTTACCCCCATCTCCGGACCGTAGTTCACCCCACTGGAACCCCAATAAAGAGTACGAGGACTTGCTGGATTATGCTTATCCACTAAAGCCAAGATACAAGCTGGGAAAGATGCCGGAGCCTTTCCTGCATGACTCAGGAATAGGTTTGGACAGCTTTTCTGTTTCCCCCGAGGGGACATTGAGGTCCACCAGCATCTACGGCCGAGGTGGGCAGTCCCGGGGCAGCAGGGAGAATGGATGCTGGGGGTTCCTGACCCCTGCAGAGAGGTTCTCCACCACAGAGCCTGGAAAAAGAGGCTGCTCAGGAGACGGCTCGTACCGTGAACATTTACCTACTGCAAAAGCATCCTCTGCAAAGAGTGAATCCTACCGTGAATATTTACCTATTGCAAAAGCATCCTCTGCAAAGAGTGAATCCTCTCGTACTTCTAGAGGTTTTGCGAAGGATGTAACGACAGAGTCAGTGGGGACAGATCCACCTGGCTGCCCTGCTGCAGGTGGGAGAAGCTGGGTTGCCAGGGGAAGCCACTTGCCAAGCTGCAAAGGGCAGGCGGAAAGCACTAATAGGTTTTTACCTACAACAGGTGTGCTCCCCCTGAGGAAAGAGTGGGAGGGTGACGAAGAATTTCTCTCCCTGCCTCCGAGACTGCGGGAGCTGGAAAGGCTGGCTCAGTTTTTGTCCAATCTTTCCTTCACTGTAAGGACGCCTGGGCACGATCACCGAAACCTTCCACGTCACAGCGACGGCAGGCAGCCCCCTTCATCCAAATTGGCTCGTTTTGGAGAAGCGGGTGGCAGGGGTGAAAGGGGGAGTATTGGGGGTTACTCTGTGCTGTGGCACCCCTGCAGCTCTCAAAAGCCCAGCGGGGAAAACACTGAGTCGTGTGGCCGGATCCATAGGGATCCTCTGCGGGGGCTTCACCTACAGACCAGCCTGGGGGATGCATTTGAGGGAACATACCGAAAAGAACTGCAGGTCAAGAAGAAGAGCCAGCAGAATGAGTCCCTTGCCCAGTGCATTAAGGTGGGTTGAGACCAGAAATAAAGTTTATTATGGGAAGATCTCGCATGAAATGTGCCTGTATTTATGGCACAATTAAGGCTTCCCCTTCTGCAAGGTGTTTGGCGCCTGGCAGCTGGCAGTGATTTATGCAGAGGGGCTCACCGGAGCAGAGAATTTACTCTGATGGAGCAAGAGTCCGTCTTGCTTTTCCAGGGCTCAGCATCATGGGGCTGGGCTTGGTGGAAACATGGCATTTGGCCTCCCCCAGCCTACCCGTCCTGCAGCACCCTTCAGCCTCACTTATCTTCCCCGGCCTGGGTGTGATAAGGCCAGGCAGAACTGGTGGGATTTCTGTGAAGAATTACCTGATTCCTTTATGAATTTTCATATTTTGGGTGAGTGATGCCTCGTGGCCATCAGCCGCTGGTGCTGTGCTCACCAGCTCCCTGCCTTCCCCTCCCTCTTCCTCCCCGAGCTGATTTAGAAGTGATGCTGGGCTGTTTGCAAGGGAGTCATTGTTCTCATGCACATAGCTGCAAACACCAGTGCAACTAATTCCCCCTCTTGTAGGAGAATAACTCTGCCGATGTAAAAAGGGTCATCATTAGGATGTATCTGTCGCCCCACGTTGCGGTGCCAGGGAGAAGCAGCTCAGCTCTGCGGCAAAACCCCGAGCCCCGAGGAGCAGGAGCAGGGCTGGTGTCTGGTTTCCGTGAGAGCAAAGGCCCCTGGGTCTTGTGCAGCATCTTACAAAAATAATCCCTTACCGAGACGCTTTAAAAATAAATGAAAGCACTTAATTGAACGAGACAAACCCTGGGGAAAAGCAACTACAGATTAACCGCCTGGCTCTGGTGAGGTGATGGAAGCAAACCGCTTCCTTCACCCGACTGCTGCTGGCTCCCAACACCTTTCCATAGCGACCATTTCATGGTGACCCTCAACTCCTGCCACACAGTGGGTTTGGGGTGTATTTAGGGGGTTTAATTTGCTTTTTGCCTTCTTTTTTCCTTTCTTTTGTCTGTCAGCCCTTGGTTTCCCAAGCTGAGGGGCGTTTGTGTGCCAAGGGGAGGTGGACGCCACCAACCTTGTGATGGGAGAGCAGGAGGGAGCTGGTGCTTTCTCAGACGCCGCTGCCTCACCTACCGCTGTCCGCGCCGTAACATTATTACAGAAACAGCTCAGTAACCCCTCTTGTTGTGCTTTGTTAAGTAGATGTTTTGCTGCCAGCTGGAAGAGCTAATTCGTTGGCTGTACAACGTCGCCGACATCACCGACAGCTGGGTCCCAGCCTCGCTGGACACCGAGAGCGTGAAGGCATCGCTGCACCGCTGCATGGTGGGTATCGCTGCTGGCTTTTCACCCCCTTCCCTGGTGCTGTGGGCAGCAACTGGTGTGAGATAACTCCAGTTTGGAGCAAACTGCTCCACGGACTACCTGTGCAGCTTCCAAAACCAAAACCAACCCTTTTAAGCGGTGCTTCTCTTCTCCTTCCCTTCCCAGGAGTTCAGGAAAGACGTGGCCGACCACCGGAGCCTGACGGAGAGCGTGCTGGAGCGGGGAGAAGCTCTCCTCGACTGCATGGCCTCCAATTCGCCAGGTGAGGAGGAGCACTTGAGCGGGGCTGGACCTGGAGGCAGCTGGTGATTGTGGCCATAGCATCTGTCCCCCAAAATCCCTGGCCTCACGTGTGTGGGGGCGCGGAAGCAGTGGGCAGTTTGTTGTTCAGCAGCTGTATGAGAACAAAAAGGCTTTTACATCTCAGTTTCTGCTGGGGGGCCTGGGGGTCACTTGGAGGGCTGAAGCGACGACTCCTGAGCGCTGACACCTGCACTGTGCCTCGACCCTTGCCTTGTGCTGTGCCATCCCCAGTGGGTCATGTGGGTGTTTCTGCCTCTTTCGAGTCCCTTCTTAGGTTTTTATCCTAAACATAGAGTGGAGGAGGTGATTTTCACATCCTGCTTGCAGTTGATGCCCTTTGGGGGTGGGTATTGGCAGCCGATTTGGGGGGACGGCCCAGCCTGGCCAGTGGTGCAGCACATGCGGAGCAGTAGCTCTGGCATCACAGTATCACAGTATCACAGTATGTTTGGGATTGGAAGGGACCTCAAAAGATCATCTAGTCCAATCCCCCTGCTGGAGCAGGAACGCCTAGGTGAGGTCACACAGGAACATGTCCAGGTGGGTTTTGAATGTCTCCAGAGAAGGAGACTCCACAACCTCCCTGGGCAGCCTGTTCCAGTGCTCTGTCACCCTCACTGAGAAGAAGTTTTTTCTCAAATTTAAGTGGATCCTCTTGTGTTCCAGCTTGATCCCATTACCCCTTGTCCTATCATTGTTTGCCACCGAGAAGAGCCTGGCTCTGTCCTCATGGCACTCATCCTTTATATATCTGTAAACATTAATGAGGTCACCCCTCAGTCTCCTCTTCTCCAAACTAAAGAGCCCCAGCTCCCTCAGCCTTTCTTCATAAGGGAGGTGCTCCACTCCCTTAATCATCTTCGTTGCCCTACGCTGGACCCTCTCCAGCAGTTCCCTGTCCTTCTGGAACTGAGGGGCCCAGACCTGGACACGATATTCCAGATGTGGTCTCACCAGGGTGGAGTAGAGGGGAAGGAGGACCTCTCTCGATCTACTAACCACCCCCCTTCTAATACACCCCAGGATGCCATTGGCCTTCCTGGCCACAAGGGCACAGTGCTGGCTCATGGTCATCCTGTTGTCCACCAGGACCCCCAGGTTCCTTTCCCCTACACTGCTCTCTAACATGTAATTTCCCAACCTATACTGGAACCTGGGGTTGTTCCTGCCCAGATGCAGGACTCTACACTTTCCCTTGTTAAATTTCATTAGGTTATTCCCTGCCCAACTCTCCAGCCTGTCCAGGTCCCGCTGGATGGCAGCACAGCCTTCTGGCGTGTCAGCCACTCCCCCCAGCTTAGTGTCATCAGCAAACTTGCTGATAGTACACTCTATTCCCTCATCTAAATTGTTAATGAATATATTGAATAATATTGGCCCCAGTACTGACCCCTGAGGCACATGGGATCTCTAAAGGGCAGGTGGGGGTCTGCAGTCACCAAGGGGCGTTAGTGGTCGAGTGCTGCATTAGGGACGGGCTTTTACACAGTCCCAAAGGTTTCCTTTGGGAGCCTCTGTTTCTGTATCTTCAGTCTTCACCTGGCACCTCCTAGGTCACCTCCCACCCCCACAAACTCTGCATCACACCTTGTGCAGGATGAAGATCAGCCTATTGATTTCTAACACTTGGTTTCTTTCAAAAGTCTGCCCAGGCAAGTGGAACTCTCTCTTATTGCTCTTAAAGACGTTGTATTGGCACGTTACTACCACTTCCGCCACACGTTTTGTTTTCCAGCTCTGAAAGACACTCTGGGCCTGATCGCAAAACAGTCAGAAGAGCTGGAAACCCACGCGGAGCACCTGTACGAGTCCGCTCTGGCTGCCGCGGGTCCCGCGCAGGGCCAGGGCGCGATGGAGGGCGAGGGGGTGCAGCAGACGGCTGCTCAGTGGGTAAGTGTGGGGGGAGAGAAGGGGGCAAATCAGCCTTTTTGTGGCAGGGGAAGAGGGCGGAAGCATAGGAAGATAAACACCCAAATAGCAAACACTATACGTCAGGCTTTGTTATTGTTTCTTGTAATCTGATGTTTGCAAAGCCTGAAAGGAGAAGAGAGGGCGAGCCCAAAATCATCTTTAAATGTGTGAGCCGCGTGTTGGTGAAGCAGCTGGTGAAACCCAAGAGCAGCAGGGAGTCATGGCAGCTCCTGGGAGGAGCAGGCAGGTCACCGTCACTCAGGTGGAGGGGACATCAGCGGTGTGGCACAAACACTGCTCTGCCAACACCGCCTGGACGGCAGTGGGAAGATGAGAAAGGGGGATTGTTTTGGTTGGTTGGGTTGTTTTTTGGGTTTAGTTTTGTTTTCTCAAAGAAAAACAATTCTGCTTGCCACATTATACTGGGAAAAGGAAGGAGGTGAACTCAGGGGTAAAATCCGGGCTAGAAAACTTGTTTACTGATTTCTTTAACATCTTCCGTCAAATAAAAGTGCAGAGACGCGCGTGTCGCAGGAGTGCGGGCGTGGAGGGGGCTGTGGGGGCTGTGGGCGCTCACAGCAGCGCAAGTGGGGTCAGCTCTGTGCTGCCACATCCCTCAGCCCTTCACGCTGTGATTTGGAAGCACTATAAATCCGTGTCTGTACAAAACCATTATGTGTGTTAGCAAGGTGCAGGAAGGCTCTTAAAAGTTTCTGAGGGCCACAAGGTAGTTATTTAGGAAGAGCAGGATAACCTTGGCCCCCTTCCTCACCACCCTGTTAGCTCAGACTGTTGATTTCTCCATGACCCAGTCCCCCCACACCTTAAAATTTGGAGTTCAAAGGGGAAAAAATATGTCCAGTACTTACGACGTGAGTAACAATATCTTATGTTGTGCATTTTTTTTTTTAAATTGCTAAATATACACAGCTATATTCTTCCTACATACTCACAAGCATACGTGGAGGTGATTTAAGTATGGCAAGGGGGTTTTATTTGTTGGATTGCAGTCTGTGCACAGTGGCAAACTTCCGATGTTTATTTCAGGTGCTGCCTGTATCAGAGCTGGGCTTTGTAAGCCAGTCTCGGGATGGCTGAGAAGAACCACAGGAAAAACCAAACCACCACCGTCACCTCCAGCAGATGCCAAATACAAACCATGGCTGTTTGGAGTGAGCTGGCCTGGCTGGCTTCAGTGTGTGGTTTCACTTGAGAAAGGCGAGCTGTACAGCAGCTATTTGGCTGCTGGGGTGTCACACAGAATCACAGACTCGACTGGGTTGGAAAAGACCTCAGAGATCATCAAGTCCAACCCTTGGTCCAACTCCAGTCTAGTTAATAGTGCTGATTGCGCTGGGGAATTTTGCGAGTGAGGAATGAACAGCTGGCCTTTTTTAAATTTTGTTTTTTAATGTAGCTTTTTTATTGAAGTGACTTGTTCCATGTATTAGCAAAACGTCAAGAACACAGTTTTTTAATCGAGTAATCCACAGTGTGCCGTGCAACTCACTTCTAAGTAAAGCCGTGTGACTTTAATAGCCGTGTTCTCATGTTTTGCTTACGCTCTTCAAAAGTAGGTGCTAGAAGCCAAGAAGTGAGCAGCTCCTTCTGGGCCTTGGGAGAAAACAGCACTCTTGTTTATAATCACCATTCCCT